>NC_060120.1:887269425-887869425 GCF_021461395.2 Schistocerca americana | reverse complement strand
AAATCAAGCATTGGACAAGTATGTGTCGAAAAAGTGGGTTACGGACGGAAAAGACCCACCGTGGTTTAACAGCGCAATTCGGAGAACGCTCAGGAAGCAAAGACAGTTGCACTCGCGGAACAAGGAAGATCAGGAGAATGAGGACAGGCTAAAGTTAGTAGAGATTCGTGCTGCTGTAAAATGAGCGATGCGCGAAGTATACAACCACTACCACCGTCATACCTTAGCAAAAGATCTTGCTGAAAACCCAAGGAAATTCTGGTCTTACGTAAAATCGGTAAGCGGGTCGAAGGCTTCCATCCAGTCACTCACTGATCAGTCTGGCCTGGCAACGGAAGACAGCAAAACGAAAGCTGAAATTTTAAATTTAGCATTTGAGAAATCTTTCACGCAGGAGGATCGTACAAACATACCGCCGTTCGAGTCTCGTACAGATTCCCGTATGGAGAACATAGTGATAGACATCCCTGGGGTTGTGAAGCAGCTGAATGGGTTGAAAATAAATAAATCGCCAGGTCCTGATGGGATTCCAATTCGGTTTTACAGAGAGTACTCTGCTGCATTGGCTCCTTACTTAGCTTGCATTTATCACGAATCTCTTACCCAACGTAAAATCCCGAGCGACTGGAAAGAAGCGCAAGTGACGCCTGTATATACGATGGGTAAAAGGACGGATCCTCATAATCACAGACCAATAGCCTTAACATCGGTTTGTTGCAGGATTCTCGAACATATTCTCAGTTCGAATATAATGAATTTCCATGAGACAGAGAAGTTGCTGTCCACGCATCAGCACGGCTTTAGAAAGCATCGCTCCTGCGAAACACAACTCGCCCTTTTTTCACATGATATCTTGCGAACCATGGATGAAGGGTACCAGACGGATGCCATATTCCTAGACTTTCGAAAAGCGTTTGACTCCGTGCCCCACTGCAGACTCATAATTAAGGTACGAGTACATGGGATTGGTTCCCAAATATGTCAGTGACTCGAAGACTTCTTAAGCAATAGAACCCAGTACGTTGTCCTCGATGGTGAGTGTTCATCGGAGGTGAGGGTATCATACGGAGTGCAACAGGGAAGTGTGGTAGGTCCGCTGTTGTTTCCTATCTACATAAATGATCTTTTGGATAGGGTGGATAGCAATGTGCGGCTATTTGCTGATGATGCTGTGGTATACGGGAAGGTGTCGTCGTTGAGTGACTGTAGGAGGATACAAGATGACTTGGACAGGATTTGTGATTGGTTTAAAGAATGTCAGCTAACTATAAATATAGATAAATGTAAATTAATGCAGATGAATAGGAAAAACAATCCCGTAATGTTTGAATACTCCATTAGTAGTGTAGTGCTTGACACAGTCACGTTGATTAAATATTTGGGCGTAACACTGCAGAGCGATATGAAGTGGGACAAGCATGTAATGGCAGTTGTGGGGAAGGCGGATAGTCGTCTTCGGTTCTTTGGTAGAATTTTGGAAAGATGTGGTTCATTTGTAAAGGAGACCGCTAATAAAACACTAATACGACCTATTCTTGAGTACTGCTCGAGCTTTTGGGATCCCTATCAGGTCAGATTGAGGTAGGACATAGAAAGCAATTCAGAGGCGGGCTGCTAGATTTGTTACTGGTAGGTTTGATCATCACACGAGTGTTACGGAAATGCTGCAGGAACTTGGGTGGGAGTCTCTAGAGGAAAGAAGGCGTTCTTTTCGCGAATCGCTACTGAGGGAATTTAGAGAACCAGCATTTGAGGCCGACTGCAGTACAATTTTAGTGCCGCCAACTTATATTTCGCGGAAAGACCACAAAGATAAGAGAGATGAGGGCTCGTACAGAGGCATATAGGCAGTCATTTTTCCCTCGTTCTCTTTGGGAGTAGAACAGGAAGAGAAGATGCTAGTTGTGGTACGAGGTACTCTCCGCCACGCACCGTATGGTGGATTGCGGAGTGTGTATGTAGCTGTAGATGTAGATGAAACTGTGCGTGCTATTTCAGAAGAACTTAATTTGAATCGTGATGTGAGCGTAGGATTTTACCCGAAGAATTCGGGAAGCGGAAACTTAATGCCAAACTCGTTCCTCACGCACTAACGGGCGAACAGGAAGAGGAAATATGAAGAACTTTTACTGAACTACTGGATATAGCCAGACGTGATGCCACTTTCCTGTCAAAGATGATTGCTCGGGATGAAAGTGGTGCTACCAGTATGACCATCGCATGAAGCGTCGAAGTGCTGAATGGCAAAGTCCTGGATCACTAGCCTCAAAAAAAGCTAAACGAGAAACTTCGAGAACAAAGACGATGATGATCGCATTGTTTGATAGTAATGAATTAGATCACAATGAGTTATGTTCCTCTGGGCCAGACAGTGAAATAGACACCAAACACCGAAGTCGTGAAACGTTTGCCTCAAGCAGTTCGACGTCGCCGCCCTGATTTGTGGTATTCTCAGTCTGGTTCTGTCCGAATGACAGCGTAAGACACCAGAGTGCTTTATCTGTTAAAGATATCTGTTCAGACATTTTGTTACTGCCATCCCACATCCACCATCTTCGCCTGACCTCTCAGTTTGAGATTTTTTGTTTCCGCAAGTGAAAAGTCGACTGAAAGGACAGCTTCGTCAAGATATCACAGACATCCAAGGGGCTGTGAGAAATGAGCTTACAAGTATAACAGTTGCAAATTTTCAAAAAAATGGTTCAAATGGCTTTGAGCACTATGGGACTTAACTTCTGAGGTCATCAGTTCCCTAGAACTAATAACTACTTAAACCTAACTAACCTAAGGACATCACACACACCCATGCCCGAGGCAGGATTCGAACCTGCGACCGTAGCGGTCGCGCTGTTTCAGACTGTAGCGCCTAGAACCACTCGGCCACACCGGCCGGCTGCAAATTTCCCTGCTTAGTTCCAAGACCTCCACAAACATTGGCAACTGTCTACAAATAACCGAAGGACTGTTTCAATAGACGCTAGGATAATTACTTAGTAAGTGCAAGTTTCTATTTACAAAAAACCGTCCTGGAACTTTTCTGAGAAAGGGGGTACATTCCCATTAAACTCGAATACTTTTATGTTACTGATAGCTCTATAAGATCAACTAGTTTAGTGGTTCGCCTGTACTAATCTTCCTATGCGGCAATAAATTTTCCTGTAAAGTCTGTAAATATTCTTTCATAGGAATATAAGTGTATAAATTGACAATGTCTAGGGACACTAACTTTACTCTATTCAGTATTTTAATGTATTCTTGCATTTTAGCAAGTTCTTAAGTATTCTTAACACTGAAGGAATGTTGCAAAGTTTAGGCCTTTTTAAATTCATATTCAGTATTTTCTGCAGTCTTTAGTTACTTGCAGTCATGTTGTTAACTATTCATCTTAACTGATTTTTCTTCTTTATGTATTTTAGTTGAGATATTAAGTGTTGGATGCTGTAATTTGTCATACAGACAGACTTCTTTCAACTTTCCAAAAATAGGACAGCAGTATTACGAAGACTTTAGCAGGATCTTTTTCAATCCCAACAATATCATTCATTTTAAAACTGATGAACAAACAGCTGTTGCCACTAATGTTTATAAGAAACTTAAAAAAAACAGAAGTTCTCACAAAGTGCTAGTATCACTACGACTAAGAAAAACAACTGCAGACTAAAAACAAAATATTTAGCCATGGCTTATAAGGGTCAAATGTCACAAAAGATTAGTCTGTGTTTTCGGAAAACTAACGTCAAGATGGCTTCCAAACAGTTAACACACTAAAATCACGCCTTCAGCACCAGCACCGAATTGGTCCCAAACCCGACACGTTTAATTCAGGGGTATATAAAGTCAAGGGCAATTACTGTGACTAATATTACTCTGACCAGAGAGACCATTCGTTTGGTACTCATTTTAGGGAGCTCACACTCTCCAAGAATAGAGCATTTTTCGTTGCATACTTTGCTGCAGAGGGACATACATTGCAGTATATTGGCCATAGTATACAGATGCTGCACATTACGTCCAACGGATTAATGCTCAGTTTGTTGGAGGAAGTAGAAATGAACAGTCAAGATAAAAAAATCTTCTGAGCTAATACTAAATGAACAATAATAATTTAATCAGAACTATTTTTCAGTAACTTCTATGACCTATTTTAAATAAGTGTTGTAAGGTTGGAGTTTAGGAGTGCTGATGTGGATGAACATGCACTGCCATCTTCTCCATGGCCCACTGTGGGTTGCTTATTAGGTTATAATATTTTATACCTCTACCCATTGGGTTCATGAAATACATTTTACATTCCTTGATTTTAAGCTTTGTTTTGATGTTTTCCATTTGATAGCTACTATGAGCTCTTAGTTTATGTTGTTAATAACAGTTCTATTTAATTCTTAAAATTTTAAGTTTGCATACGTGTGCGCCACCTGTTGGCTTTAACTCGATGATTTTGGTTCACACTGAAAAGCACACAAAACAGTGACAAACTACCCTTGAAGAACTTTTACATTTGTTTAAATATTTTAGATTTATTTTTAACGTGTTTAAATTTCTTAACAAGGCTATGAAAGCTTTCTACTCTGTTACTCTTATTAATAAACATGGTATTTTCTTCTTATATTAATCATTTTTCATGTTCTTTTTCTTTAAAACTGGTCTGGTGCCCTACTTTTAATGAAAGAACGTAACGTACACTGTTTATTATTGTGACCCTTTTCCCATAATGTTCCAGTACTGGACCTTGTGCACACCAAAAAAACCGTAAGCATCAGTTTTACGTTTGCGAGGATTCAAAGCTACACACGCGCCTGTAGGGGGACCTTGAGGGAGTTTAGGATATTGGGAAAACAACGAAACGATGAAACTGTACTGCACCTAACGGGTCAAATTTTATTAAAGGGGAATCTGATTTCGAATCTCTGTCCAGCACCAATATTTTCAGCATTTCAAGTTCGAATACAATAAGAAAATAGTGGCCTGTAACTTTACATAACGACTGGTTTAGAATGGTTTTGAGAATGGTAACTAAATGCCGTGTGGCTAGGGCCTCCCGTCGGGTAGACCGTTCGCCTGGTGAAAGTCTTCGAGTTGACGCCACTTCAGCGACTTGCGTGTCGGTGGGGATGAAATGATGATAATAGGGGCAACACAACACCCTGTCCCTTAGCGGAGAAAATCTCCGACCCAGCCGGGAATCAAACCCGGGCGGTTAGGTATGACATTCCGTCGCGCTGACCACTCAGCTATCAGGGGCGGGCAGAATGGTAACTGGTGACAGTTTTTATTACGAGGAATAACGTACCGGTGGTGCTCCGGTCGGTAGGAAAGAGACATGAATTTTAATGCAATTTTGAACCACTGTGCAACCCTACGTTTTTCAGTCGGGGTTACCAAAAATGAGGATCTGACCATACTTGTTAAAATTGTTGCCTGAATTGTGATTTGAACTCATCTTATGCCTACAAAGCTAGAATCATCACAACAGATCACCAAACTACAGATTTAGCTGATTCATGATTTGTTTATAGCGAAGGAAGCTCCACAATGGACGAGAATTCTGACTCCTTGGAGGTAGATTAAAGCATGTTCAAAATTTTATTTTCTTGTTCGACACACCGCCTTGGTCTCGCCTACCCAATGCGTACTTTCGACTTCATTTTTTGTAATCACTGGAATAAAATCACATAACGGCCAACAGTATGAAGTGTCAGCACAGGAACTGTTGCTCTCTGCTTGAGCTGCTATGGTGCTTTATGTTTTAGTAGTGATCAAGTGGCAAAGTATGAACGAGATGCCGAAATATGGAGCACATTCATCTCTTTGCTTTGTAAAATGCATTTCGTCTGATATAACTGCGAAGGGAACAGCGTTGTGGCACTTGCTCATTGAGCACATAACCTAAAGAATAATGAAGTACGTAATTTATCACTGAGACAAAATTTTCCTAAAAAAAAATAAATTGGCGCTTAATAGAGATTTCGTTTGGCGTGTTGTCACGCAGGTTGCTATAGGTATATTTATCACCTATCTTTTTTTCTGAGGTTCTAGAATGGTTCTTGCAGTGACTTATTGAATGATGCACGTTTGAAGATAATGAGAACTATTTTTTAAGTGGAGCGTGAAACAGAAAAAATTTAACACCTGTGCCACTTTGTTTAATAGAGGCTTGCAGGAAGCGGAGTAAGCTGGAAATATTTCAGCTGTGTAAGGTATGAGCGTATCGAACGAATCACGTTAGAAAATAGTTCTCTCATTTCAAGTAGAATCGTTTCGACGTGAATTATTGGCCGCATACCACTATGGTCTACGTTAGACTACCCGTGATGAACTGGGACCATTTAACCTTCATGAGAAACTAGCATTCAATGGGCAATTTAGGGAAAAAAACAGAGAAAGTGAAAAAAATGGTTCAAATGGCTCTGAGCACTATGGGACTCAACTGCGGAGGTCATTAGTCCCCTAGAACTTAGAACTAGTTAAACCTAACTAACCTAAGGACATCACAAACATCCATGCCCGAGGCAGGATTCGAACCTGCGACCGTAGTGGTCTTGCGATTCCAGACTGCAGCGCCTTTAACCGCACGGCCACTTCGGCCGGCAGAGAAAGTGAGATTTGAGTTGTAAGCCCCATCGACAATGAGGTCATTAGAGAGTAGGGAAGTGCTACGACTGGGAAGGATGAAGAAGGAAACCAGCAGTGCCTCTTCATACGAAATGACGCAGCATCGGTTTAAGGAAATAATCGGAAAACTTAAGTTAGAATGACTAGACGGGGATTTGAACCACTGTGTAAAACAAAATGAGAGTTTGCCCATAACAAAAAATTACCTGGAGCAAACGACCGAGCGAATCTTCAAAATGTACGGTTATGCGTCAGGCGGTAAGAAGGTGATTTTTGTTACGTGCTACATCCTAAGGGTGTGTCCGTAGTAGTTGCCATGTGTTACCAAGAGCTGAAGCGTCTTGCAGTCTCAATGTAAAATAACGGAGGAAGGAAACTGCATCAAGACTTACTAATGTACAAGAACACATAGATAAACTCTACTTATTTCCTGAAGTAACCAATCCAATACTCTGCTACAGTCCCCTGAATCCAGTGAATAAAACTTGTGTATTGACGGCTTCCTTTCATGTAGTCTGTCAGACCATGTTCGGTGTTATTCTAACCAGGGCGTAACACGGTGCAAAAATTTGAACTACGTTCAGTTAAATTCACTTTAAACTCAGTCAGCAAGTTCGTTTCAAGAGAGGCTGAGTTGGAGAAAGTTACACTCTTTTGTTGTAGTAAAACTGCGGATGTTTCCTGTAAACCGAAGACTCTGTTTCTCTTTGCAGCTCGCTTCGAATTTAATGATCTGGCGCACCGATGTCAATCTTCGATAAACTCATAACTTAAAAAAACCCACGATTCAACAAGTACACTGTCTTAATGTCATTGCCCACACATATAAGCGCTTTATATTTGTTGTCTGAGTAGCTAGGAAAATACATTTCGTTTCTTAATACTTTTGTTGACGTCATGTACTACTTGGTCATTATATGGTATACATCGATTGACAGGCGTCAGAATACGGGCTGATCCATAGTAAATTACATATACATTGGTGTTACATTTTTGTTTTTCATCTATTAGTTAATTGCATTAATTTAATTAATACGTAACGAGTACCAGAAGGGTGCAACCTAGGCAGCAGAATCTTCTTCACGCCACTGTCCTTTGCTGTGATCGCAGTAGTGGTCGGCTTATTGTATCTGACCGCAGCGATGAACGCACTGTCTGTGTCATACTGCAGCACTCCTGTTCTCGTCATGCAGCAGAAGAATGGGAACACTTTCGTGCGAACAATAACAATAACTAACATCGTCTCAAACCAACGTTAACTTACGATGTTGCAGTGGATGCACGAGCAAGACAACAGGCAATGCGACGACTACGGCTGTCATGAAATACATCAAATGTATACGCAGTTGCAGTATGGACAACCTTCAGCTGTATAATGGAATGATGTTGAAAATTTGTGCTTATGTCGAGCGCTTCCTTAAGCGCTTTGGGTATCCGAGCATGCTTCATGGCCAGACTCGAACTTCAATATGTCGTCGTCCAAGTATCTACAACCTATAGTCGTACATTCATTACGTAAGCTGGAAAGCCAAAGAAAGTGGTACGCGGAAGTGCCACAAGACAACGTGGCGTGGACTCGACTAATGTCTGAAGGAGTGCTGGAGGAAACTGACGCCATGAATCCTGCAGGGCTGCCAATAAATCAGTTAGAGTACGAGGGGGTGGTGATCTCTTCTGAACTGCATGTTGCAAGGCATCCCAGATATGCGCAATAATGTTCATGTTTGGGGAGTTTGGTGGCCCGCGGAAGTGTTTAAACTCTAGAGTGTTCCTGGAGCCACTCTGTAACAATTCTGGATGTGTGAAGTGTCGTACTGTCCTGCTGGTATTGCCCAAGTCCGTCGGAATCTCAATATTAGTAATCTGCTCAATATAATTTGAAACGAGACTCGTTCGACCAGGCAACATGTTTCCAGTCGTCAACAACCCATTGTCGGTGTTGGCGGGGCTAGGCGAGGCGTAAGGCTTTGTGAAGTGCAGTCATTAAGGGTACACAAATGGTCCTTCAGCTAAGAAAGCCCGTATGGATTATGTTCCGTTGAAGACACTTGTTGATGGCCCCACATTCAAATCTGAAGCAATTTGCAAAAGAGCTGCACTTCTGTCATGTTGAACGATTATCTTCAGTCTTCGTTGGTCCTGTTCTTGCAGGATCTTTTTCCGGCCGCAGTGATGTAGGAGATTTGATGATGTACCGGATTCCTGATCCTTGGAAAGGATGGAAAGCCATTCCTACACCACTTATTTTAACCTTGCGGCCTCAAACTTTAACCTTTGCTCGCTCCTTATCGAAAAACCGTCAATAAAACGTCTTTTGTGAACGAAAATTCAGTTTAAGCTTGGACTGATGACATCTTTATCTCTAAACCAATAGGTTTCTGCAACGTGGAATACAGGAATACCTGTACATCACCAGGCTGTTAATGTGAGGGAATATATTATTGTTTTTCTGTTGCATTCATTAAACAAACGAAAACATTATAAAAATGTACACTGTTCGAATACACACAAATTATAACTTAACGCAATAAACAGACGACAGAAGTCTAATTTAATAAAACGGATAGTATCCATAACTGGAGCCTGCCCAATGCTTTATTCATTAATAACATATTACACACTTTTGACCTTAATATGGCCAGTGTCAACGTGAAATCATTTGCGCTACCAAAGATACATTTCGGGGCTACCACGAAAATAGATAAATCTGGCAGTGAGAGTAGACCAAAAAATAAACCTGGTTGTCAGGCCCATCAAGGCCACAAATAACCCAATTTAATTGTGTATTCACAAAAAACTAAAAGTTACTGTTAAAATCTGATATCATGAAGTTGCGGTATCTAATGTGTGTCAAAAGTTTATATATATATATATATATATATATATATATATATATAAATTTCTTGATCTCTGTAATACATTACTACACAACTAATTACTAGTGTTTGTTCGTAAACAGCCGCCTTCGGATCTGTAAAAGTAACAACAGAAATTTGCCTTTGGGTCCGAACAACTTTTACAATCTCCAAGAAAATACATTATGTAAAAGTGATGAATGTTAAGTACAAAAACATACCACTCACGCTAGAGACTTTGTCTACAAACACTATAGGCTATAATGCCACTGTGTAAGAATGTATCTCAGAATTAAGCAAATAAACTGCAAATGCGTATCACGTCTATGTGAACAATTAACAATTTTGCAACAAGTTATTTAAGCAGGTGGTAGATTGCAAGTGGAATTAATAAAAACAATGTGCTCATTAATGAGTCACGTTTTCAGTACATTGTTGGTTGCATCAAGGAAGTAACATAATGCAATTCTGAATCTATGGAGATAAAAGGAAAATGCTGTTTTTGCTCTCTTCACCATACTTTATCGGTAGAATTTGCGATTTGACAGGGAAAAAAGTGGAAAGTGTTTGGGATGGTTTTGGGAAAAATGGTATAATTTGAGATTTGGCAGGGAAATGTTTTTTCAGAGAATTGAGATTTGATCAGATACTGCTTTTTTTTCGGTAGAACTTGTGATTTTACAGGGTGACTGTATTTGCACCAGAACCTACATCTCACTACTACTCCTATTAGCAGCAGAAATTTTTTAGGTATGTTAGTACAGTACCTCCAAGTACATGTGGGAGGAGAAAACCATTAATCTTATTTTCCCCTGGGTAGCATGCCAGGTGTTGAACTGTGGATGCATGGACATAAAACACTTAAGTCTATACATAGTCCACTAAGTGGTGCAGGTATGACCATGCAGAAAACACCAACACACTGAGTGTGTACATATTGAAGTACCACATATAAATCAATTTCAGTGTATTAGTTTTTTTTCCTCTGCTTCTGACCCTTGCCTACAAAAACATCACAATTTACTAACTGATGATTTCTGCATAGTCGTAACTGTACCACTATGACTGTCAGTGTAGACTAACCATTTTGTCTCCACACTTCAACTTTTGACCTGCTGCCCAGGGGAAAGTAGGCATTAATGGCTTGCTCTTACCACATGTACTTTGAGGTATTACCCAACCTAAAAACATACTACACCTAGTAGCTATAATTCTTCTTTCTCTTTGCTGTTTTATCTTCATGTTATAAAATGCTAAAAGAGTAAAGGGTAATGTCACTTTGTCCCAGCATGCAGTTCTCAGCATAGTACAAAAGGTTTGCCTAAAACACTCTAGCTTCTTGTCTGCAGTACTCCTTTAAAACCTCTCTTTTTATGTTTCCAGAGGACTTGTCAAGACAAATCACTATTGTTATTATTATTATTATCAGCAGTATAAAGATTATTCCAAAATAATATTTTGTTATATTTTTATATTTTACCTCTGTAAGGTGGGGATTGATATTCACCAAACTGCTGCTCTTGAAGTTGCTGTGAAACTCTCAACACTGATAAAATCCATGCTCCATTATAAGTTTCTCAATACTGAATAAGATGGGGATTTTTTTGTGAAACTACCCTTCTGATGAGCCTTTCTGGGAAATGGAATTTCCACAAATATTTCTTTCTTAGAAATGACCCCCAATTTTGTATCATATTTTGAGTGAGCACAATGACATCAAAAGGCTTCGTTTTACATCAAACTGTTACTGTGGTTTTCAGCCAATCCATCAGAACAACTGTTATGACATAGGAGTTAATCAGTCCCATATAGTTATTAAACTCCATAAACGTGTATTTCCTAATAGGTGAAGTTACATTCACTGCCTCCAAAAGTTTCAGATTACTCGCTTATTAAGATACCTTGGCACAGGGTAATTCCTGTTCTGCCCTGACCACAAATCGCAAAAAATTTCTTCAATGTTTCACTTCTGTTTATTAGACCTATGACTTTTTAAACGAGCATTTTTCTTTCTGGTATAATATGTTACAGCTTTCACTTTGTGTACTTTCTGGTCAGTGGTAACCTCATTAATTTCTTTTATGACTTGTTTCTTTATGTCATCATCTAAATTTTCAGATAGCCAGATAACATTGCGTTCAGCACTTTCATCTCTGCAGTGTACTTATAGCATGATGAGCATTTATCACTCCTTGGATACCCCAAAACTATATTGAATTTTGTGTTTAATGCTGTTCTGTGCATTTAATATGAAATATAAAAATTCGTGTTCCTGGAACATTTCATCCAATTTTTTTCTTCCACGAGACGCAATTTCTTGGTCTTGTCATTGTTCTAACGATTTGTTCTACCATTAAACGAATGAATGTGGTCACAAACTGCCATTCCTACTGCTTCTTTAGTTTTCCATGGCCTACTTCCATGCTTACCACCTCCAGCACAAAAAGGCTTGCGCAAATTCAAGAAATTCTGAACTGTCATTAATCATCGCCTTGTTACTCCATGCACTTCCACGAAGGCTCTTCTGCATGTAGGCATTTCACGTACGATTTCATGACCTGTTATTCGTACTCTTAGTTGAAATTACATTCTCGAAGCTGCACTTCATCTTTATTATTCCTTGAACATATTCTGTGAAGTGGAAGTATTGTAATGAAGCCAGTCACATGCAGTGATTGTTCATTCGAGTCCATGGTGTTACTAAATTTTCACAAAATATTTGATTTTTGTTCAATACTTACTATCTCAAAACACTTTAACTTATATTTGCAGTCTTTTCCTAGTTCGTGTGACTGAAACCTTAATTCCTTCATGACTGTACGCATCAACCTCACACTTAACCTTTTCCTAACACCGTTATAATCTGACTGTATCTGTCTTTCAATCTCAGATGAAGTACTCACCATTTAACGTAAACAGTAAAACAATGGAAACTCCAGGATGGAATACGACAATGTTATGAAAAGAATAGTTGCTATTCGCCATATAGCGGAGATGCTGAGTCGAAGATAGGCGCAACAAAAAGACTGTCAGAAAGTAAGCTTTCGGCCAGCAAGGCCTTCATTGGAAATAGAGCACACACACACACACACACACACACACACACACTAATATAGTGTCTGGTTGTAAATAATAAAATATTAAAGCTGAAATGAATCACTTACAACACCTGCATTACTAAACACAATGTCTCAAACTAAAGTAATGATTCTCACTAGTACCAATAATGCACAATAAAGCAAAATTCTCTGTCGCTTGCTTCAGCATTGTTTGCCAACCCACCAGGTATCTAAAACTTAAAACATAACATTGGACAAAGCACATTTATTCCCTGTAGTGAGAGACATTAGCACGTTCTTTCCCTGCATGCCTCATCTAAAATGGTTTATAGAACATGGACCATTCATATTATCACACTAGATGATTAACAATATCAAACCACACAGAATCCTACATCTCATTGCATAAATAACTCGTTTTTGAAAAAATGTCGACAAGACACATTCTTTTAGTGTACTCTTCAACTGTAATGGGAATTTTCATTGCCTCTGTTCTTCTTGGTCACATCTGGGAATATTTCTCATGGAGCTGTTCAGTGTAACATGAAATATCATACACTTGCTTTCAGTTTTGTATGTTGTATAAATATATACAGACTACATATAAAAAGCATATACTGAATAAAAAATATAGTTTATTACCATGTATCCTTGTTCTTATTCACAAACCAAAGCTTTAATCCTACATCCTACGACAATAACTTATAAACTTGACATCTTATATGACAGTTCTACCAAACACATGTTGAATAAATGCCTATATGTGCATTTAATGTGGTACAGCGAAATAATTTTTTCCTCGTTACATCAGCTGTCAGATAACTCCCATATACAGTTATCAGAGCAGTTCGTGAGCAAATCGTATTGGATAGCGATCTGAGTACTTTGGTGGCTTGTGTGTGTGTGCACGTGTGAGTGCGTGTGAGTGAGTGCGTGTATCGCAACCCCGCCATCCCAAATTCTGGGGAAAACAGATGTCATTTAAGAAAAGAGAACATAATGAGGGTCAAGCCCACAACCTTCTAAGCATATTTACGCTACTGCTGGTCCTGTTGCACTAACAGACCCTCATAAAATGATGTATACAGATTCACATTATTGCAGTAGGCCAACTGCACAAGCTTAACAAATTAAACATACTATGGATCGAAGCTACAATATTTTGGCTCTACAGTTCTCTGTTGTGGCAGCGTGAGAGTGACAAGGGGCTGGAGAGGTATGTACCTAGAGACGTGACCTTATACTGCACCAGCTCTATCCGTACTCCTCTATTACAGTAACCATCATCAGAAAAGAGTTGGAACACCATAAAATATTCTTCGAGTGAAGGAAAGACTGGAACAAATTCCGATTAAATAAATAAAATAAAATAAACACCGTTTATGTGTGCAAGTGAGAACTCAGAGGTCGTCGTGTCGAAGCATTATCAAAAAGCAACTACAACTCTGTCCTTACAAAACAAAAGACGAACTTCCACTTACTGAGTTCTGCCAGTGGTTTCTCAGTGTCAGTTTTTCGTTTCTTCACATGAGGCCTGCTTCAGTCTGTTAGGGTATGTGAACTAACAGAACATGTGTCGTTATGCATCAGACAATCCCCATAATTTCATGGAAGAGCCACTGAATAATCCGCACATTGGTGTTGGGTGCGCACTGCCTGGTATCCACAACTTAAAACGACTCTTTCACCAAACGATTAATGCAATCTAGTATGTCCAGAAACTGTTTCATCCACAAGTGGATCAACTCACAGAATATGAACCACTTTGTGGATATTTTCAGGAAGACGGAGCAACAGCACACACTGCCATGATAATCTTGCCACGAGTGCAAGAAGGCCTGGCCACTTCGGTCGCCACATTCCTCTCCCTCTTTTTCGTGCAAATTGAAGGCTCAGGTGCACTGCAATAATCTACATCTACGTAGATACTCCGCAAGCCACCGAACGGAGAGTGGCGGAGGGTACCGTGTACCACTACCCACAAACTGGAAGGCATACAATAGGACACTGAAAACACGTGTTGCTGCTATCTGTCAGGTGGAGCCGTTATGCGACCCTCTGTTTGATAAATATGGCACAGAGCTGCATCGACGTCAACGAAGAGCACTCACAGCATCTTCTGTATTGTTTATTAAAAGCTTCAATCCCGCAACAGTGTTACAGTAAATATTTTCCGGGGCAGTTTCACTTTGCGTGATAGGCTCGATGCTTATTTGATTGCAAGAACCCAGTTCGTTATACCGGACACCTAATGTGCAAAAAGAAAAGAAAATAACTTGAAAGTGACCTAAGTCAGCGTAGTGTGACCTCTACTGTTCACAACATACGAACATAAACGATTTATTAGGCATGTTTAGCATCATTACAACATAGTTCGATGACGATGCCGTTGTATACAGCAACATATCGTCGTTGAAAAAATTAAAAGGAAATGCACAAAGACTTGGACGAAATTTCGACTTAATGTACTGATTTTCAGTTATCTACAAATTGCTTTTATTGCTGCTATTGGTCTATCTAAATCTACATGATTTCTCTGCAGTTCAGACTTAACTGCCTGGCAGAGGGTTCTTCGAACCGTCAGACTATTTCTCTACCGTTCCATTCGCTAACAGCACCTGGGATAAATGAACACTCAAATCTTTCTATACTAGCCCTGATTTCTCCACTTTATTACTATAGTCATTTCTCCCTATGCAGTATGGCGGCGGTAAAACATTTTCAAATTCAGAGGAAAAAGATGGTAATTGAAATTTCGTTGAAAGATCTCCCCCCACCGAAAAACACCTTTGTCTTAATCATTACCACCCCAACTAGATTATCATGCTTCGCACTTCTCCGATGTTCTCTTGTCAATTCTACCTGGTAAGGTTCCCTTAAAGCACAGCAATACTGTAGCAGAGAATGGACAAGCTTAGTGTAGACAGTCTCTTTGGTATAGTTACTTCTTCTTGAAAGTATTCCGCCAATAAAGCGCAGTCTTTGGCTTGCCTTTTCCACAACATTATCTGTGTGATCGTTCCAATTTAAATTGTTCGTAATTGTAATCCCTAGGTATTTACTTGAATTGGCAGCTTTTAAATTTGTGTGATTTATCTTGTTTCCTAAATTTAACGGATTCCTTTTCGAAGTCATATGGGTAATATCACACTTTTACTTATTCGGAGACAACTGCCACTTCTCCCACCATCCAGATATTTTGACTAACTCATTTTACAATTGTTTTTGATCTTCTGGTGACTTTACTATACCGTAAATGGCAACGTAATCTGTAAATAATCTAAAAGGGCTCCTGAGATTGTCCCTTAAATCGTTTATGTAGATTAGGAACAACAGAGGGCCTATAACACTTCCTAGGGGAACGCCGCATATATCACTTGTCTTACTCAATGATTTTCTGTCTATTACTACGTACTGTGACCTTCCTGACAGGAAATCACGAATCGATTCGCAATTTGGTTAGAAGTCTCTTGTGAGGAACGGTATCAAAAGCCCTCTGGAAATCTGGAAATGTGGAAACAATTTGAGCTCCCCTTTCAACAGCACTCACTACTTCGTGCGAATAAAGAGCTAGTTGTGTTTCACAGCAACGATATTTTGTGAATCCGTGGTAACTATGCGTCAATAGATCGTTTTCTTCAAGATATGTTCCATAAACCTACTACAGATCGACGTCTGTGATATGAGTCTGTAATTCATCGGATTACTCCTACTTCCTTTCTTGAGAATTCGTGTAATCTGTACATATTTCCAGTCTTCTAGTACGCATCCTTAGCCGACATAGCTCCTGTTTGTAATTGCTAAGTATGGGGCTATTGTATCATCATACTCCGAAAGGAACCTAATTGTTGGCTATCTGGACAACTGGCCTTCATTAAATGATTTACGCTGCTTCGCTACCCGAGGAACCGTACTTTTAATTTACTCATGTTGGCAGCTGTTCCTGATTCGAATTCCAGAATACAATCTCACGAAAGAAAGAAGGGAAAAAATCATGCATCACGAATGAATTTTCCAAATGGGACGGAAACCAGTAGGTATTGTGATACGTACACACAAACAAATGACTACAATTTCAGAAAAATTTGATGAAAATTTTCAAGAGAAAAAGCATCACAAACGAAACAAGTCAGTAATGTGTTAGCCGCCTCTGGTCCTCAGGCAAGCAATTATCCCGTTTGGTATTGATTGATAGAATTGTTGGATGTCCTCGTGAAGGATATCGCGCCAAATTCTGTCCAACTGGCACTTTAGATCGTCAGAATCCTGAGATGATCGGAGGGTCCTGCCCATAAGGCTCCAAACATTCTCAGCTGGGGAGACATCCGGTGATCTTGCTGGCCAAGGTAGGTTTTGAAAAGCTCTAATACAAGCAGTAGTCACTCTCGCCATATGCGGGCAGGTTTTATCTTCGACGTAGAATCTCACTGACTGGAGTAGGTCTTCAGTGATGAGTCCCCTTGGTACTGAGCCCAGATATCCAGCAAAGACGTGTCTGGAGACGCCTAAGACAGTTGTGAGATACTCCAGCGCACCATACGACCTGACAATCAGGAGAGATGGTCTGGGGTGTCATTTTTTTTTTAATAACATGACCCCTTTGGTTGTCATGCGGGCGCCCGTACAGCACAGCGGTACGTCGATGATAGTGTACGAGGTGCTATCCAAAATTTTCGGGACTGGTGCTGCCATCTGTTGGAAACCTTACCTTTGGACTAATGGTCACCATCACCCTCGAAGTAGTTCCCAATCGCACGTACACGCCGAACTCAGCGCTTCTGTCACTGGCCAAACGTTTTCTGGAAGTCCTGTTCTTTGAGGATGTTTATCACTGCCAGCGATGCTTCTTCAATCCTCTCTAGAGTGTCGAACCGACGGCCTTTCAACTTGAGTTTCGGTTTTGGGAATAGCGCGAAGTCGCAATGTGCCAAATCTGGCGAGTACGGTGGGTGGGGTATAGCCGACATGTTATTTTGTGCCAAAAAGGTCCTGGTGAGCAAGGACGTGTTAGAGGGCACGTTGTCATGATGCAGCAGCCAGTCCCCTTGACAGCAAATTTCGGGCCGTCGTCGCCGCGCATTTTCACGGAGCCGTCGCAAAACGTCACACTAGTACGTGGAATTCACAGTTTGGTTGGGAGGGACGAATTATTTATGCACAATTCCCTTGGTAACAAAGAAAACGATGATCATGCTCTTCACTTTGCTCTTCACCTGTCTCGCATTTTTGGGTCTTGGAGAGCCCGGGCTCTTCCACTGGGACGATAGTTGCTTTGCCTCTGGGTCATAACCATAAATCCAGCTCTCGTCTTCGGTGATAACCCGTGACAAGAAGGCTGGATCATCAGATGCGATCTGACGAAGGTCTGGAGCCGTTGTAAAACCGCCACACACCAAACACAGAGTATTACGAAAATCACTGTGGACACGCAACACGTCCTCCCGGCTGAATGACACTCCGCACACTGACTCATGAGAGATGCAGCTCTCGCCACCTAGAGGTACAAAGATCTACTACTCCTACTTTCCAGATGGCAGCAGCTTTCCCGAAAATTTTGTATTCCACCTCGTATGTCCCGTTTTGTTACCCTTCATGGCAAGCGATCCTGGGCTTAAGGTTCATCGAGACAATGCCAGCCCGCACCCAGCAAAAGTTTGTCCTGCTTGCCGTCGTGCTTGCCACACCCTACCTCGGCCAGTAAGGTCGCGCAATCTCTCTCCAACTGATAACGTTTGGCGCATTACTTTGGGATTTTGATAATCTAACGCGCCAAATGGGCAATATTTGGCACGATATACCTCACAAGGATATTCAACAACGCTATCAATCAATGCCAAGCCGAATAACTGCTTGCATAAGAGCCAGAGGTTGACCAATGCGTTATTAACTTACTCAATTTGTGAAGCTGTTTGCCTTGAGAAATCATCCAATTTTTCTAAAATTGTAATCACGTGTTTGTTTGTACATAACAGCTGCCCATTTCCGTCCCACTCGAATAACTTTCTCGTGGTGCGTCTTAATAATCTGAGCTTGATAGATCCGCTTCAGTGACACTGTCATCGGTAATATTACCGGTGGTATCGTTCAGTGAAAGTACTGATTGTGTCTTGCCGATGGTATACCTTACGTAAGACCACAATCTCTTTCGATATTTCTGTCAGATCATGAGACAGAATTTCGTTATGGAACCTATTAAAAGCATGCCATTGTTAAATTCACGCTATGTTTCGAGCTTCAGTGAAACAGCACCATTCTTGGAGATTTTGTTTTCTTTTTAATTTGGGTTGCTTTTTTCATTGCTTCTGCAATACCGCTCTGTCCTATTCCATGTACTATAGGGGATCAATATCACCTTTCATTAATTTATCCGGTATAAATCTCTTGATTGCTCCATATAACATTTTCTCGAATTTAACCCATATCTGGTCTGCAATTACATAGTTAGTTGGGAAGGGGCGTAGACTGCCTGGAGAAAGCGTCAAGCTATTTTTTATCTCTTCTTTTAAAGAGATGTATTTCGCATTTACTTTTGGTGGATTTGGATGTTGTGGTGGTCAGTCTGGTTGCAATGATCTTGTGGTCATTAATCCCATTATTCGTCATGAGTATTGGCGCAACCTGTGTTCTAGCACAAATTACCGTTATACAAGACGGCGGCTTTTGGCGGGAAAGTGCCACCCCCCCTCCCCGCCACTCCCCCAGAAAAATTTCGGGAAGTTCAAATTCCAACAGGATAATGCATCACACCAAGGTTACCTCTACTAACCTAAGAAAATCTCAGGAAGATAGGTCACTTGGCCTATCTCCACTTACCTAAGTCACCTGACCGCCACCTCTTCCTAGGAACTGGCGCCAAGTTTGAATTTTGGTGGTAAAGAAAGATAAATTCAGGTATCTCAACTAGGCTAAGAAAATGGCGAGAAAGGAAGGACACTTGAACTAACCGAAATCACCCAACTGCTCCCTCTTCCTAAGGATTCGTGGGAAAAGGACTCGACCTGTGCTGGATGTAAGTTTTTATTTTGCAGGCAGTGTCTCCTCCACGAGATTTAGACCCCATCTGACCTAGTACACATAATACTGACACCAGAGGGTACTGTCATCCCTCCTGTGATGTAATCCAAGATGGTGGTCTGGAGGGGGAAAATGGCGCGAAAATGACTCAGCCTGCCCTGAGATGCTGGATAGCGTAAGGAAGGACTGTACTTCATTTATTTTGGAACAATTTATTTACGGGTGGAGTATAATTATTACACTGATACAAAACACATGCTCTGACATGCCTGGGGGCACACCACAGACCTGTAAACTACTCCTAAATAACGCTCTGAAGACACACAAACAACTAATTTACCGAAATAATTTCAGTACAGGCTTGCAAACTGTTCCTAAATAATTTAGTACACAGATCTGCAGACATGAAATCAACTCGTAAACTGTCCAAGTAACGCATAGCACAACCTACAGACCTGTTCGCAAAATAGTGCAAGAGACACAAAATCAACACGCACAAGCACTGTCCACCACCACCTGTCCAGTAGAGCACACAGGAGGCTAGTGGCAACCCCCGTGAAGTGATGCAGCCATCAGCTGTCAAACTGCACACAGGTGCCCTCAGGCATTGAGCAGCGACATCCCTTTAATACTTGGTACCTGAAAAATTCCTCTCAAAATATGTGATCACCTAGGCACCTTGATGACACGACCAGACACGTGCACCATCACAGCCACGAGCAGCCACAGGATGTAGGGGAAAGTTGCCTCTATTTTCGAGTATACAGTCACTATTATACTGACGTCACAGAGCTCCAAGGTGCGCTTCTGCAGCCCCCATGTGCGAGACACCGCCAGGCAGCACTTGTCTTTACCGTTGATGACAGAATAGCACAGGTTGGTTTGTGAAAAATAAGAACCAAGTTGACATCTGAGGAATTGTAGAGTGTCCCAGAAGTAATTAAAGGTCGCTTTCGTAAGAGCTTTCCCGATGTCTCGGCTTGTATACATGGAAATTCTTATCCTAATAGAACCTGTTTACGAAAATAGTGCATAATAACTCAGTTCATCACGTGTTACCCTTCCTGCTCTCAACATAGGCAAACATTCCCACTTCTATGTAGAGAGTCTTATATCCAAGCACAAATACCGTCTTATGAAAAAATCGACCATTATGATTGGCTCTTATTGAATTTACCTGCCGAATTACTGATGCCGCTGGTATCGAAGCACCTCCACCTTTTCTTTCTTTCTACAGACGGGACTTTCGGTGGTAAAATTATTTTGCACAGATCTTTATTTTGCATTGACAGTTAAACCCAAAAAGTTGTCTACAGATCATCAAATTCATATGAGACTTACAAGAATATTTTCCAGCGTAACTACAATTAAATGTTACAATTGCTGCTACAGTCTGACGCCGAATGATGTCTGCTCTTGACGACTGTGCTTCTGGAATGAATCTCTATCTATAGCCCACATAATTTTCCACATAAAAAATCTCTCTCATACCCTCATGGTTATCGATGTGCTGAATCTATATGGCCCTCATGATAGGACACACAGTCATCTTCTCTACTCATGCCACAACATGATCCACAGTCACTTCACAATGAAATATAGACACATTTTACACAACGTAAGCCACAGTAACTCTACAATACAATATATGCACATTTTACACAAACAGTGCAGTTATCTTTTATATCTGTACAGCACCCAAACAAATTAATGTATGCCTACACTCACACTGGCTATATCTCACAATGCTCCTCAGACCTATGGAAGCACCGTCAGCCTTTTCTTTCTTTTTACAGACATGACATTCAGCGGCAATAAACTAATTTACACTGATCACCATATTGCACCAACAGCTAAACCTCCCAAAGTGCCATACATATCGTCAAATACGGAAAGACTCTTACTCAATTACACTTTACACTGCTCTCCCACTGAGGGCAGTAGCTTGAATATTAGAGCGTGAAACAAATCTCCAACCCAGCAATATATCACTGTGTTCCGTGTTGATGTAGTAAACATACATTTCATATCCTCCACTATACAAAATCATCCATTTTACATCAGAGCACCCTCAGCAGACCGAAGTCGCTCTCAGATTTGTTCTACAAATTCAGTATCGTTTCCCCTCAGCACAAACACTTTACTGTTTCTGCTCCAAACCTGCTTCCTTGCTTTCTCGCTTTTCTACACACATCTCCAGACTCTGGGATTATAAGAACACACATATTTTCGCATGGTTCGCCATAACATTATACCATTTTCGCGGTACTTCTCGACATCAACTACTTGACAACATCCTACTGATTGCTAGCGCAATATAATTCCCGAGATATAGACTGGAAATTATTTCTCTACAAACCTCAAACTTCAGCGAGGTGCAGCCTGCTCTAAACCACTGAGTAAATAAAACAAATAGAGAAAACTGATATGTCCACTTTCGAATACTGATGTCAGTGATGTAACAGACACCAAATCATCCCTATAATTTACAAGCCAACTAAGGTCTTTCTCATGTCTAGAGAACAGGTAAACTTGTCTTCCACATGCTAGATGCACACACCATTATCGATCTTTTCTCAAGTATACAGAGGCGCGAAATGTGCAGAAGCAGTCAACCGAACAATTTTCATGTGAGGGGATAACGGTCCAGCACAAACGAACCTCCATACACAATCTTCTCTAATTTCCATTTTATCAGGAAACGCGCCCAGCACATACTAAGTGTTAGTTCGCTATGCGGTCGTCTAGACGACGGCAAAGTTACCTCAGATACATTCCTACACTCCAATTGGCCACTGCATTTGGACGTCTGCTGTCGTTAATGGGAAACGTGATTCATTCCCGCCACAGGCCATGCATACACGGAATCATTCTAGAAAACTGGTCACATATATGTTTTATCATTATACTTAGAATTAAATGTTGCGATCACGGTCTCAATTCAATGACATTTGACAATGAGCGACGTATCGGGAATACACCCTGCTGAAGGCTGTGGCTCTGGAAATGGAAATATCTGTACCTTCCTTATGACTAGACATAGTCATCTCCTTCACACATGTTGGAATACAAACACATACATTATAAGCCTGATGTCCAAATGTGTACATATCATGCACCCCCCCCCCCCCCCTCTGCTACTAAGTATAATACTTGACCAATAAGTGATTCCACACGATGCCAAATAATACTAACCGAAAATCAACGATGCGTGGGCATGTCTCTTAGGTTTTTCTTGGGAGTGCTACCACTGTGTCAGAAATTGAGAAGTAAGCAGACAGATGTTAAAAAAACTATCATAACAACTACTGATGTTGCTGTCACAAGCGATCTTGGTTATACAGGTGCACACAAGTATCCATGTTAAAAGCTATACCCACTTTACGAATAGAGGTACGACATTACCTCTGAATGAGGTAGTTTCTTTCTGGACAAATACCGTGACAGTGATGATAGGAATGTGTATTATCAGACCAACACTTATCCCACAATGCAACCTCGTGATAAAATTACCACATTTTAAAAGTGATTCGGCTAAGGAACGTGGTATGTAAGCGATTTTGCGACTCCGTAAGGCCGCCCCAGCTAGATAATTCTACAGTATTTGTAGCACATTCTGTATCGATACCATATCAGAAGTTCTGTGATATATCCACTAAGTTATAGGCGATGACTGATTGAGAAGGAACACAAACAGTAGTAGTAGATGATGTGCTGATTGAGGTCATAAGAAAAAAAAATGTACACAAGCTTCTCAGATCTCTAGTGTTACGCTTTCCGCTAGAAATGATGTCCATGATTTGGAATCGGGTCTTTCCATTCATGCACATACCTGTATTAGATCCTATTGACAATTCCTTTAATGATTACAACCACTACTCAATCATACTAAATCGCATGAGGCGCTCTCCCTGGTCCTGTTTAGTCGTTTCAAACACTGTTTTCTAACACGATTATGTACAATGCCAAACATTTCGTCTTTCTGCCACAACTTCGAGGCCTGTGCCAGGTTCTAAACTGACATTAAGAAGTTCTGATCCATGGCCTTTCGCAGGAAACTAGACATTGCACGGTGTAAATCATATTCTTACAGCAGATAGCATAACATGCCACATATCGGCTGATTTTAAATAAAAGTCAGTTACAACATAAGCAAATTGGAAGTGTTTTATGGCCTTGGCGTAGGTTTCCTAACTACAGTCCCAAGGTGATTCAAGAGCTCTACATTTAGACTCATCACTATTACTGATGGAATAGCTGATCGCTCCGTGTTCCCTCATATTGCACACATGTATGTTTTGGTGCTATCTACCCCAGAAGGTGCTGTCCATCCACCAAAACTCGTTCCCCAATTCAAACAAGTGCTATACGTCAATCATTATGTGGTAACCAGATGTAAAAGACACCATCGATGTACTCTAATAATAAGCATCACAGTTGACAGCACGAACAATTTTAGCAATTTTACAGTAACTTCAACACTGGCCAATGATGTGACAGCATGTTACCCCAATTTCAGTATTATACCTAATCCACCCCTTCTCCACTTCGCGAGTATCATTGCAAACATGGATAAATGACTATGCAGTATGTCCATTCAGTGTTAATTCTTGAACATATAATTCATCAAAGTATACCAGACAGTGTTCCACATATTTCTATCACCTCGAGCATAGTGTTTAATTTACGATCTATCTTTCTGTGTATGGGACCCACATAGCATTCTCGCTGTCTTACGGTATAATTAGAGAGTGAAAGACCCTCCTCACACTGTCATTGACAACCCATCCTGCAGCACCGTTAGTGAATCAATCTGCAACCGACCAGAAGAAGACCGCTACACTCCACATCTCGTGAATGAATGGAGCTTTCTGAGTCCTCACCCATCTTGAGATGCACCCATGTCGAGAAGCTTTGCACTCCTTATCGATTTACAGTAACAAAGTGCTGTGATGTAATAGCAGACAGTTAAGAAGCATAAGAAACGAATGATTTTTATGCGTGATGAAGCTCCAGACAGATGGAGTTCGACGCATTTTACGTAAATCAACCAATCTATCAACTCTAAAGTTTTGTTATAGAGTCTAGGATCGACACCTGGAAGGTATTGGTAAGAGAGAACAAAAACACACGCCCTTCTAAGGCTACAACGTTCTGCACTTAAAACAGGCTATAATGTTAGATCGCCTTTATTTCCGACTTAACAGTCGCATAGAATGTATCGTTGTTAATATTTCATTGTGAGAAATATATTTCAAGCACATGACATACATCCTTCGTCCCGGTTTCTCTATGATAAACTATGTTATCGATCTTCCGTAAAACTTTTGCTCTGCGTGATATGAGCAAAATATAGCTTTCCGGCGATGTTTAGTGTCCACTGCTCACATCTGACCACGGTTTAGAAATTATACGATGCCTGCATGAGGCCTATACATATAAAATGATCGTTAGTAACAGGAAATACCTCCTACAAGGAAACAGATAAACGTATAGCAACAGCGTCCGACATGTGAAAATTACAAGTCATTCCGTCACTAACACCGTAAACAGCACATCTGTCGGGAAAATGAGTACATGGGGATTGCAGCGCCTCACAAGCTCCTATCACTAACTTAATTATGTCGCTGAAGTCTCGATTTTACACCCAAGATTTGAAAGAGAGGATTGAGTACAGCGCATAAATCAAAGTTCGTTTAGAGGAATGTGTCAAGTTTCATCACACATGAGATGGAAGTCCTCTCATGACCGACAGGCTTACCGTTAACGATCGCAAGTAGAAAGTGCTTTAAACCACATACAGAAAAGCTGACTATGTCAAACTACTGATGCATCCGGACAAAACACTGGAAAAATTGGCCTGCAGCAAGCTCTCCTTCTCTAGAATGCATCAGTCAGCCCTTAAATTGTACCTCGTTACAGCTCCATCTCAATCGATCATCCGGTCCACTCTCTGTTATCCTTTAATGCAGATGCAAATAAGTTTAGATGTGAACGGTTCTCTGTCCTCCTGAAAGCCATCAAATACAGTAGTCAACTTTAGTGTATCATAGGTACCTCAATAGGCATACAGTATAATGCTGCCTCGACGGAAAAACGTTGACTGCCTCCCTGATTCCCTTCGTTTCGATGTCGACGTTTCCTCGGATTCTACATCTATCTACATCTACATCCATACTCCGCAAGCTAGCTGACGGGGTGTGGCGGAGGGTACTTGGAGTACCTCTGCCGATTCTCCCTTCTATTCCAGTCTCGTATTGTTCGTGGAAAGAAGGATTGTCGGTATGCCTCTGTGTGGGCTCTAATCTCTCTGATTTTATCCTCATGGTCTCTTTGCGAGATATACGTAGGAGGGAGCAATATACTGCTTGACTCCTCGGTGAAGGTATGTTCTCGAAACTTCAACAAAAGCCCGTACCGAGCTACTGAGCGTCTCTCCTGCAGAGTCTTCCACTGGAGTTTATCTATCATCTCCGTAACGCTTTCGCGATTACTAAATGATCCTGTAACGAAGCGCGCTGCTCTCCGTTGGATCTTCTCTATCTCTTCTGTCAACGTTATCTGGTACGGATCCCACACTGCTGTGCAGTATTCAAGCAGTGGGCGAACAAGCGTACTGTATCCTACTTCCTTTGTTTTCGGATTGCATTTCCTTAGGATTCTTCCAATGAATCTGTGTCTGGCATCTGCTTTACCGACGATCAACTTTATACGATCATTCCATTTTAAATCACTCCTAATGCGTACTCCCAGATAATTTATGGAATTAACTGCTTCCAGTTGCTGACCTGCTATATTGTAGCTAAATGATAAGGGATTTTTCTTTCTCTGTATTCGCTGCACATTGCACTTGCCTACAATGAGATTCAATTGCCATTCCCTGCAGCATGCGTCAATTCGCTGCAGATCCACCTGCATTTCAGTACAATTTTCCATTGTTACAACCTCTCGATATACCACAGCATCATCCGCAAAAAGCCTCAGTGAACTTCCATTGTCGTCCACAAGGTCATTTATGTTTATTGTGAACAGCAATGGTCCTACGACACTCCCCTATTTGCTCAGGATTATATTGCTAAGAGGTCACAAAAAAAAAAAAAAAAAAAAAATGGTTCAAATGGCTCCGAGCACTATGGGACCTAACTTCTGAGGTCATCAGTCCCCTAGAACTTAGAACTACTTAAACCTAACTAACCTAAGGACATCACACACATCCATGCTCAAGGCAGGATTCGAACCTGCGGTTCAAGACTGTAGCACCTAGAACCGCTCGGCCACTCCAGCCGGCTAAGAGATCACACGTCGAGTTTACTCTTGTACTAGTTGCTTAAAATAATTTTCGGAGAAAACATTTAGTGCAGTTTCTGACGATGTTTTACACATACCACCGACTTTAAAAAAAAACACATTTTTACGATCATATTGAGGGCAGACTGAAGTAAGAACCAGCTATTGTGTAAGTGGGATACCTATTTGAGATGATACTCATGTTCTACATCTACACCTACATAAATACTCCGCAAGCCACCATACTGTGCGTGGCGGTGGTTACTCTGTACCAGTACTAGTCATTTCCTTTCCTGTTCGACTCACAAGTAGAGTGAGGGGAAAACGACTGTCTGTATGCCTTCATATGAGCTCTACTTTCTTATAGCATATCTTCGTGGTCCTTACGTGCAATGTATGTTGGCGGCAGTCAGCTTCAAACGCCGATTCTCTAAATTTTCTCAGTAGTGTTTCTCAAAAAGAACGTCGCCTTCCCTCCAGAGATTCCCATTTGAGCTCCTGAAGCATCTCCGTAACACTTACAGGTTGTCCAAACTTAGCAGCAGCAAATCTAGCAGCCCGCCTCTGAAGTGCTTCGATGTCTTCCTTCAATCCGACCTGTTACGGATCCCAAACACTCGAGCAGTATTCAAGAACAGGCCGCGCCAGCATCTTACATGTAGTCTCCTTTACAGGTGAACCACTCTTTCCTAAAATTCTCTCAGTAAGCTAAAGTCGACCATTCGCCTTCCCTGCAACAGTTCTCACGTGCTCGTTCAATTTCATATCGCTTTGCAACGAATTACCCAGATATTTAAACGACTTCATGGTTTCAAGCAGGACACAAGTAATATTGTATCCGAACACTGCAGGTTTGATCTTCCTACTCATCCGCATTGACTTGTATGTTTCCACACTTAGCGCTAGCTGCCATTCCTCACACCAACTTTTTGTCTAAGTCGTCTTGTATCTTCCTTCAGTCACTCAACTTCGATACGTTTCCGTAGACCACGGCATCTGCAAATTGCCGCAGATTGCTGCCGACCCTGTCCGCCAAATCATTAAATACATAACAGCGGTCCTGTCACACTTCCCCTACATAAAGGATTCTATTATTTAAGAAGTCTTCGAGCCACTCACATACCTGTGAACTTATTCCACATGCTCGTACCCTAGTTAACATCCTGCAGTGGGGCACGGTGTCAAATGTTTTCCGAAAACCTAGAAATTTGGAATATGTCTGTGGCCCTTCATTCATAGTTCGCAGCATGTCATGTGAGAAAAGAGCAGGATGAGTTTCGCATGAGCGTGGACATAAACTTCTCAGTCTCAAGAAAATTTATTATATTCGAACGGAGAATATGTTCAAGAATTCTGCAGCTAACAGAAGTTATGGATATTGGTCTGTAATTTTGCTGGGCCGATCGTTTACCCTTCTTGTATTGGAATTACCTGCTCCTTTTTCCAGTCGTTTGGGACTTTGTGCTGGGCGAGGGATTCATGCCGTAGAGTACTCTTTGTAAAATTGAACTGGAGTTCCATCTGGACCTGGTAATTTATTTAATTTCAAACCTTTCAGTTGTTTCTCTACGCCAGGGATGCTTATTACTATGTCGTCGATACGGGAGTCTGTCCAATGGTCAAATGATGGTATGCTTGTACGATTCTCCTGTGTGAACGATTTCTTGAATGTGAAATTTAAAACTGCGACTTTTGTTTTGGTATCTTCAACTGCCATACCAGACTGTTCAACATGGGACTGAATAGAAGCCTTAGACCCGTTTAGCGATTTTACATAAGACCAGAATTTCCTCGGGTTCTCTTGCCAGATCTTTTGCTAAGGTGTGGCGGTGGTAGCCGTTGTATGCTTCGCGCGTATCTTTTCACAGACGCCTGAATATCTAATAACCGTCGCTTGTTATTTGCGCGTTCCCTTTTGAATCGAGAGTCCAATCTTCCTAATATCGTTATTAAACCATGGTGGTTCTTTTCCGTCCTTTATCCACTTACTAGGCCTATAACTCTCCAGATCATGATTTTTGCTCAAACTTTATTCATAATTCCTCTACATCCATCTCACTGGGACTAAATGATGCCAATTCACCGCCTAAGTGTGACACTAATAACTGCTTATCTTCACGCCTCACTGGAAACACTCTAACCTTCTTGACTGATTTATTAACTTTCGTAATCATGGTTGTTATACAGACCTCGACATCGCTAATCCCCGTTTCTATGCTGACATTGTCGATAGGGTCCGGCCTATTTGTAGCGGCAAGTTGTAATACATTTCCAGTGCGCGTGGGCTGCCGAGCTAGCTGCTCGAGATAGTTCTCAGAAAATGTGTTCAAAAGTATTTCGAGTGATTGTCTGTCTGTACCACCCGCAATGAATCCACAGACATCCCAGAGTATACTCGATAGGTTAAAGTCGCCTCCAACTAGAATTGCATGATCTGAGTATTTATGCGCTATTGATCCTAGACTTTCATTGAATGGCTGTAGAACTGTCACAGCAGAATCACGTGACTAATAACAACATCCAACAATTAACCTGGTTTCACCTACATCTGTTATACGCGATCAGGTAACTTCACTGTCACACTCAACTTTGGCCTCACTATTGCGGTGAACATTCCCCCTCCTATGGTGTCCAATCGGTCTTCCCAATATACGTTCCACGAGTCGCTAAATATCTCCGAGCTTTCCACTTCTGGTTTCATCCATTCGGGAACTTTACGATTACTTGCACTGTTAAAGGTAAAATTATGATAGTCGAAGGGTCTTTATTCTGAACGCCGTTTGACTTCCCTTGCTGCATATCGACTGGCGTGTGTTCATCAGAGCACCTCAACCTACTGCCTAGCCTTAAAAACACTCATGTGCACTCCACAAGTACTCTGCAACGTTCTGCAACCCGAGTACCTGCTTGGCTTGTGTAGTGCTTCCATGACCTATCAAGGGGAGTCCTATAATTCCCCATACGATAACGCAAGTCTAGAAATCTACATCCAAGACCACCACAGAGTCGACGAAGCCTTTGGTTGAGACCCTCCACTCGCTCCAAACCAAAGGACCCCGATCATATCTGGGAACAAGCTGCAAATTGCGAGCTCTACTTGCAGCCCGCGCACGAGGCCAGCAGCCGCCTGTACGAACTGAGGATTGCCTCAGAACCCATGCAATAGTCATCGTTGGTTCCGTCGTGAGCCACAACTTGCAGACTACTGCACCCTGCATTCTCGATCTCCGCAGGCAAGGCCGCCTCCACATCTCGGATGAGGCCCCCAGGGAGACATACCGAGTGCACATTGGCTATCTCTCCAGCCCAGAGTTGTTCAGCAACCCCTTTTGTGGATCAATAAAAGATGTTGTTGTTGCTGTTGTGATCTTCAGTCCTGAGACTGGTTTGATGCAGCTCTCCATGCTACTCTATCCTGTGCAAGCTTCTTCATCTCCCAGTACCTACTGCAACCTACATCCTTCTGAATCTGCTTGGTGTATTCTTCTCTACGATTTTTACCCTCCACGCCGCCCTCCAATACTAAATTGGTGATCCCTTGATGCCTCAGAACATGTCCTACCAACCGATCCCTTCTTCTAGTCAAGTTGTGCCACAAACTTCTCTTCTCACCAATCCTATTCAACACCTCCTCATTAGTTATGTGATCTACCCACCTAATCTTCAGCATTCTTCTGTAGCACCACATTTCGAAAGCTTCTATTCTCTTCTTGTCTAAACTATTTATCGTCCATGTTTCACTTCCATACATGGCTACACTCCATACAAATACTTTCAGAAACGACTTCCTGACACTTAAATCTATACTCGATGTTAACAAATTTCTCTTCTTCAGAAACGCTTTCCTTTTCATTGCCAGTCTGCATTTTATATCCTATGCCTATAAAAAAGGAAACAGAATTTGGTAGTACCCAGTTCTGAGTACGTCATTTGGTAAAAGCAGGTAAAGAAGCGATATGAAAAGGGGTAATCACGTAAAATCACTATCATTGAAGCGAATTGAAAATTCAGACTCGGCGGAAAGATTCTGGGAAGACGCAGCGTATCTGCGAAGGAAATCGCATACTAGATGTCAGTCTGAACAATTCTAGAGCGTTGTTCAAACGCTTGGAGCCTTATCAATCAGGTATAGCAACAGACATCTAATGAAATTTACACACGAGTTGCTAGGATCGTAACAGGGTACCCTTTTCCGCACGAAAGTGCAACTAAAATGCTTGGGGAACTCAAATTGGAGACCTTGAAAGAAAGAAAACGGATGTATTCTCGCGATACCTTGTTGCGTAAATTTAGTGAATCTGTAATCAAGGAACAGTGCGTGACCATTCCGCTGCCACTATCGTTTATCTCACGTGTGGAGCATGCGGCTAAGATAAGAGAGATTACAGAGGATGCATAGCCGTGGTATTTTTCCCTCTTTCTATACGCGAACGAAATAGGACAGAAATCGCTAATACTGGTAAGGGGTATCCTCCACTATCAACTGCACAGTGGCCTGCGGTGTATACAACCGATGTAGATAACAACATAACATAAACACTGAAGACAAATACTTATCTATATATGTAGACAGATCTAAAAACTCAAACTGTTTGGCAGATACCCGCCGCTCATGCACTATTGTTGAGCTGTCAGGATAGAGAATTCAGCTGTAGACAGCCATTGTGGACTTGTTAAAAAATCCTGGGAACGCTTTTCCATGAAATCAATATCCAAGTGGACATTCCTTCACTCAAGATCGTAATATCGTTTGGGAAGTAGTGCAACGAGTGATATCTTAACAGCCCACTTCACTGTATGCAGCCAGTAATTCCTCAATGTCTTCTTCGTGACAAGAAGACTTCGTTTTCCCCGAAAGTTCAAATGACCCACTTGTAGCTTTCCCATACTCATACTTCTGAGTCCTCCAAATTTTCTTCGAACTTTTTCCCAAGCAATACCTCTCGTGCATCTCGCCCCATTGGTATCTTGGCAGTGGAAATTGTTGGAAAGATACTCGTGAGGTGCTGGAATACTGTTGCGTCTGTATGTCTTAGTATTCCTTTTTAGGAATTATGTAGTCAAATTCAACTTTATGTAGACTGGAGGAAGAAGAACTTTATTTGGTTCATCCCGTTTATTGGATCTCGCTTTATCTTCTGCAGATGTTTATGTTGTTTTTGTTAAACAGGAACTAGGAAACTGAAGGGAGTAATCACGTATGGCGTTCCCCAAGGTTCAGACTTATGTCCACAATTGTTCCACGTACATGTAAACATACATAATATATAATATTCAACAAGTACGATTAGTCCTTTTTGCAGATGACATTAGTATTGCAAGTAACCGTATATTCAGCAACAGAAGAAATGGTAAGCAGTCTTCTTAAAAGTGTAATTGAATGGTTTTCAGCAAACGGTCTGACTCTCAGTTTTAAAGATCACAATATATTCTGTTCTGCACGTCTAGAGGTACTTCAGCAATAATAAGCGTAACACATGGTGAGAAAATCACAAATTTTATGCGTCCCTACTGATGAAAACTTAAACTGGAAAAAATCATTTTTGAGCTCCTAAAACAACTTAAATCAGCCAAATTTGCACTTAGAGTTACCGTAAATCTTAGGGAGAGACAAATCAGTAAGATGGCAGTAATGTGATATGGAATAATGTTCTGCAGTAACTTCACCGCGCAAAAGCGTGCTGTAAGGGCAATATGTGGTGTCACCCATGATCATCTTGCATGAGTTAGGCATTTTGAGTACTGCTTCAAAGTATTTTATTCCCCAATGAAGTTTACTGTAAATAATCCACTGTGATTGAAAAGGAACAATGATGTACGTAATTGCAATACCAGAAGAAGTGACCTTCATCACTCCGCATTAAGGTTATCTTTAGCAGAAAAATTGGTGCACAATGCTGCAGCTAAAATTTCTGATCACTTACCCACTGATGTAAAATGCCTGACAGACAGCAAAGAAAAATTTGAAAACACAATGAACAAGTTTCTCCTTGACAACTCCTATTCTGTATAAGAATTTCTGTCCAACAACTTTAAATGTTCAGCAAGTAGACATATTTACAAATTAAATGTGATGTGTAAGTAAAATGACTCGTTCCACATCATTAAGATTTATCGTGCAAATGATACAGGGTGTTTCAAAAATGACCGGTATATTTGAAACGGCAATAAAAACTAAACGAGCAGCGATAGAAATACACCGTTTGTTGCAATATGCTTGGGACAACAGTACATTTTCAGGCGGACAAACTTTCGAAATTACAGTAGTTACAATTTTCAACAACAGATGGCGCTGCAAGTGATGTGAAAGATATAGAAGACAATGCAGTCTGTGGGTGCGCCATTCTGTACGTCGTCTTTCTGCTGTAAGCGTGTGCTGTTCACAATGTGCAAGTGTGCTGTAGACAACATGGTTTATTCCTTAGAACAGAGGATTTTTCTGGTGTTGGAATTCCACCGCCTAGAACACAGTGTTGTTGCAACAAGACGAAGTTTTCAACGGAGGTTTAATGTAACCAAAGGACCGAAAAGCGATACAATAAAGGATCTGTTTGAAAAATTTCAACGGACTGGGTACGTGACGGATGAACGTGCTGGAAAGGTAGGGCGACCGCGTACGGCAACCACAGAGGGCAACGCGCAGCTAGTGCAGCAGGTGATCCGACAGCGGCCTCGGGTTTCCGTTTGCCGTGTTGCAGCTGCGGTCCAAATGACGCCAACGTCCACATATCGTCTCGTGCGCCAGAGTTTACACCTCTATCCGTACAAAATTCAAACGCGGCAACCCCTCAGCGCCGCTACCATTGCTGCACGAGAGACATTCGCTAACGATATAGTGCACAGGATTGATGACGGCGATATGCATGTGGGCAGCATTTGCTTTACTGACGAAGCTTATTTTTACCTGGACGGCTTCGTCATTAAACAGAACTGGCGCATATGGGGAACCGAAAAGCCCCATGTTGCAGTCCCATCGTCCCTGCATCCTCAAAAAGTACTGGTCTGGGCCGCCATTTCTTCCAAAGGAATCATTGGCCCGTGTTTCAGATCCGAAACGATTACTGCATCACGCTATCTGGACATTCTTCGTGAATTTGTGGCGGTACAAACTGCCTTAGACGACACTGCGAACACCTCGTGGTTTATGCAAGATGGTGCCCGGCCACGTCGCACGGCCGACGTCTTTAATTTCCTGAATGAATATTTCGATGATCGTGTGATTGCTTTGGGCTATCCGAAACATACAGGAGGCGGCGTGGATTGGCCTCCCTATTCGCCAGACATGAACCCCTGTGACTTCTTTCTGTGGGGACACTTGAAAGACCAGGTGTACCGCCAGAATCCAGAAACAATTGAACAGCTGAAGCAGTACATCTCATCTGCATGTGAAGCCATTCCGCCAGACACGTTGTCAAAGGTTTCGGGTAATTTCATTCAGAGACTACGCCATATTATTGCTACGCATGGTGGATATGTGGAAAATATCGTACTATAGAGTTTCCCAGACCGCAGCGCCATCTGTTGTTGAAAATTGTAACTACTGTAATTTCGAAAGTTTGTCTGCCTGAAAATGTACTGTTGTCCCAAGCATATTGCAACAAACGGTGTATTTCTATCGCTGCTCGTTTAGTTTTTATTGGCGTTTCAAATATACCGGTCATTTTTGAAACACCCTGTACATGGGTCTGACCAGGAGAATTTACTAAAAAAGCTCTGCATTTTGCGTTTTCACCGACACGACAAACGCTCAACTGGCGGAAATTAATCACAAATTACTCCCAACGCAATGTTTATGCTGTCGTAGGCGCTTTATGATGTGGTGTTGCGGAGCAAGTTTGACATTATATTGGGAAGCTACAAGTTTTGGTTTGTCTTTTGAGAGGGACACATCTCTGAGAAGATAGTTTGGTCACGACGGTGAAAGTAGCTGTGGTTCGCTACTGCATATTTCGTGGACACAGTCAAGATCAAAAGGACGTTGTAAGATGCCACTTACAATGTGTACAGCACTTTCCATTTCCCAGCGAATTAGCTCGTCGTGACTGGAAATATGTTATTATGAGGGGGTGACTATAAGGTAGAGTATACATTAACTATTCACTTCTTTTCTGTAGTATCAATTTATGTAAACAACAAAAACATCAGTTGTAACTATCGTTTCACTCCCATTCAACCACTGGAAAGGAAATCACAACTTTTCTTCTTTGTTTATAACGAATTTCATAACCCTGTAGAACACGATACGATACCCCAACTGTATCTTTATCATCGACTTTACATCCAAACCACAGTTAGTACAAATTACATATTCTTGACGTGATCGAACAATGCTGTGATCAGGATGCTAGAGAAACCACGTAAGTAGCAACAGTTGTTTGTATAATTTAAACACTTCCGTGATATTATATATATATGAAATGAAATTGTTAATATGTACCCAGTCTACACCGTTCTTATACATATATATATTACGGAATTGACGCTCATTTCACGTCTACACGCTATTCTATACGATAATGCAGGGAAATTATGCATATATGCAACTATATTCCGTAGCTTGTCTCCCATATCTGATTAATGAAAATTATAGTACAGTCATTAATATACTCTATAGCTATAACAATACTATTTTTGGGATGCATATAGTTGCCTGGTTAAACAAAACAACGCTCATGCACATTGTAGCAAGTACTCACCACCTTTTCTTAAGACATCATATTTCGCAACACTACCAAAATCAATCATAAGGACAAAGTGTCGGATGTGTCACGCTCAACAGACAAACTGAAACTGCCAGTGAGATGGAAGTATTTAAGACAAGAGGGTGAACGAGATAAGTTTTATCTACGTAAGCGATAGGTGTTCGCTTTGACAGCACAGATAGTAGAGGGTGTCGCACCGTCTCAACTGCTCAAATCCAGCACCGCAAATTGAAGAATGATTACAAAACTATATGTGATTAAGCAAAAAATGCGATTCAAAATCAGGACAGCGCTGTGTAACTCACGGTGAGTTTACTCATCCTATTTTGCTGATCAGTGTTACTGGTAGACACTACTGATCAATGTTACTGGTAGACACTATTTCTTCTAGATTCTGGTTTACAGTAATTTCACCAGACGCATTGTATCTTAAGAGTTACGAAGATTTATGGATTTATACTACAGATTGAATTGCCTTACTCTGTCCACAGCATATTCGGATTTTATCTTATGTGATAAGTTATCTCTTCAGTTAGTAAGAGTAACGGCCTGTCAGACTTCTTTAAGTGAACCAAACCAGTTGCTACTTGCCTCTGACATTGTCTTCCCACTACAAACGACGTTTATTGCTCTTTTCGATAGAAGTTTCGATTCAGTCACGAAAATGTTTCGATATTCATAACCTTGCGACGATGCAGAGCCGTATCAAAGGCTTTTCGAAAGCCAAGCAACACAACTCCGCTATTTACAGTCTTCTCGATCTTGTGGACGAATGGAGTAAGCAGAATGTAACACAATCGGTGTCAGCAGAATTTATATAGATTCTTACAGAGGAATTTATCCACTCTTCTATGAAGCCATCATCACGAGCGCAAAATATTCCACATTTCGAGTTTTACCATGACGCTGGACGATGCCTTGTTCCAACTACCTACGAAAAGCTGTCGCTAGGCGAAATTTGAATTTTGCGCGCAAGCGTTTCCGAATGAGTTTACCAATCGGTCCGGAAATTGGGCCAGCCTAGGGGAAGATCTGTAGACACCAAAAGAAATGCGAACCACGGGTATTTCGCTGCAGTCAATATAAACAGTCTTCTTTGTAATGATGATGGCGATTTAGGTCTCCAAAAACCAGGTGCGTACCACATTTCATGCGGATGTGACATGTCTTAAGTGGGGGTATACTGTTAGAGCAGCCTAGCAGAAGGTCAAAGAACATCAGCGACGCTCATTACTAAAACAACCAAGCAAATCAGTTATCATGCGCTGTCAAGAATATAATCATGAAATGAAACACGACATGGTCGTTAGCATGGTGCAACGGAAGGTTTCTGGGACAACGTAATAAAGGAGTCTATCAAAATAAAGGTGTCGGTTAACCTAATAAACTGAGAAGGAGGTTTTAATTTAAACAAATTTTGGGGATTAGGCACTCAATTTATTACGATCTCACCAGCTATTTCATCCACCAGAACTGGAAAACCCTGGGACAATGTACGTTTGATGCAATATCATTGTGGTCTCCGAAAACCAAAACAGCATTGACGGCCGTAGTGGGTGTCGGGAATCGAACACGGCTGCAAACAAACCAACGACACTGCACAGTCTGATTGGAGTCCAGGCAGCGAGAACGCATGACGGTTCGCAACACCTGAACAAGACCGAATGGATCGGTCATCGTAATACTGTACATAACAGTGGAAACAACAAAGCTGTTGAAAACAAGGAAGCACAGCATTAGGCGTATCAGTATTTCGAACCGATTTAAGTACCTGCCGTGACATATGTATCTACACACACTTGATCAAAGAATCGAGTTCTTAAGGAATGGTTCAAATGGCTCTGAGCACTATGGGACTCAACTGCTGAGGTCATAAGTCCCCTAGAACTTAGAACTACTTAAACCTAACTAACCTAAGGACAGCACACAACACCCAGCCATCACGAGGCAGAGAAAATCCCTGACCCCGCCGGGAATCGAACCCGGGAACCCGGGCGTGGGAAGCGAGAACGCTACCGCACGACCACGAGATGCGGGCAAGAGTTCTTAAGGAGGTTGACATTCTTCGTATCACTTACTAAGCATTTCAGGCAGAATGAAAATAAAGTAAAGTTTATATTTTTAGAATTCAACAACTTTCTAGACACATCACAGGAACGAAAGCTATTTGTTCATGCAACTGCACTTGTAATCAGCAAGCAACCAAGTAACAAACTTTAAAACGCTGTAAACAAAAGAACTGTATTGCTGATCTCAAAGGACTTAAAGCAGTATAAATTGCAAATAAAAGGCAAATCTGCTTTTACATACCTGTAACTGCATGTTCCGAATATAGTGCATGGGAAGTGCGCTCTTCTAAACCACTTACTGAAAAGATGTCTTCACAATTAAAAACCTTCAAAATGGCTCATTGTCAGAAATGTGTCATGAAGCTTCTTTGCAGCAAGAAGACTAAATGGGTTAAATGCAACGCATAAGCTTGCTTGTTTTTGGGAACCATACGGAAAGCAATATTGCGTGCGCCTGGTGCGTGCGGCACTGAAAGAGGGGGAACTCGCAGAGCACTGTATCAACAGAAGAGCGATAAACCCACGGGAACAGACGTCGGTGATATGAGCAGCTGTCGCTTCCCGCTTTGAAGATATCCCGTTCTTTCCTATTCACTTAGTCTGCAACATCACCATCCTCATTGCTCGTAATTGTTGTGGGAAGAAACTAACAAATCTCAATTTTGTGGCAGTCTGCAAATATTTTACTCACTGTGGGAAGAAATATGTTGGACGTTCTTTGCAGTACAATATTCCAACTCTCCACTTTCACCACTCTGATCCTTTCTTGAGGAAATACGAACAGCAAGTACACTTTTCCAAGTACTCTCTTCTACTTCTGGACGGGCTGCCTTCCCAATTTTTATAAACAACTAGATGGAGATTTTGGGATCTGACTTCACTTCTGTTTTAAAATTTGTCGTTTGTTGCTGTTAACACAATGACAGTTCAGAAAGTGACCGAGTATTTTATTCACACTGAGGGTAAAAGGAAACTGTGTTGTGAGAAAATGAAAATGTCACATGAAAATTTTCGTTGGATGATTTTTTTTAAAGATTTTCGTAAAGTCCTAACCCTACAACAATGCCTAGAATCGATTCGTTCAATTTTTGGGGATCAATCATTTTAAAAAAAGACAGTTTACAATTGGTTTGCAGAATATCGTCGTGTTTCCTTCAGCGAAGACTTCTATGACGGTCGACCAAAATCATTTGTTCCAAAAATCATTGATGCTTTGTGCAACACTATTGAAGAGGATCGGTATAGGGCTTACATACAGTGTGAGACGGGCATCCTTAGGCATAACGAAGACTGCACTACATTTGACTCTGCTCTAACATCAGCTGTGTACGAGATCTGTTCCTGATGGTTTTCACACAATTTGACCGAAGTTAAAAAAAGGAAAAGTAGATTTGTGTCAACTGGTATAAGAAAACGTTCAATTAACTTCGTCAGTGAAAACGCAGATTCCATATACAACATCGTAACAAGAGTCGAAACTTAGATTTATTCGTACGAACCAGAAACCAAGCAGCAGTCAACTGTTGGACTGGTCTAAGATGAACCTAAATGAGTAAGAGTGGTTTGTTCACAAGACATTCAAAGAAAATGATCGCTTGTTTCTTTGGCTGCAATGGACGTGTAACTACTGCTTTACAGCATGAGTGTGCACATTGTGGTCCGCTAGTGGTTTTTATGCCGCCCGCCAAGACGACCAGAAAAATCCGCCTTGAACGAAGTGTTCCTTCCCGTGCGCGACCGAAGATTTCCACTAGGTCGGGCACATCAATACGCATGCTATTCGCGCAAACGCAAACCAAGTTGACACTCGGAGTGATGGCTGATGGGAGTGCTCCCACCAGCCACCGCACAGAGTGTTAGCCTGGTTCGCGCGAATTACGAATAGTACGACGCGCAGTGCTTCTCCGGTTGATCTGGTTCACTTACATTTTGCCTGTGCAATAGTATATAAATTTCCAAATTTAGTAGAAACACGAACCTTCCTACACAGTGTAAAATAAGTAATGAATGTCGTGTGTATAATGGGATATGGCAGTGTGTGTGTTGTGTAATGAATCGCTCAGAGCCATTTGAACCATTTTGAATCGCTAACCGTGTTTAAGGAATACAAACCGTAACGGTCTTCCGAAACACAACGCAGCGAATTTGGCTGCAAACTGTCCAAGGAAGAACGGAAAACAAAAGCTTCAGAGTTCACAAATGGGCTGCAGGAGCAACAAACATTATTTATCAAGCAATCCACACTTCAAAATAGCGCTACAGAAGTTTCAAGGTAGCCTATAACCTTGCTAAACTCAACATGCCTTTTTCGGATGGCGAGTTTATTACGAAGTGCATGGTGGAGTGTGCAAGCACCTTGCGTCTGGATGTCAGTAGTGAATTTGGGTCTGTTCATTGTACAAAAGCGTGTAATCAGAATAATTCCTGGAGCTCATCCAAGATCATCCTGCAGACACTTATTTAAAGAGCTAGAAATCTTCACAGTAGCCTCACAATATATATATTCACTTATTAAATTTGTTATTAACAATCCGAACGAATTCAAAAGTAATAGCAGTGTACATGGCTACAACACTAGGAGAAAGGATGATCTTCACTACTAAAGGTTAAATCTAACTTTGGCTCAGAAGGATGTAAATTATGCTACCACAAAGTCTTTGGTCACTTACCTAATAGCATCAAAAGTCTGACAAATAGCCATATAGCATTTAAAAGGAAATTAAAAGAATTTCTTAATGGCAACTCCTTCTACTCATTAGATGAATTTTTGGATATAGTAGGCCTAAGTGGGTATTTTCCCAACCCTCACAAAAAAATATGGGTGTCATATAATATTTTGTGTAATGCAATATCTTGTATAGACACCTTTTATTAACCTGACACCTTCCACATCATTATTAAGTGTTGTATTCATGATCTATGGAACAAGTACTAATCTAATCTAATCCGAAAGCATTTCATTGTCAAGGAGGGCTATAGCGCAGCGCATAGATTTCATTAGTGACAAATTCGAACATCAGAAGACTGCAAGCAAATGTTTTGCTTGACCTTGACTGTGGATGAGAGCACAGATATTGAAGACACTGCACAATTCTTATCTTTTTGTGTGGAATTAATGAAAATTTATTGTCACAGAGGAATTGACCTAGAATCAATTAAGGATAGAAACATTGGTCAGGACTTACTTGAGTGTGCTGTGAACTGTGTGGAGAAAAGTGGCTTGTACTGGAACAAAAATTTTAAGCATTACAACGGATGGGACCAGAGCTGTGAGTAGGAAAAATACATGTATGGTAAAGCTTTTAAACAACGAGTTGTAGGCACAAGATGCAGACAGTGATATCTTGTACTTTCATTGCATTTATTATCAGGAGAGACTCTGTAAAGCTGTACTGGACTTAAAGCATGTGGCAGATCATGGTTTTGGTGTTGTGAACACAATCAGAGCAAGGGCACTCCACAACTGACAGTTCAGATCTCTTGTTGAGGTTGTGGGGGGAGAGTATGAAGATGTAACGTATCACAACACTCTGATGAGACCAGGCAAAGTGTTAAAAAGTCTGGGCACTGCAAAATGCAATCATCTTATTTCTGGACACGGAGGAAGTATCTCACAATTTTGTTACAAAAATAGGATGTGAAGAGTGTAGATGTGAAATAATGTTTGCAGCTGATGTGCATGAGAAACTGAATGAACTGCATGTGCCATTGCAGGGAAAGGGATTATTAGCACGTGAATGTGGACACATGTAAAATCATTTAAAGCAAAAGCATAACTATTTGCAAGGCAAGCAGTTGGAGGGAATATCTGTCATTTCCCTTTATAAGGAAAATAGAAAAGAACCTGGAAGTGTGTCTGCTAAGATTATGGATCATCTGTAGAGTTTGGAGAACAAATTCACAAGAAGATTTTAGGGCTTTTAAGATAATTGAGTGTCAGTTCAATTTGCTATATTATCCCATCACTGCTGGTATTGACAAAGCACCCGAGGAGCTGCAGATTGAACTTAAAGACATGCAGTCAGATCACACAGTGAATGAAATTTTTAATGCTGTGACACTGGGTGACTTTTACAAATCTTTGTCAGCTGATAAAGTTCCTTGTATGAAGAAATTTGGTGGAAAAATGTTCTCCAGATTTGAGTCTACACATATTTGTGAGTAAAGTTTTTCTTGTTTGAAAATCAAGAAGAATAAATATTGGTGCTCTTTGCCAGACATTAATTTGCAATCTGTGATGAGAATCTCAACAAGCAATCCCACTCCTGATTTCAAACAAACTGTACAAAACTGTGATAAGATAAATTTGTCTCATTAAACTGGGTTCTAAAATTAAACATGCTTGCAGATTTAGATTACATGAAATTAGCAAAAGAAATAAATTGAATAAAACAATGACCATTTTATTTATATTTATCAATTTTTATGGTCCAAATTACAGATTTTCTGAAATGCAAAGTTAACCAATGACTGCTATCATTTTAGAAGGTCTGATTCCATGCAAACTTTTGCTTCCACAAAGTGGCCCCAAAGCCAAAACAATTGCCCACCCACACTGTTGAGGACTGCAGACTGGTTATTGCATAACAGTACACGACAAGTTGGCAATGGTATCAGGAAAAAACAACCAAAAACATTGAACCATTCTTCATCTATACAATGCCAGGCACCATACTTATACATAACATCAGACATTTGCTTCTTTGATGAAAAGAAACATTTATTCAGTGTCTCACTGCCTGTATTAATTCACTTTATCACCATACTACTTATTTTTATTTTCTTGTGTCACACCCACACTGTGTGTACAGAGATTTTCATCACACCAGGGACCTCTTGAATCCTTCATCCTCAGTGAATAGGAGTAATGGCATGACCAGCCCTGGGTTAAGACTGCTGTGAGTTGTGTGAACACTGAGTTGAGCAGGTTGCTGCTGACTGAAATGAAAGGCGCATATCCAACACTGACACTAGCAGTATGATATCTCAAAAAATACTAATTTTGAGTTAGTACTGTAAACAAATAATTCAGATCAAGCTCTACAGTACTGTAGTAATGGGGTAATCCTAGCACGCAGAGTTGTTGCAACAGTACTGTGTCGGAGAAAAAAGAGGAGAGTGACTTTTTGAGCATCATGACTATTAGGAATCCTTCAGTCGGCACCAGGGTGTTGCATTTTCCATCACACTGCTAGTTTACTGAGCTTGTACTTGTCAAACTGCTTCCCTCCAGAATTTCGAAAAGTCATAATACTTCTACATTTTAGTTTTATTTGTCACATTGATCATTTATGCTATTTTGATTTGTAACATTCGTCCATACATAAAAATTGGCTTCATATTTTCAGACATTAAAATCAACATGTCAAAAATCCCATTCCACAGTGGGAGAGGCAGAAAAATAGTTCTCACAGCCAAGGCATAAAACACTGAGAGCCATCCACAAATGTATGGCTGCCATGAAATTATTAATAAGTTCAATAGTTGCAATCTGTAAGTAATCAGAACTTAATATGCATGAGAAAAGAGTTTCCAACATCTTATCCTCTAGTCAAATGCTCAAAAGAAATACTGTGCTTCTTGTCAAGGATTGGTAACTGTATTAACATCTTTGTTAATAGTAATGAAAGGATAGAAAATCCTAATTTTAACTCTGAATGTAACAATATGTTGACACTGGAAGAAGAAAACTATTTCTCTGATGACCACAGTGACAATAAAAGGAAGCACAGTAGGAAAAATTGCCAAGCTGCAACAAATATTTTACTGAAGAGTGCTAAAAGTGTGAAGTCTTTATACTTCTGAGGAACCAGTACCTGCAATGAAGAAAACCTGGTATCTGAAAATGACGTTAGCACAGATGGAAAGAAGAAGCAATCCATCCTTCTGAATGTAAGCATATAAAATCAAAACCCAATTGTAATTCAGGCCAAGAGTATTCTCCTTATGAGCGTAGAAAAGTATACCATCTAGGAGTATTATTCACCACGCCAAAACTGCAACACAGATATCCCAAGAATCACAATGATTAAACATAAAATTTCTTATTTTATGTCTACCTTGGATATTAACTGACAACCAGGTTGAGCTAGCCCTTACAAAAAAGTAAAAATGGATTTGTATTAGAGGATCTTCAGGACAAACAAGGTAACTATGCCTAAGTTGACGACATTAAAAATGACATGTGCAGACACATTAAATCAGCCCCTTGTACTGAGAGCCAGTATCTAATAATGCAGATGTTCCATGAGTTTAAATAAGGAAAGTGAACTACCTACAGAGACTATGTAGAAGCCTGCAAAGAGAATGGGAACCCTTATGGTACTCTGTTTAGGTTTTTAAAAAATATTCAACTTTGAATTCAGTACAGCTTTTTTAATGTACAAAAAAGATTTATGTGAGTTTTACATGGCGTACAGGAGTTCTGCTCCCATTAGCAAGCAGCAAGAGTGTGACGAGTTATCACTTACACCAAATGGAGAACAACGTTGCAGGGGTCGAAAAAGAATGTGTAAAATAGTTTCAGACATCAATATATTCATTTGTGTGTATTATTTACAAATGGAACCTCCTACCCCCAAAGGGGACGTCTTGGTATTCTATTCCAAAACTAAACTGCCTGCTTACCATCTAATCACGCTGTATCTGACTGCAGAACAAAACAAGGAATGACGCAAAGGGCCCTTCAGACCACCAAGACGGTGAATTCACATAAAGGCTATTCTATGGAATTTATTTAATTTAATTAATTTCATTTTATAGAACTTATATTTCATTCAGACAAGTGTAGACTATTGTCACGTATATACGTCTTGCATAAATTCCAGAAAATTAGATCAATATTATGAAACATGACGGGAGATGCTGAGTCACAGGCAGGCACACCAAAAAGACTGCTGAACATGTGAGTTTTTGGCCAAAAGGCCTTCTTCTGAAGTACACACACACACACACACACACACACACACACACACACACACACAAGAGCACAACTCACACACACATGACACCTGTCTCTAATGTCTCATGTGTGTTGGAGTTTTGTTTGCACAGATGTGTGTTCATTGTGTATTTTAGTAGAAGGCCTTTCAGTCAAAAGCTCAGGTTTATCAGGCTTTATGGTGTGCCTGTCTGGGACTCAACATCTCCTCTATATGGCAAGTAGCAATCTAATCTTCTCATAATAATCTCATTATTCCATCCTTGGCTTTCCCACTTAAGTCAGTTACTAATAAATATATACTTCATAAAAGGGCTTACACAAAATGGCGTGCACTCAATAATTGAAAAGAAATAAGGAGAGCAAGTAAGTCAGGCTTGATATACGCTTTACATCAGCTCATTAGAAGTGTGAAGAAAAATCCACTATGTTATGATGTCTTTGAATTATCATTTGATGATATTGATTTCAAAGACCTGTGGTGCCGATAATGTCAACACCAGTATCAATCTGAGCATCATCTTTGAACTAAGCAAAACATTATCTTTGTGTAGTTCCGCGAGCCAGTTCTTTGTAAGCCTTACTTGTGCGTAGAGGTGAATAAATGAACTAGTGATTATAAGGTATTATTTGGTGTATCTCACCCGAGCATCCACCTCACTGGTGACCCCAATGTCACTCAGTCGAGTGACTTCCAGCTCCAATCATCAAGCTCTTCTCCAAACTCGCCCTCTACTCCGGTCTCACACACTCCGTCGAGTGATCACATGCTCCCCACGTCGAGCTTACCTATGATCAGGCCCTCGCCGCCAGGCCCTTCTCCGGTCCCTTTGACCTCTCCCCCATCACCTGCCTCGCCCTGTCGAGGTTTCTCATGCCCCCCCCCCCCCTCCCCATCTTGAACGTGCCCTCGCATGAGATGTTTCTGCCTGTACCCCCAGACATAATCCACAACATCTCTATAATACTATCTGATGACACACTGTTCATCGAGTGTTTCCCTTCATCCAGTGCTCATGACACAACCTCCGCCATTCCCTGCCACCTGGTGAAATGTGTTCCCCTCTCGCCCGACGTTGACCTGGACATGCTTCGTGTGTTCGCCACGCCCACCGGAGACATCGTCGTCGTCACTCCGTTCCTCCCGCAAACCGCCAGCCTACCTGTCGCTGCATGACCAGCATGCCCAGTACGACGCCTGGTGCGCTTCAATGACTTCCAGGTTCAGTGGCCGGACATTCCTTCACGACATCTACCCACACAGCTCCCCGATGACGCTGTCGAGCTGACTATGGTCTGGCTCCCGCAGACCACCCCTGCCCATGCCATAGTCACCGCCCCCCCTCCCCCCCCCCCCGGCCTCTCAGGAGTACTCCATACTGAGGGGGGGGGGGGGGGGGGGGAGGTCTATGTGGCACCAATGAGGTCGACACCAGTATCGATCTGAGCATCATCTTTGAACTAAGCAAAACATTATCTTTGTGTAGTTGCGCCAGCCAGTTCTTTGTAAGCCTTACTCCTGATTATAAGGTGTTGTTTGGTGTATCTCACCCGAGCATCCACCTCAGATGTCTAGGGAGACATTTCTCAAAGAATGCAAACCTTAAAACATTTACTACTGGAATTGTAAAAATTCTCGTGATTAGTCAAGAAGACCACTTTAGGTTATTCTCCTAAATGACTTACAATAAAGATTATGAGGCAGTAAAAATATTCAAAGCTGATGTCTGTATGGAGGAAAAGATAGCACAAATCAGGAAAAGGAGAGGTGTGAAAAAGATATTCAATTCATGAAAAAAGTGCAATCCCCAGAAAATAGGAAATATGTCAAATTAATGACTGGAAATAAGTGCTGGCTAAGATTTTATATAGTTATATAAATCAAATCTCAGCTAAAGATGAACATTGCAAAGACAGCTTCTACATAATTATATATAAAAAAAGATATCTGATCTTTAGATATAAGTCATAGTTCAACTCATAACCATACTGGTGAGAGGTAATATAGCAATGTGATAACTGCAAATTGTTTCAATGATTAATGAAATTTAAACGTAGAACAATTTCATTTTCAGTAAAAGCTTAGATAAACACTTAAGCTACACATTGCAACCAAGAAAATAATAATACTAAAGATAGCTTGGTAGAACTTCTTGTACAAAATGCATGGATGACCGCCATCACAAAGCAAGATTCCTCTGGTTACTGCTGTCATAGAAGTATCTTATTTAGCTTAGAATCAGGATTAAGGCACTCTGTTTTCAAAGAAGTTACTTTTAACTATTTACCATTAACATACGTGAATATTATCTGCATTTTCTTAGAAGAGAAAGATTGGCCCTCAGTTTTAAAGAATATAACACCTGATCTAATTTTGTACTTAGTTTTATGTATGTAATTGATTTTCGAATTTATTTTGGCTATTACTAGTTAATATCTTTCATTATAGGTCAAAATCAGTAATTGTTTCATAACTTAAATTCTTCTGTTGACATATAAACAGGCATATATTCTGAAATAAATGTAAACATTTGAAAGACAAAGTACCAGTAACCTTATAGTATCTATTTAGCTCTATTCAAAAACATGTTAGCAAAACCGGCCCTTAATTAATTCCAAAGTAATGAACAGCTCTGTCAAAAGTATTGTTTTCGTAACTATATTTGCTAATTTAATGATTTAAAGAAATAATTCAACCGAACTCTTGCAGCAGAAGAAACTGTTAAAAAGAACCAATTTTTCAATGTAGTCAGTTAATTTAATGAGTTAAGTTTTAATTGTAATTTCTGTAAATTAAACTTTCAACAATGTGTATTTTCAGCACCTATTATTGTGATGATATATAAGTGCCCAATTTTTAGTCATGAGACAGTCAGTCCCTGGCCAGGTTTCAGGAGAGTAACCTCTGCTGGTTAGAACAACAACAGTGCTTCAAGTTAACTTTGGAATAAGTGCTAAACAATTAGGTGACAGTGTCTGCTCCACTCTTCAAGAACTGTGAACTTTGTGGTTAGGTTTTACTGCTCGTAGATGTTCAACAGTAAACTATTGTAGCAATATATGGAGTTTCACCTGCAAACTATGAATGAAGCTTATCGCAAGTTAAACAACAGTGCACTGGCGACATAATTGTGTGTTATTTGGGGCTTGTGAACAGTGAAATTAAAGTACTATGAAGCACAACTGTGCACCTGTTGGCTACATTATTTGCAATAGTCAGCGTCGGAATCCACAACCCATTATTTCAGCCAGTGTAGCAACGCAGTATGTCAACACCAATCAAAAGAAGAGAGAAATAAAAGCAGGAGGGACTGCTACAAGTCTGATAGGAAAAATGACCAGGAAACATTATATGAATCTTACAATTTGATTTAAGTAATTAACTTTCCAGTCCACCTCTGTAGCTGAGAGGTCAGCATAGATGGCTACCATATGGAGAACCCAGGTTCCATTTCTAATACTGCCAATGATTTCTCACTGGTGGAGGACTGGTGCAGACTGTACTCAGTTTCATAATGCTTTTGAGGAGCTCCTTGACCATGTGATAATGGCTCCACGGTCTGGAAAGTCCGAAAAATGACCCGGAGAGGAACCTGCTGACCACATGCCCCTCTATACTGCATTTGAATATACCACAAGGCAGAGGATCATTGGCAGGTGGTAGGCATCACTTGGGCATTCATGGCCTGGCAAGGAGCTCCTTTTACTTAACTCTCTAACATGGGAAGGTAAAAACAGCAGAGCAATAACTGATAATGTTTTCTTGCGTAAAGATCAAAGGAAGAAAATAATTGTTTATACAAGAACTGCACTCTCTAATCATGGTGCACAGTTAGTTAGTGTAAATAAAATAGTGCCTTACAATGTGGACACTCCTCTGTGGAAATCAGTTAGAATAATTAATGACTCCATGATAAAGGTTTTTAAGAATAGTTCACAGAAGATGACCTGGAATGAAATTTATAATGACCCAAACACTAACATGAAATTTAATCTATTTTATGATAAATTCATGTCATACTATTATTTGAAAAATAACTTTCATCACAAGCTAATCCAGAAAGGACATTAAACAGACGTGTAAAATCCATGGATCACTTGAGGGATTAAAGTATCTTGTGGAAGGAAAAGGAAAATATATTTGTCGGCAAGAACAAGTAGTTGCAAACTACAAAAACTACTAAAAATTATTAAGAGAACTTTTTAAAAATCAAGGAACAGGCACATAATATAAGGAATCAGTAATTCTGACAACAGACTTAGAGCTGTATGGAATGTAGTGAAACAAGAGATGAAAACTAGCCACAGAACAGGATAACATCTCTACTGAACTGAACTGAATGGAAGGACTGTAAATTATGATTCAGAGGTAAGAAGTACATTTGATAATCATATCTTAAATATAGTAGAAAGCATAGGAACACACAGTTCAAGAGAAAAATCACAGCAATATATTGAAAAAACATAGAAAATGTTTTTTGTTACAGTCATTATGGAACACAATTTCACTCTGCCTCGAAGTCACAAAATTATCCTGTTGGTGTATTCAGTGACCACACTAATACATTTGATGGAGTGGAGACCACAAAATTCTATCTGGTGAGCTAACATGTTACGGCCTTAATGACATCCAATTTGCAAGGATGGCACTTCATAAAAGAAAGCAGAGTGTTGCTTGGACTGTGTGTATCACAAGAATGAAACTAACCATAGAATGGAGGAACACATTATGGGTGAGGGGGCATAATGATAACTACTTAATTTTTTCTCATTCTTAACCTACATCAATCAGCTTCTAATTGTTCTAAAGGCTGGTTCAGAACCTGTAATGTTTGTTGATGACACAGTCATACTAATCAAGGGTCGACACAGTTTTACCAGATTTAACTAAGGTGATAGCTGAACAGGCTTTCAGCTGATTCAAAGAAATCAGTTGAAGTCTTAATTTCACAAAAACTAATGTTGTGTAATTTCAAACAAGCAAAAAAGACCTTCCAGCAACAAAACTAGACATTATTGGTCATATAATAAATGAAACACTGCATGTAAAATCCTTGGGGTACAACAGGATAATAACATAAAATGAAGTCAACACATAGACAAAGTAATCAAGGAGCATTTTTTGCTGTTAGAAGTACATATCCCTGACATGTTGGCCTGGTGACATGAGTGTTGACTTATTTGGAATATTTCCACTCTCGAAAGTTTTATATTGCAGTACATCAAAAGAAAATACAGCATTTATTCATCAGAAGTGAGCTGTAAGAATATTTTGTAAGTACAAAATAGTGCATCTTGCAGAGATCTCTTTACAAGCCTTGGCATTCTTACACTCACTTCCCCTCACATTTGCTCTTAACATTCTTTGTTGGAAAAAAAAAGGATGTCACATAACCAAATTAACCCATACCACTTCCGTCATTGTATCATCATCATAATCTGCAATATCAGTACACTGGCTTGCCTTATATCATACTGTACCAACTGTACTACAAATGATTTATTGACCAACAAATAAAAATTACATGTACACGAATTGGGAATTTCTTTAGGCTACAACTCAAATTGAGTGTTTATTGTAAGCAGCATGATAAACTGTAGTATAATTTAAACTGAAATATGTTATTACAGATGCAGGTACTTACTTTCTTTGAAAAAATGAAAGTGACAAGTAAATATTTACTGACAAATAGGAGATAAACAGCAGATATTCCACATTCCTGGAGGTTATTCTTCTTGATGGGCTCTATATAACTTAATGAGGGAATGGATGAGTAAGTAAATGATTGAGTGAGTGAATGGCTTATTCTGATAATCTGCAATAATCTATGAGATATGAGGAGAACAAGTCTGAGAGATGACCTAAAATGATCTGCACAGTAGATTTATTTATGATGGACAGATGTCTCATCATCATGTGAGTTAGCACTGCTGATGGAAACCATAACTGCAAATATGTCAGGTACACCCAATATTTTAAATGTTATGCTGCCAGAAATAACAAAATTTCACTGTATACATTTCACATTTCACAAGAACATAACATGTAGACATCAGAAAACTGCTGTGCTCAGTCTGTAGTATGAGCCTTTACAGATTTATCTACACTCTTACCTGCAGTAGATGATATTTATATTGAATATATAGCATCATACATTTTGAAGATTGGGTAAATACCATAACAAGCACTTGAATGAATCTATTTGCAGCTGCCATCATCCACTCGTTATGCTTACAGCACCAACAAATTTGTTGCAGCTGATTTTCATAGGGTACTCTGATAGCATTTTCTGTTGTTACTACCTTGATTGATTTAAATGGCAATACTTTATCTTCACTGACTTCCACAAGGCGCAAGGAAGGAGGAGGGGGTCAGGCAAAAAAAATAGTCTCATCCTGGAATGTGGAGGGATGGACTTTTTATTGATTACAGATTTCTCACATCTTTCTAGCAAGGACTGTCTGCGACTCTGCTAAACTACAGCTAGAACACTGTTGAGTGCCCTGGAAAATACCTTTCAGCATGGCAGCACAATACAGATTTGATATAGCTGCAATTGGGGAACCACTTTGTTTCAATTCTATGTTGTTAAAATCTGTTTCAATAGCTAAATTGAGGATGGTTGTGGGATTTTTTGCCACATTCATATAGTCAAATTATAATCCTCATTCACATTTTACTCAAAAAACCCGTAAAACCTCAATCTGAAAACACATTCTGTTCTATTGTAACTATGCTGGTCAATATCAAATAACAGAAGACAAGAACATACAGCAATAAATCAATTGATATGACCAGATATGAAAGACCTGCACAAAACAAACAGCTATAATTGGCATCAAAGTCGAATAAGTGGTTTTTGAAGTTAATTTCTTCTCTTTGAGGAGTATTAATGTGACCTTTTTTTATCAATTTGATTTTTAATTTTCAGCATCTTCTGAATGCTAATGGCATATAAATTAAAGTGTTTTCCTGAATGACTTGTTGGATACTGGGGATCTAATAATAATACTGATGTAATATCATTTTGTTGAATAAAAAAGATACCTACCATTGATTTTATATTAATATCAGAAAAATATGTACATGGTTGCTTCACAATTATCACAGTGAACAGTTTTTTAAAATACAGGTTGGGGTTGTTTCGGGGGAGGAGACCAGACAGCAAGGTCATCGGTATCATCGGATTAGGGAAGGATAGGGAAGGAGGTCGGCCGTGCCCTTTCAAAGGAACCATCCCGGCATGTTCCTGGAGCAATTTAGGGAAATCATGGAAAACCTAAATCAGGACAGCCGGATGTGGGATTGAACCATCGTCCTCCCGAATGTGAGTCCAGTGTGCTAGCCACTGTGCCACCTCGCTCGGTTAAAATACAGGTGTTAAAATTATGAAAATCAGGTGTACTGCAATAACCCCAAACCATTTCTGAGCTGAAAACAGCCATTCAGGAGGTCATTGAAAGCATCATTGTTCTGACACGTCAGCAGGTTGTGCAGAATTTCACTATTCGTCTGTGCCACATCATCACCAAGGATGGCAGGCATATCAGACATGTCATAACCCATATCCGAATATCTGTCATGACGTTTACATATTGAATGAAGTGTGTGCATGCCACGGTTTGTAACTAATTTACGTTTTTTTTTTTTTTTTTTTCTCATATAGCTCAATAATTGTCACCTCATACTAAAATATGCAAATGAAATATCCTTACTATTTATGTTTCAAAGCAATCTATCTTGAGACTTTGAGTGGATAATTGTCAATGTTTTTAGATTCTGTGTACTTCCTGTCAAACTGAGTTCTTGGCACCTGGTGCATTCCCAATTTCAACAACTCAGTTTAAGAAAAAATAGCAATTTCAATGTATTGTCCCCTCTCGATAAACTTCTACAGACACCCACGTTGTCTCTCATTAACTTATAATCTACTGATTACTTTCATTCACACATCATCTTCCACACATCCCACCATGAAGGAAAACTTTGGTGGCATACAACAGGTAGTTGCAAATCTACTAATACTGAATTACTTACAAATTATTTTGTATGTGTTAATGTATATTAGGAGAAACAAAGTTTCTTTGAAAAATGCCTCCACCTCTCCACCATTTATCTACTGTTTTTATCTAACACTTCAAACAAAGCATTTATGTAATTTGACACATCCTACTATCAGTTGTCTGTATACTGAAAAAGTTAAGATTCATTTAATATAAATGTACAAGTTATGTGGAATTTACATCTCCAATCAGACAACTTGTGGGAGGGGTGGGTAATGAGGTATTCTTTCACTTTGTTTTTTAACACCTGGAGATTTTCGATCATCTGAATGATGTCTGGCTGTGTCCTGTTATAAACTTTTGTACCAGAATATAAAACACCATTCTGAATCCCTGATAGAGATGTGTAGTCCACTTGTAAATTGTATGCAGTTACGAACTGCACATTTCATCTTAAATTTACTCTTGTCATCCAACACAAGTGTAATTAAGGGGTATATTTACTGATGTATAAATGTTAGAATCCCTCAGTCCCTGAAGAGGCTACTGACAGATGTTTTATTGTCAACTTTGTACAATATTCTTACTGCATGTATTTGTAGAAAAAATCATTTTTTTGCTTCATCTGCATAGTCCCAGAAGCTATGCTAGAGAGCTGTATTGCATGGAAGTATGCTAGCAATTCTGTCAGCAGGTCAACACGAAGAGAGATTTCTATGTCCAAAAAGTTACAACTGAGCTTTTTGATTAACCTAGTTTATTAGCCATTTGGATGGGTAGGAAGTTCATGCATGGAACAATCAGTGTGTGCCCATTGATCTCTACTTCTACTACCTACAATCAATTTCATTTGTCTGAAACTGGATAATATGTGTCATTGTGAGATTAAGGCTCGAACTGTTTACTGTAAACCAGTAGTGAGCTTGTTCCACTATTCCCCAGACTGGGTCTAGTGTCGATGTATTTGGCCTCTTGGACAGTATACTACTGTTATAAGCAAACATAACTGTTTTTGAAGAGTAACATAATATTCCAGGTACTTTATCAATTTGGATTAGGAGCAGGAACAGGCAAAGCATCACACCTTGCCATATATGATATTTAATGTTTTTCCACTCTCAATTTAGTCTTATTACTGTCATATCATTTGTTATACTTTGACCTCCATTTTCTATTAATATATGACTTCACCCTTCAACACCATACCATTAAGTATGGTGTCATTAAGTATGACTACTGGGATTGTATGACCTACACAACTGAAGGTCTTGGTGAGATCACAGAAAATGGCAGGAGAGTAACTTTTCTTGTTTTATTTCACTTGGACTGTGTTCATGATATCATATATTGATTTCTGAGTAGAAAAACCCCAATAGTAACCAAACTGAGCTATTGGCAAAATATTATTCTCAGAGACAAGACACAATGTTCTGCTATAAGCTTCTGCCGCAAAAACTTCTGAAGTGATATGCTGTAGATCTATAATTAGAGGTCCTTGCTTATCTGTACTTAACTTCATATTTCAGCCTTTCAGGAAATGCATCTTGACACTAATTGGTTACAAACATAGCTCAAGGGGTCACCAACAAGCCAGTATCAGATTTTAGTCCTTTGGTTTGAACACCATCAAAACAGCTTGAAGAGGTACTGGTTTTTAGCGATTTTTGTGACCTCTCTACCAGTTTATTTGGTGAAACTGATATCTAGTGGTACAGTATGCAATTCCTGATTAAGTGAATCTGATGGATCTGCTTTCAATGATCCCTTTTTTGCCTCTGCATTTTCAGTTACTGTTAAAAAGATTTAATTGGACTGTCCCACTGCTATTCTCATCAGCAGATTAATATCATTTATCTTACCATGTTTATTCTTTTCATGCATTATAATGATCCAAATTGCCTTTCTTGTTCTTGTAATTTTGAATATTTTGTGTACAGTAGGTCTACATGTTTTCACCATTCTGATGACACAATACGGAATTTTGTCTGCAGTTCCCCTTTAATTCTTGATTGGAATTAGACCTCTGCATCAAATTAAGCTTTAATTTCCTGGCACAAGATACATTGATACTAAATGGTAGAAATGCTTTAACTGGACATCCTTTGCAATTATTTCTGCCCAGTCACAAAGGAAAACTGGGTTCATAGTGAGCAGTATTTACATGTACTTAAAAAAGCCATGAAAAGTTTCACAGGTATTTCAAACACGATTATTGACAAAAACAGTCATGAGTTTGAGAATCCAAAGAAGATTGTGAACAATAAAATGTGAAAAAATATTAGTGCCTGCAGAGACATATAATCGATTCAGTGTACTTGGATAAGAAATACGTATAGAAATGAGTGTAAACAATATAAACAATCATGTGCAGAAAGACAAAACAACAGGCCTAAAATCACAAAGAACCAAACTCAAAGTGAACACACATTTAGACAGTCATGAACATGGCCTAGCAGAAATTTTATGTATCAGACACGGAATAAATGCTACTTATTCTGTAAAACTTGGTGCACCAGTGGCAGAAGTAACAAGAAACATAAAAGATGCAAAAACCTCTAATTCTAATTGATGTACTGTAATAATTCGGAGTGCCAGTGATGTATATAAAAATGAATTAATTGATGTTGTTGTTGTGGTCTTTAGTCCTGAGACTGGTTTGATGCAGCTCTCCATGCTACTCTATCCTGTGCAAGCTTCTTCATCTCCCAGTACCTACTGCAGCCTACATCCATCTGAATCTGCTTAGTGTATTCATTTCTTGGTCTCCCTCTACAATTTTTACCCTCCACACTGCCCTCCAATACTAAATTGGGGATCCCTCGATATCTCAGAACATGTCCTACCAACCAATCCCTTCTTCTAGTCAAATTGTGCAACAAACTCCTCTCCTCCCCAATTCTATTCAATACCTCCTCATTAGTTACGTGATCTACCCATCTAATCTTCAGCATTCTTCTGTAGCACCACATTTTGAAAGCTTCTATTCTCTTTTTGTCTAAACTACTTATCACCCACATTTCACTTCTATACATGGCTACACCCCATACAAATACTTTCACAAACGACCTCCTGACATCTAAATCTATACTCGATGTTAACAAATTTTTCTTCTTCAGAAACCCTTTCCTTGCCATTGCCAGTCTACATTTTATATCCTCTCTACTTCGACCATCATCAGTTATTTTGATCCCCAAATAGCAAAACTCCTTTACTATTTTAAGTGTCTCATTTCCTAATCTAATTCCCTCAGCATCACCTGACTTAATTCGACTACATTCCATTATCCTCATTTTGCTTTTATTGATGTTCATCTTATATCCTCCTTTCAAGACACTATCCATTCTGTTCAACTGATCTTCCAAGTCCTTTGCTGTCTCTGACAGAATTACAATGTCATCGGCGAACCTCAAAGTTTTTATTTCTTCTCCATGGATTTTAATACCTACTCTGAACTTTTCTTTTGTTTCCTTTATTGCTTGCTCAATATACAGATTGAATAACGTTGGGGATAGGCTACAACCCTGTATCACTCCCTTGCCAACCACTGCTTCCCTTTCATGTCCCTCGACTCTTACAACTGCCATCTGGTTTCTGTACAAATTGTAAATAGCCTTTCGCTCCCTGTATTTTAACCCTGCCACCTTCAGAATTTGAAAGAGAGTATTCCAATTGACATTGTCAAAAGCTTTCTCTAAGTCTACAAATGCTAGAAATGTAGGTTTGCCTTTCCTTAATCTTTCTTCTAAGATAAGTCGTAGGGTCAGTATTGCCTCACGTGTTCCAACATTTCTATGGAATCCAAACTGATCTTCCCCTAGGTCAGCTTCTATCAGTTTTTCCATTCGTCTGTAAAGAATTCATGTTAGTATTTTGCAGCTGTGACTTATTAAACTGATAGTTCGATAATTTTCACATCTGTCAACACCTGCTTTCTTTGGGATTGGAATTATTATATTCTTCTTTAAGTCTGAGGGTGTTTCGCCTGTCTCATACATCTTGCTCACCATATGGTAGAGTTTTGTCAGGACTGGCTCTCCCAAGGCGGTCAGTAGTTCTAATGGAATGTTGTCTACTCTGGGGACCTTGTTTCGACTCAGGCCTTCCAGTGCTCTGTCAAACACTTCATGCAGTATCATATCTCCCATTTCATCTTCATCTACATCCTCTTCCATTTCCATAATATTGTCCTCAATTACATCGACCCTCTATACACTCCTTCCACCTTTCTGCTTTCCCTTCTTTGCTTAGAACTGGGTGTCCATCAAAGCTCTTGATATTCATCCAAGTGGTTCTCCTTTCTCCAAAGGTCTCTTTAATTTTCCTGTAGGCAGTATCTATCTTACCCATAGTGAGATAAGCCTCTACATCCTTATATTTGTCCTCTAGCCATCCCTGCTTAGCCATTTTGCACTTCCTGTCGATATCATTTTTGAGACGTTTGTATTCCTTTTTGCCTGCTTCATTTACTGTATTTTTATATTTTCTCCTTTCATCAATTAAATTCAATATTTCTTCTGTTACCCAAGGGTTTCTACTAGCCCTCGTCTTTTTACCTATTTGATCCTCTGCTGCCTTCACTATTTCATCCCTCAAAGCCACCCATTCTTCTTCTACTGTATTTCTTTCCCCCATTCCTGTCAATTGCTTCCTTATGCTCTTCCTGAAACTCTGTACAATCTCTGGTTCTTTCAGTTTATCCAGGTCCCATCTCTCTTAAATTCCCACCTTTTTGCAGTTTCTTCAGTTTTAATCTATAGTTCATAACCAATAAATTGTGGTCAGAGTCCACATCTGCCCCTGGAAATGTCTTACAATTTAAAACCTGGTTCCCAAATCTCTGTCTTACCACTATATAATCTATCTGATACCTTTTAGTATCTTCCATGTATACAACCTTCTTTCATGATTCTTGAACCAAGTGTTACCTATGATTAAGTTATGCTCTGTGCAAAATTCTACCAGACGGCTTCCTCTTTCATTTCTTAGCCCCAATCCATATTCATCTACTATGCTTCCTTCTCTCCCTTTTCCTAATCTCGAATTCCAGTCACCCATGACTATTAAATTTTCATCTCCATTCACTATCTGAATAATTTCTTTTATCTCATCATACATTTCATCAATTTCTTCATCGCCTGCAGAGCTAGTTGGCATATAAACTTGTACTACTGTAGTAGGCGTGGGCTTCGTGTCTATCTTGGCCACAATAATGCATTCACAATGCTGTTTGTAGTAGCTTACCCGTACTCCTATTTTTTTATTCATTATTAAACCTACTCCTGCATTACCCCTATTTGATTTTGTATTTATAACCCTGTATTCACCTGACCAAAAGTCTTGTTCCTCCTGCCACCAAACTTCAATAATTCCCAGTATATCTAACTTTAACCTATCCATTTCCCTTTTTAAATTTTCTAACCTACCTGCCTGATTAAGGGATCTGACATTCCATGCTCCGATCTGTAGAATGCCAGTTTTCTTTCTCCTGATAACGAATTAATTAAAGATACAAATAAAACTTGAAAGAAACCATGAGATGTAGAATGCATCAGTAGTTGTCACTGGAGTTCCACACAGACATGACCTGATAGAAAGTTCTTGTGTGACTGTAGAATCTGTTAAGGCAAACAGACAGTTCAAAAAAAATATGTAAAGCATTCCTCAACACACATCTCTTATCTGTTGATTTCTTGCAGGGAGAAGACTTTACTAGACATGGTTTGCATTTGTATGCAAGTGAAAAGTCACTCTTTGGACATAAAATTGTACAATTGCTAGATAAAAAAAGAATAAACAAATCATTGCTATAGTGGGTACTCCAACATCAGCAGCAGTACCCAGTCCAGTAACAGTAGAAACAGCAGAATCCCATCTAACATCTACAGCACTACCAACAGTGTCAGCAGTGAGTAATCCAGGAACCACCAAAACAGTAATTAGCAAAAACAGCAGAAGCCAAACCAACACCACAACCAGCTTCAGTAACCCCTTCATCAGAACCAACAACAGCAGCAGCAATAATTTCCGGGCTACCAATTAGTCCAGTAACAGCAGAAACAACAGAAGCCCAACAAAAATCACAATCAGCTTTATCTACAGCACCATCAACAGTATCAGCAATGAGTAATCCAAGAACTACTACAACCATCTTAGCAACAACACCAGAAGCCCAACCAACACCACAACCAGCTTCAGTAACCACTTCATCAGAACCAACAGCAGCAATAATTTATGGGCTATCAATTAGATGAAATGTGAGGCAGCCAAATCACCTCAAAGATTTTTTAGTGTCAAAGAGCCTCAAGAAAGCAGTGTTAAGATAAGTAATAATTTATTTAACTTTGCATCTCATAATCAGTTTTCAGTCCTATATCAAAATGTACAAGGTTTATGTAATAAGTTGGCTGAATGTGAAGTCTTGTTAAGAGACAGTTTTAACCAAATATCTGTTATATGTGTCAGTGAACACTTGTTACCAAACCCTCAAAAATGTACAGCAGCCCTTCCCAAATTTAAAATCCATGATTCACTATGATGCAATGCTGTTCTCCAGATATGCATTTTGTAAATATCTTCCTCAAATTAAGGCATGCATTAGATGCTAATAGAGTTCTTTTGGGCAGGAATGCCTTTCTTTGCCAATGCTAGTCTGCCTTTTATGTTCTCCTAGGTTTGGTTCTTTTTTTTTCATGTATTCTTTTGCTTTCAAGTCAGAGGAATTCTTTCACTTCATCTACTTCATTGTCTCCAATTTTGCTCTTAAGTTTCTTGTTTTTCTTATTCCTGCTACACCCCATTACTTCCGTCTTAGTTTGCTTTATCAGCCCACATTTTGCACTCATTTAATTATTCATTCCATTCAACAGATGCTGTAATTCTTCTTAATTTTCACTGAGGATAGCAATATCTTTTGTGAATCTTATCAATTGATACCTTTTCACCCTGAATTTTAATCCCACTCTTCAACATTTCTTCTGTTTCCATCATTGCTTCTTTGGTGGATACATCAGCTGTAGGGAGGAAAGGTTGCATCACTAACTTACAGCCAGCCATTATGGCCGAACAGTTCTAGGTACTTCAGTCCAGAACCGTGCTGCTGCTAGGGTTGCAGGTTCAAATTCTGCCTCAGGCATGGATGTGTGTGATGTCCTTAGGTTAGTTAGATTTAAGTAGTTCTAAGTCTAGGGAACTGATGACTTCAGAGATTTAGTCCCAAAGTGCTTAGAGCCATTTGAACTAACTTACACATATTTTAATCTCAGCACTTTTTTTTCTTGATCATCCCTTCTTATTTTCCATCTTCATTCTCATAAGTATTGCATATTAACTGCATTTCTCAGTAGCTTATTACTTTTTTCTCAGAATTTTGAACATATTTTACTATTTTAGATTGTTGAACACCATTTGGACGTCAACTAATCCTCTAAATGTGTTTAGATTTCCCTAAAGTCTTCCCTAAAGTCTTGATCAGTCACATAATCAGAACTTTGTCTCTCTTGTGCTTCTACCATGCTGAAAGTCAAACTGATTGTCATCATCTAACATGTCTTCAATTTTCCATAATGTTCTTCTGTATGTTACTCTCATCAGAAACTTGGACACATTAGCTATTAAACTAATTGTGCAATAGTTGTTGCACTTGTCTTCTCCTGCTGTGTTTGTGATTATGTGTTTTATTTTTTTTTTTTTTCCAATAACCGGTTTTTCACATCCAGTCATATAGATCCTACAAATCAATGTGAATAGTCGTTTTCTGCATTCAGGATTGTGTAGATGATATTTTTCTTACTGATGGCATTTCTTCATTCTCAAAGGTCCTACTCACGAAGTTAAATAATCATTTGGCTGCCACTTTCCCCTTTTATTTTATAAATTTTGAAGGAATGGTATTTATCTCAACTGCCTTATTCAATCTCAAGTCTTTCAAAGCTCTGGTGAACTTTGACTCTACTGCTGGATCCATTATATCTTTCATACTGACTTTCATTTCTGGTTCTATTATGTCAACAGTCAATCTCTCCCCTCATAGAAGACTTCAGTGTTTTCTTTCCACCAATCAATTCCCTTTCTTCTGTGTTTCACAATGGAATTACTAATTCACTGTTAATGTTGGCATTCTTGCTCTTAAAATTTCACCAAAGATTGTTTTGAGTTATCTATGTGCTGAATCTGTCCTGGAATTACTATTTCAGTATTAATGTTGGCATTCTTGCTTTTAAAATTTCACCAAAGATTATTTTGAGTTATCCATGTGCTGAATTTGTCGTGATGGTTACTGTTTTTTTTTTATATTTCGTCACATATTTCCTGCAGCTATGTCATCTTGGCTTCCTTGCACTTCATATTTATTTTGTTCCCAAGTGACTTATATTGCTACATTTCTGTCTTCACCTAAACATTTTTGTTTTTCCTTCTTTCATCAGTCAGTTGAATTACCCGAGGTTCCTTTGCAATTATCTTCCTTGTATTCATGCCTGTGTATCCCATTTCTGTGGTAGTCCCTTTTAGAGATGTCCATTCATCTTCAACTGAACTGCCTACAGGGGTATTCATTATCACAGTACCTGTAGACAAGAGAATTTCAAATGTATCTCCTCATTCTTTAATATTTAATTATCCCATTTCTTTTCACATTAATCTGCAAGATGAATCTCGTGAACTACAGTTTATTATTAAATTAAATTAAATTCAATTTATTATCATCCATTTTCTCAGAGAGAGAGAGAGAGAGAGAGAGAGAGAGAGAGAGAGAGAGAGAGAGAGAGAGAGAGAGAGAGAGAAGAGAGAGAGAGAGAGAGCATGATTTATATTTTTAACAATGAAGGGAAATAACATTTTCGTGATTACACTTTAACATTTTCTTAATTACACTTTACATGTTTTGTCCTCTTTTTACATGCTCTCTCTCTCTCTCTCTCTCTCTCTCTCTCTATCTATCTTTGTATATTACAATTTCTATGTCATGTATATGAGAAAATGGGTGATAATAAATTGAATTTAATTTAATTTAAAGTTGTGGCACACCACACATATATTTTCTGTCAATTCTCCATGAATCTTGATTGCTTATGGAACATGGGAACTCATTAAATATCTTCACACCATAATGCAGGCCACCTACTTTGAAATACAGATTTGGAGACTAGTCTGCACGAAAATTAATTTATACTTTTACTGTGGTTGTGTATCACAACATTTACCAAGTTTTACCATTAACCAGGTGCTGGTGGACAAGAATACTCATGATGACTTACTGATTATATATCCACTTTGACTGATTGACTGTTCCATTGGTTCTTGGTAGAATATTTTGTACGTTGTGAATGAAACACACACAAAACTGGTGTAAATGCTACCAGCTTCCAACAGGTACACAAAGACCCCACACAATCCTATAATGATAAAATTAGAAATGTTACCAAATTCTAATGCCTGCTTCCTCATCAACATGAATCCTATGGTTTGAAGAATTTATGGCCTCCCTAAACTCCATAAAGATAATATTCCACCATGTCTTGTTGTGTCTTCATTCTCAGTTCCATGTTATAGATTAGCCAGAGAGTTAAATGACCTGATCAAGATCAAAACCAAGTTCAAATATAGTCAGGGAATGCTTAATCCAGTTGACTTAGTGAACAAGTTGCAGTACAAAAAATCCCCCCCTTGTGCCAAGCTGGATTCTTTTGATGTTAGCAACATATACACTGATATACCTGTTCAAATGTTCCTAAACATTCTCCATACTAGATAAATCAGGAATTAATCCGACTGTCACAGATGACATAAGGTTAGCTACAGAAACTTGTCTAACACAAAATTACTTCTGTATCAATCACAGGCTATACAAACAGTTGGATAGTCTAGCTATGGGAGCCCCCTCATTCCAGTTCTTGCTGATATCTTCATGGATAATTTTGAAACATAGTTTTTGGAAAACAATCCACTCTCTCCCAAGGTTGGATTCTGGTTTTGGTATGCTGATGATGTGTTGTGCTTATGGACAGGTACTACCAGACAACTCCAAAAATTTCTCTGGCAACTAAATTCTAAAACACAACAGTATAAAATTCACAATCGAGTTTAGTGATAACTGCATAAATTATTTAGATTTAACCATAGACATCAGTGATGGTATTCATATTTCCAAGATTTATAGGAAACCTACCACTACAGATATAGTAATACCTGCCCATTCTCAACACCCCAAGACCCATAAACGTGCTGCCTTTCATTCTATGATGCATTGCCTAACACCCATCCCCATGAGTGAAGCCAACTTCCAAATGGAATTAAATGCCATCAAACAAACAGCACCAAACAATGGCTACCCTCCTACCTTAGTAAACTCCCTAATGCACAGAAAGCAGAAACAGCAGGTGTACTCTCTTTGTTAACCTGCTCTTAACCCACCACCTCAAGAATGCAATAAATGGTGTCCAATTCCAAACTAAGGAAAAGTCTCACTGCATGTAGCCAGAAATCTTAGATTCAGGACCATAAAGACATCATTTTATGTGCACAACACTGTTGGACACTCACTGCACAATGGGAAAGACAGCACTCCAGCTTTGGTAAAGAGTGGAATATATAAAATTACTTGTAACTGTGGCAAATTCTATATACGTTAGACTGGCAGGGAATATATACCCACTTGAAGGAACACCACAGAGGTTGGGAACTTAAAAAAGGAGACTCTACTTCTGCAGACCACCTGCTTAAAAAAGGCTGTAGTTAGAAGTTGAAACATGAAGTATTACTTCACACCCACAAAAGAAGGAAGATAAACTATCTTGAAATTATGGAAATTAATAAACAGATGTCCATTTACCCAAGCCTAGTACTGAATGACCAGACACAATTCCCTTACTCACCACTTCTAAATGCAAATACTACTCATAATCCCATCCAGACCATGTTGTTAATTACCTCTCTTACTCACATGCACCATTTCCTTTATTTCAGTTAGTATAATTCCTCTTACTGTGTTAAAAAAAATTATTTTGTACAATCACAGCTGCATCACTCACCTGCTTAATATCACTATCATATCTCACGTGTCTCTAATTTATGATCTATTGAAGACAAGATTATTTTTTTTTTAGCTACATTTTCGGAATATGTCAAAAAAGCTTACTTTTCAGTTATGTTCTTCTATGTGCAACTATTGTAATTTGTCTGTAGTATATTACTTAATGTGTCACATATTTTATCTTAGTTAAAAAATCTTACATCACATTTACACTGAAATAACCCCACTTGTTTTATTCCTATTCTAATATTAACATTTTCATTTCTGGAAATAGAAATTCTCTGTACATGTGCTAGTTTAAAATCTTTGATCCAACAAAATTTCACTGCACCACATACTTACCTTTGTACCTGATGATGATAAAACAGCCGAAAACTGATTTGTGTAACAAATAATAAATATTGTAGAATGTTACACCGGTTTTGTGTGTGTTTTATGTACATATCTTTTGCAGTATTCTTGACCTTGCCATGATCACACAGTTTTTGAGGTACTTACCTCTAAGAAGTTTTCATGATGAGACTTTATCCTCAGAGTAGCAGACGAGCTTCCTGCCCCCTACAAACTGCAGACAGGAGCAAATATCCTCTTGCAGGCACTCGATACCAGCACTGGCCAATATGGAAATACAAGGTTTTGTCAAATTCAGGTTTCCTGCAAACAACAAAAGTGGAATAAAATATCACACTTTTGCTTCAATTGCAATAAATATGGGTGTAAAAGCTGCCAAGTAAACACTACTGTTGAATGTTTGAACTGTGAGCCCATACCAGCTGAGACAATTCTGTAAATTTTTTGTTCCTAAATATTTCCAAACATTTATAATTACAGACAGGAGTGGTTTGGCCTTATGTCTTATTTCCTTGATTGAAATAAGCAAGAATATATGCACAGTATTTTAGTCGCCTGCTGCATTTCAGAATCTTTCACAAAAACTCGGTACTTACCTTATTTCTCTGCAAAAGAAAAACTACCATTAGTACTCACATAAACAGTGTTTTGACTCAGTTTCAATCTTTCTAAAAGAAAATCACTGTAACATTCTTTTAATACTTGTTTTAATGATGACTGAAGAAAGACTGTGGAAATTCTTTGGTAAAATTTAAAATAAAGAAGTATATTTCTGAAAATTTATGTTTGACAGTGTAATATTCATTTTAGAGACCAAATTATCCTTTGGTTACACTTTAGAGTCTCCCTCAATGTATTGTCAAATGGTGACACTCAAAATGCCACCCAAATATGAATAAAATGGTAGTTTCCTCCTGTGGGCCAAAAATGAGGGGATATGGAGAAGTCCAGTACTTCTAGTGTTAAAGATAACTGCATCAAATTAACGGAACTCTCTATGAGTTTTCCACAAATTTCACGAAGTTTGTTGCATGAAATCATTAGCGTAAAGTTTGGTTACCACAAGTTTTGTGCAAGATGGATACCAAAAATCTTGACAGAGATTCACAAAAATCAGCAAATGGCTGCAGCGTTAACGTTTTTGGACGCTTACAAGAAAGATGGCGACTCATTACTCTATCGCGTCATTACTGGTGATGAAACATGGGTTAAGCATGTGAACTGCGAGGCAGAATTGCAGTCAATGCAGTGGGGGCACACAAATTCCCCCCAAAAACCCAAGAAATGCATGCAGACAATGTCGGCAAGGAAGGTGATGGCGACTGTCTTTTGGGACAGAAAAGGTGTAATTTTTGTGGATTTCCTGGAAAGAGGCACTACAATAAAGTCTCAAAGGTATTGTCAAACTCTGTACAACCTCAGAAGAGCAATACAAAACAAGCGCAGGGGAAAGTTGGGCTCAAAGATCTTGCTGATTCACGACAACGCCCGGGCTCATATGGCAAATGCCACTCGTGAAGTTCTCGAATCTTTTAAGTGGGAGTTGTTTCCTCATCCGCTGTACAGTCCCGACCTGGCACTGAGCAACTTCCACGTATTCCCAGCAATGAAGAAGTGGTTGGCTATGCAGCGTTTTGATGATGACGCGCAGCTTCAAGAAGAGGTAATGACGTGGTTGAAGGCGCAGGCAACCAAATTTTACAACGAAGGAATTTCCAAGCTCATCCATTGCTACGATAAGTGCCTTAATTTAAATGGCAACTATGTAGAAAAGTAGTATTTAAGTGTCGCTTTCATCTGTAAAAAAATTTCCAATACTTTATTTATTTTTAATTCCAAAACGTAATGTACTTTGTGGATAGCCCTCGTACTCATTTGTACGCTGATTTCTTTTCTACCTTATTTGCTTTCTTACCCTGTCATCTGTGGTACCACTATTTTTGATCATCATGATCATCATAATGGCACAGCTGGGGGATTTATACATTCTATATTGATGTGAGAATGTTACAATGCCTCTTGCTTCTAAACATATCATGTGCTCACCACTCTCTCATTAGCTGTGTAAAGCCAACAGCTAACACATCCCCTTTCGTTCCTGCCATACATAACACTGAATGTCAAAAACATTGCAGCACAAAACATGTAATTACACCACTGATCTCTATCTAGACTTTCACAATCCCCAGCAAAATACTACAGTCGAGTATTTGCCACATTTTAAAGTCAATTCAATTCTGACTGCAAATGATTTCAGAGAAATTGCAGTTTAAACATGGCAGATGTTCATAAAAATGCAAAATATGCAATATGGATTCCCATCCTTGGCAGCACGATGAATTTTGCTACCCACTCACCATTCTCCACCCCATGCTCATCCGAGCTGTTATCACTGTCCCCCCCATCTATCCCCTCCCTCAACCTTTCTGCAGTGCTGTGCTTGAGCAAATGTGAAACAAACACACTGCAATATATTTTAGGATGCAAGTCATACGCAATAACAGCAAACAATACATTAAAAGATCGCAATCACAATTCAGTCTAATTCTTGTTCTTTCCCTCATCCCTTGATCTACTGACATCTGTTGGTACTATCTGCATTATGTTCTAAAGCTGATTAAAAGCTAATAAAGTTTTTACATAGTATTCTAATATGTGAACAGCTACCCACTTAGTAAATCATTAGAATCTCTCATAACCAAACAAAATATTCATCATGATTCTGAAGAAAGTAGTGTTTTAAAAAGGACAACATTTTTGCTTTTGAATGTTACCTTTACTTAAAAAGTAGCATAATTTTATATGATATCCATGTATGTATGAAAACTTTTCTTGAAAACCTGCTCCAATACAGCAAGAGTTTGTAACACGATACAGTTCAATGCCAGTTCCTCATGCTTTTCATAGAACTATCAAATTTTAAGCATAACAACAGACTGCTGTAGAGGCTAGTTCATAGTCTGCTTGTGTCTGTATGTGTGGATGGATATGTGCGTGTGTGCGAGTGTATACCTGTCCTTTTTTCCCCCTAAGGTAAGTCTTTCTGCTCCCGGGATTGGAATGACTCCTTACCCTCTCCCTTAAAACCCACTTCCTTTCGTCTTCCCCTCTCCTTCCCTCTTTCCTGATGAGGCAACAGTTTGTTGCGAAAGCTTGAATTTTGTGTGTATGTTTGTGTTTGTTTGTGTGTCAATCGACCTGCCAGCGCTTTTGTTTGGTAAGTCACCTCATCTTTGTTTTTATATATAACTAGTTCATAGTTCCTTGCATATGTCTCTCACAAGCACCAGACAAGTCAATGTCATGTGATTTTTTGAGCAATGTTGACACTGTATCGTGTGCTTTGGCGTACCAGGATACTAGAGCCTGTTGGAACACGAGTGTCATTTTCCCAGCCCTTCCATTCTGAATTCTTCAAAATAAATCTGCATGTGGCCTCAGCACCCAAAGTTCCATCACATCTGTAACAGTAAGACAACCCTTACACACACTGCCGGCCAGAGTGGCCATGCGGTTCTAGGCGCTACAGTCTGGAACCGAGCGACCGCTATGGTCGCAGGTTCAATTCCTGCCACAGGCATGGATGTGTGTGATGTCCTTAGATTAGTTAGGTTTAATTAGTTCTAAGTTCTAGGTGACTGATGACCTCAGAAGTTAAGTTGCATAGTGCTCAGAGCCATTTGAACCAACCCTATATACACTATCAAACATGTAAACCTCAACAGCAACAGTTTAATCTGCAAATACAAGATGACACTGAATTTTTCAAATAATGAATTTTATGATAGGACAAAAGTCTTGGGATATCTCCTAATATTGTGTCAGATCTTCTTTTGGCCAATGTAGTGCAGTAAATCTACTTGGCATGGACTCTGGCAGGCGTTTGAAGTCCTCTGCAGAAACACTAAGCCACAATGCCTCAACAGCATTCCATAATTGGTAAAGTTCCATTATTAAACAAAAAAATAACAATATTTCCACTGCTTCTCTGTTTCTTAGATAGCACATTTTTATTAACGATAGAGCAATACAATAGTACTTGAATGACGATAACAAAACCAGGGGCTGCATTTGAATCTAACATTGTGTGTTTTTTCTGACTTTTGATGTGAGTGCTTAAGATGATCCCATGTGCTGTCAAAACTGGTAGCTTGTGTTAAAAAGAATACATGATGTTAGATTCAAGTACAGCCATTGGTTTTTTTATGATTATTCAAGTACTACGTGTCTGGCTGCATTCCACTTTCCTTGATTGATTACCAGAGACTCAACTATACAATAGGTTTAGTACTTCCTGCTTTTACTAATAGCTCTTAAAGCTTCCAGGAATTACCTTAAATGTAAATAAAGTGCTTCTGCTTTTAATATTTAGCAATGAAATGAAATTCAGAAATTTACTACTGTTATAGAGTAATGTCTATATAGTACTTTTTTCAACTTTTTTTTCATTTAGAAAAAAGAAAAGTAAAAGGGGAAATATAACCAATCCATCTTCACAATAACTACACATAGATTTATTTTTGAAGCTCTTATCAAGAGCCCAAGGAAAGGCATCTTATGGCTCAAGAAGGGGCAATGAGCAGGGTGTGAAATGATATGTTGTTTGGCTGCGTGAGATGACAATAGTATGCTGACTAGGATGACACCAAGACAGGAGTGGCATCTACATGAAGAGAATAAAAGTGCTGCATCGCCTAGCCACGGGGAGTGGATGACAAGCTGTCATACAGATGCTACAGCAGTGTCTTATGAACTGTTTTGTTTTGCTTGCATTGAAATTGTATAAAGCAAAGGACAGTGATTATTTGCCTGTTGCCATTTGCTTGCAACACACCTTTGTGAATATGCAAATTTAAGTATTGTCAGTTTAACTTACTGTAATAAACTCCATTAATATGACTTGCCTGAATTGTTGTCTAGCGATCTGAGAAAATAGCTTCTTAGGCATCCCACATTAGACGAGTGGGCAGGATACTACATTGGCGGTGAGCTATAAGAAGAACCCAGTATCTGGCAGCCAAAGAACTTCCTTTTTTGTTTTTTGCTGGCGCCTCAATTCCCTCTTGTCTTTTCTTTGCACAGGCGTTTACTTCCTTTAACAGTCTCTTATTGTGTTTTTGCTAAGAAGTGTTTTCAGGTGGGCATTGCAGAAATTTTCTTTGCTTTTGTACTTATTTTTCTTTCTTGTCTTGTCTGTTTCTTGCATTTCTCTCTTCCAACATGCCTAGCCAACCTATCCCACCCCTTGCTCACGTGCCACAACAGCAAGCGTTAGATGCAATGCAATCTTTCAATTCCAGACCCAAAAAATATCCACACTACTAAACATGATGCAGCAGCTATTGGGCAACACTGTGCACCCTATGGAACAAGCACCACCTACAGCAGCTCAAAGTGCTATACCACCTTTTCGCCAGATTCATGAACAATAAGAGGAATGGCTCAAGTGGTTGCAACAGTCTGAAGCCCACGTAATTGCTCACAATGTACCAGGTACTGTGAAACTTCCCTATCTGTTGTCCAGGGTAGGAAGTGCAGTGTTTAGGCTCCAACAAAAACTGTTTGTCAATGCCACTCTGAGTGAACTTTCGCATGATCAGGTTCTAGATTCGCTAACTAACTATTATGACCAACAAGTGAATGTGTTAGCAGCTAGGTATATATTCTTTAATTGTAAAAAATGGTCAGAACAAACTTATCATGAGTGGGTAACAGATTTCCAAGGTATGATGAGGAAATGCTAATTCAAATGTGCTTGTGGTGCTTTATATTCAGAGGCTATGTTGTGTGATGCAGTCGTGTACAAAGTAATTGATGTCAAACCCAGAGAACAGATTTTGAAATAGTGTGATCCATCCTTTAGCAAGTAGTGCAAATACTTGATCAGTATGCTTCAGGTGCCCTGTTGCTGATGAATCTGAGCAACCAGCAATTTGTTGGATTGAATTGATTGATTGCAACTGGCCCATTCAGAAGCGTCAGCTTACACTGGCCACACTGCGTAAACAGCTCTCAACACCATGTAAGCAGCTTGCTAAAGAGGCAGCTACACAGGTGAACAGAATTAAGTCATGCCCTCAGTGTTATTCCCAGCACAAATGCCAAGACTGCCCTTTACGACAAGCACAGTGTTACATTTGCGGCAGGAAATGACAAGTACAATCCATATGTTTGCAATGGCACAAACATAAGAATTTGGCCCACTCACACAAATCTTGTCACAACACCCACGTCATTAATGCAGTATATTCAAATTCTGCAACAGGCATTAGCAAAACTAGCAAGTGAGCAGTTTCTTCAGTGCAAAGCCAGTCCAACAAACTTTTTGTACATTTGCTTCTTTGTGGAAAACATGTGAAATTTACATTGGACATGGGTGCCTCTGTTACATTGCTGGATCGTAACACAAATGAAATGTTAGGCTTCCCATGCCTGTCTAAAACTATCTCACACTCATTGGCTTATAATGGACAAGACATTCCGATTGTCGGAAAATATACTTTGCCTGCCATGTATCACTCGCATATGCAAACAGTGACTTTTACTGTGCTACAATCACATGATTGTGAGAACATATTTGGTCTTGATTCATTTGATTTGTTTGGTTTTAATATTCAGGACAATGTGTTATCAGTGTCTACATTCCATGCTAATGATAGTGTCACTAGCTTGCTGAAAGAATTCTTAGAACTCTTTTCTGAAGGTTTAGGCAAGGTTAACAATTTTGTTGCACATATTACTCTGAAAAACAATGCTCAGCCAAACTTTTGTGAGGCCAGACCTGTTCCCATTGCATTACAGGACAAAGTCACTGCTGAACTTAAAGAATTGCAAGATAGTGAAGCTATTGCACCCATACAAGCTAGTCAATGGGCAAGTCCACTGGTTTTGCTCCCCAAACCTTCAGGTCACAGTTGCCGCTGTGTTGACTTTTAAGTCTACAGCCAATTTACAAACTGTGATTCATACTTACCCCTTGAGACAGCCAGTAGATCTCATGGACAAGTTAGGTGCTTGTCGCTACTTTTCAAAAACTGTTTTGCACTATGCATATCATCAAATACCGCTCAATGAAGAGTGTCAAAAAGTGTGTGTAGTGAATACTCATTTTGGCTTGTTTAAATATTTTCAGTTGCCTTTTTTCAGTGTTTCTGCACCTGCCATTTTCCCACAGTATTTGGGAAAGTGCCAAACTGTTCAAATATTTGGATGATAATGTCATAGCTGATCATACACCTGAAGAACATATTGCAAATTTGCATGCTTTGTTTTGTGCGCTATCTGATGCAGGATTAAAGTGTAGACTGGACAAGTGTGATTTTTTTAAACTTCAGTTGCAGTATTTTTGTCATGTCATAAAACAGAATTGCAGTCAGTCTTAGGGAAAATGAACTGTTGTATTTGATTCATACCAAATTCTGGACAAATCACAGCTCCATTGCGTCACTTGCATCACTAGAACATTTTGTCAGAACCTTCAAGAAGCAGATGGCAAAACTTTGCTCCACACACACCAGGGATCAAGCATTGCAACTGTGTCTCTCCTCCTATTGTTTGCACACACGAGATGGACCATTGCCAACGGAATTGCTTCACAGCCACCACCATCAGACACTGCTCCATCTGCTCCACCTACCTCAGCATCTGGCACTGAAGGAAGGCTGAAAGTATTGCTTCACACCACATGATATCGTGTTTTGCAGGGTTTGAAGTGGCAGTGGATGGTGGGCGTGAGTCGAGATTGTCCATCGGCTTGGTGCATGCATGTATCTCATTTCAGGTCCAGAAGGATTGCAGCACGTACATCACAATCAACTTTGCCACTGTCATGTGCACTGTGATCCTTCTGTGTCTCTTCCCTCAGATTCACAGATCCCAAGGACACCGCAGCCACCAGAGTGTGTCATCACGACACTGCGGGGCGACCCCATGGAGATGGAGCTTCCACCTTCTCTCATCCTCCCAATGGATTGGGACCTGCCCACACTGCTGCAGCCGAAGCCATCTACATCTGGTTATTGGACTCAGGAGAAAGACATATACCCTTCTGGTCATTTTCTGGGGGCGTTTCCACCAGAATTAAGGCCACATGGCGGAGTATGACCAGAATCTTGACATCCCATGCAACCACAGTTTTCCGATCCAGTGAAGCATCTGCACCCCCACCCCACTGTTGTTGAACTCGCTACACGACAATGGTCTGTCACTTTGGGGGGGAGGGAGGGGGGAGGGAGAGGAATGTTCCAGCACAACGACAAACACCTGCACGACAATGAAGAATGGAAGAGCAGAGCTGGCTGTGAGATAAAGTCAGCCAACAGTATGCTGACTAGGACGACACCAAGACAGGAGTGGCATCTACATGAAGAGAATATAAGCACTGTGCCACCTAACCACAGGGAGTGGATGACGAACTGTCATACAAATGCTACAACAGTGACTTATGAACTGTTTTATTTTGCTTGCTTTGAAATTGTATATGATGAATGACATTGATTATTTGGCTGTCACCATTTGCTTGCGACACTCCTTTGTGAGTATGCAAAGTTAAGTATTGTCAATATAACTTACTGTAATGAACTCATTAGTACAATTTGCTTGAATAGTTTTCTAGCGATCCAAGAAAACAGCTTCCTAGGCACCCTATATTAGACAAATGGGCTGGATATTACAGTTAAGTTGATGTTTTTCGCATACTTTTTTTAATAATGTCATATTGAATAATGTTCTGTGGTAACTAATATTTAACAAAGAAAGTCTTGGTTGTTCAAAAACATACTGTAAGAATAATATGTGTTGTTCACCCTCAATCATCTTGTACACAACTGTTTAAGGAGTTGAGCATTCTGACTATTGCTTCACAGTATATTATTCTCTCATGAAGCTTGTTGTAAATAATCCACTACAGTTCAAAAAGAACAATGATATACATAAGTATCATATCAAAAAGAAAAATGATATTTATTACTCCACACTTAGGTTATCTTTAGGACAAAAAGGGATACACAATGCTGCAACAAAAACTTTTGATCATGTACCTGGAGATACAAAATGTCTGACGGACACCAAAGTAAAGTTTGAAAACAAACTGACAATGTTTCTCCTTGACAACTTCTTCTCTGTAGAAGAATTTTGTATTGCTGTAATGTGTGAAACGTGGTGAATAGAAATTACTAACTCACATCTTTATTTAAACATTTTCATCATGTAACCAAATTTACAAATCAATTTGTGATGTGAATGTAATATGGCTCTTTCCACATCATCATGATTTACCATGCAAATGACACAGGAAATGTGAAACTAACTATAGGAGGCACTGAGTCACAGACAGGTACTTTAAAAAAAGGTTGCAAAAATATTGAAGCTTTTGGACAGTCTTTCTTCTGAAGCAGAAAAAACACACAAATTCACATAAGCACAACTCACACGCAAATGGCCACTGTTTCCAGGCATCTCTTTCATTGTGCCTGTTTGTGACTCACTATCTCCTCTATATGGTGAGTAGCAAACCTACCCTTTCCGTATGGTTGTTATTCTATCCTGAACTTTCCAGTGACAAATATGTTTTACATGATAATTTAGCTTGTATAAATTGTATATACTCAAAAGAACATTCTACAATTTGGATCAACAGAATGAGGCAGTGCATTTGTTAAGACACTGACCTGAAATTTTGGAGATTGGAGCTTGCACTGTCCAGAAATTCTGATTTTAGTTATCCATGGCTTTCCTAAATCATTTCATTCCTTCAGCAATTCCATGCCCGACCGCCTGTCATAGACTCGTAAAAACATATGAATATGTGCTACGCGTATGTATATTTGAGCTATATATTTTTATTGTATTATGATAATCAAGCCTATAGCATTGTGATATTCCCAGAATGAGGATGCATGATGTTTGCACACATCCAGATGGGTAGTAAACTGAGACAGTGCAAGCTTGTGGATAATTTAACCAAAAAGCACAGTTGTTCCAGCTTCACACAGATATCTCTCACATTATGGTGACCAGTACATGGGACTGATGGCACATTTTTCATATTTTTACACAATACTAGAATGTAGACAAAGTAAAAAAGAATTTAGTCCACTAAAGAATGACATAAGAATATTATGCAATAGTCTTGTAGGAACATCTACAGAGACCTTGGGATTCTTAAATTTGGTACCAATATATTTACTCCAAAATGATACTTACAGGTAATAATAAGAACAAATTTCATATGAACTGTGAAATTCTCAATCCAGAATTAGAAGTAAATTTCATACAGACTATGAACTCCAGTATATGATTAAAAATTGGGGTTTTATATTCTAATGCAAAAGTCTATCAACTGCTTTCCTATACAGCATGTTTGGAAATTTTTGTTACAAAAGTCTAAGACTTGTTGATGGAGTGTACTGTTTCTGATCTACAACAGTTTTAATGCAGATGTGTAATACATCCACAACTGCTGAGGTAAAGAGATAAGTCTCAGAGTTGCTTGTCCTGGTGTGCAACAGAGTAGACAGGTGGATGTGCACTATGTCAGTCAGCCACCTGATGTCACTTGTTGTGAAATCTATTCAGTGCCTGGGCATCTCTGGTAGAGTAAATATGATTTGGTACACATTTTCGGAATACACAGAGAGGCTCCTTATATAAGGCAAAATTTGAGGTAGCAGAAGAGCTGCTAGTCATCTGTATCACAAACGTTTTCTGCAGCATAGCATGCCATCACACAAACTTTTAATGCAGTGGCTCCAAGAAACAGTTACCTTCACCATGAGGAGCCAGGATTGTGGCACTCCACAGCAGTGCTGCATGCCTAGAGTGACCAGAGGCAGACATATTAAATTAAAGAGGACAAACAGATTCAAAAAGTAGGATAAAGTTAGAAAAAGTTATGGAAACATATGCTCAAATTTAATAAATGAATTAATTAATATACATAATATAAATTCCTTAAATTTTATAGTTACTTCTCTGAAGATTCCATTTCCTATAAGACTGTAGGCTTGCCTAGCAGACATTTTATAAATCTCACTTGGTTACAATATACAGAAAATCACACTCACATGTGAGTACTGAGCACATGACATGAAACCTATCATGCCAAGATAGTGTGAATCCGGAACTGAACATACAGAATGGAAATAATCAATATGGATCCATGATCAGCAGCAAAAAATCAACAAAACTGATGATCCTGGTGCCACCTGTAGTTACGTATTTAAGAGCAATAGAACTGGAATAACTGCAAATATAATTTCATTATTATCAATTTTGTGAAAAAAGGGGACAACATAAAAATCTGCCCGAAACCCAGACAAAGAGATGTAAAGGAGAGCATGTCCAGATTTATCCAGACATCTGTCACGCTATGCTTGCCTGAATTTGAAGAAGATGTACTACATCACATTGAAGAGCAGCCATCAACAGGTACTTGAACAATTGCGTGTGCAGTAGGCATTACTGACATTATCATCTGGGGTGTTCTAGCTGAGTAACAATTACATCCATACCACTTACCTTTGTATGTGTTATGGGTCAGCTGATTTTCCACAATGCATTGCCTACTGCACAAGGTTCCTGCACCACTGCATTGACACACCTCTGTTTCCATGTTGAGTTCTGTCCACAGATGAATGTAAGTTCACTAGGGATTGTGTTCTGAATTCATGAAACAGCCATTTCTGGGCAGGCAAAAACTCTCAAGCCACACATGTTCAGGGATTTCAGCACCAGTTTGGTATTGGTGTGGGGGCAGGTATTCTGGACAATCATGAGACTGGACCATACCTCCTTCTACTCAAGCTAACTGGTCCTTCATACTTGATCTTCCTGCAAAATGTACTGGACCCATTCTTGGAAGCTGTGCCATTGGATGTCTACCAGGGAAAGTGGTTTCAGCATGATGTTACACCACCTCATTTCTCACATTCAGTTCAGAGACATCTCAACTGAAGATATGGTGAAAGATAGATAGGCCAAGGTGGTCACCCCGATTGCAGGATTTAACTTCTATGGGCCACTTCCTGTGGGGTCATATGCAAAGTTTAATTTACAAGACTCCTGTAGGGACAGAGGAAGACCTGTTGGCTTAAGTTCTGGCCACTGCACTAGACACTGAAGAGACACCAGGTGGGATGGAGAATGTGTACCAGAACATGCTTCATAGGTACAGTGTCTGTAACAATGTTGGTGGTTGCCACCTCAAGCAGCTGTTGTAATCCATCAGTATTGTTCTGTATGTATAGTACAATGGATTCTTTTTTGTTTTGCAATTATTTAAACACATAATGTTAAGTGTTAGCACAAATAAATATGCTAAGTGATGAAAGTATATTTCCATAAGTTTCCTTTCAGATTGGTACCTAACAATTGTACAGTGTCAAGCCTAATCAACTTCCTCAAGCAAAGGTGGATTAGTTAAACATCTGATTTGAAACCATCATACAAGAGAAAGTATATGTTTCCAGACAAGGGTTCCTTTTCAAAATATTATGTATTCACTTCCCTCTAAAAGTCACAGAAGTTTGTAATGGAAATTTTTGAACACCCAGTAAGTATCATGGTAGCTACTCAAAGTCTGTTTAAAACAAAATCCCTGAGAATTCCAGGTTTATGACATCTCAAGAAGTGCCTGACAAATTAAAGGAGGAGGGAGGGGGCAAGGGGATATTTCACATTACAATAACAACTTTCTTTCCTCAGGGCTAAGACATAGCAGCCAATGAACAATAGTTTAATCACAGTTTTTAAATATTGATAGTTGTATGGAATAATATTCACTTTCAAACTGATGATTTATAAATCTCAATACAATGAAATTACAATTTGTAGGTTAAAAATCACAGAATTATATCAAAATTTATGAAATTCCCTCAGACTTCTCTCATTTTTCCAGATAAAATGTAGCTCTCAGATAATTCCAAATTTTCCCAGATTTTTTAAGAAGGAATTTGGAAAACCCTGGATATTCAGAAACAAAGTGAAAAGGTACTTTATTAGCCAGTCACTGCATAATTTATTAGATTATTTGGAATCAAGAGTATAAATTCTGATTAACGATACATGTATCAAACAGATCTCTATCTTTTTGAGTATATAGACAGCTGACATTGATAATGATCTCTGAAATCAGTTAAATTTCTTGTATGTAGTAGCAGTACATAAATACTGCAACTGAGTAGTGTAAGAAGACATGATACGTATATTGCCTCCTCATCCACATTCCTGCAGAACCTCATTCATCATTTAGTTTACAGAATGTGATCCATGAATGAATGAATGAATTAATGAATGGAGTGCAGTAAGCTGAGAATGTTATTAAGTTACTAACCACAATGATAGAAGTTAGAGCTCTCACAGGAACTGTTACACACCTTAAAATTCCTTCCTACAAATACATTAAAGGAGCTTTTAGTACAATATTCAGCTTAAGAAAATTATTATTATGATACCAGTAACAATGTTAGAGAGGGGAGTGCTCTTCGTCTATTCTGTCGGGAATACTGCTTTTTTGAGAGTAATGTAACTCAAGAGTGGTTAATAGCAGTAACGCAATTTTCTTGGTTGAGAAAGACTTCAACAAATATCCCACTGGCAAAGTATCTGCATTTAAAATGGAAAGCCGGCCAGAGTGGCCGAGTAGTTCTAGGCGCTACAGTCTGGAACCGCGCAACCGCTACAGTCGCAGGTTCGAATCCTGCCTCGGGCATGGTTGTGTGTGATGTCCTTAGGTTAGTTAGGTTTAAGTAGTTCTAAGTTCTAGGGGACTGATGACCTCAGAAGTTAAGTCCCATAGTGCTCAGAGCAATTTGAGCCATTTAAAATGGAAATGATTTCATTTTTTACATTGTTTCTGTATAAGGTAATTGTGGTTTTTGCTTTAGGAATTTTTTATGTTACTCACATTTAGCTATTTCACATTACTTATTATTAATATAAAAGTGTGTCCTGCAATGATCTATTTTCAAGAGCTAAATAAATTGCCACTGCACAGACTTTGTTTGTTAAGGGAAAATACAGCTTTCTTTGTAGAGAAGCCTTTGCAAAACTAAAATGAAAGGCAAGTAACAAACTATGCAATAAAAAATGAGTCAATATTTAATCATAGAATACTTCCTCAAAAAATTTGGAAAAGACTAGAAACAAAGATGAAAAAATTAAAGATAATTTTTTTAGCAATAGATTGGCAGGCATATTAAGTCAGTCGGAAAACAGACATTGTGTTGGCATACTGTCTGTTAACTTTTGTCTTAGGATCTTTTGTTGATATATGTTTAACAGTTTTAATGATGTATGTCCAGCACAAGTGGCTGGCATTGTCAAAGGTTAGTCCTCCACTACCACCCGCAATGCAGGATGAACCTTTCGCAATGCCAGCCACTCCTGTGGTGAAATGTCAGAAAAACTCTTAAAATACATCAGTCAAAGATTCAGAGACGATAAAGAGTTACTATGTAATGTATTTAAATCATCTGATGACAACTTGCTAAACAGTAAAACATGTAATGATACCATTTGTGTATTATATTCTCAAAGGTCTTTAGAAAACTGCCTGTATGTGTAAGGTAGCGGTTGGAAACCTAGGCATTTCAAAACAGAATAAAAAGTAACTTTTATCTTTTGAGTCACTACCAAAAAACCCCAACGCCATTTAGTGTGTTGTGCAGAGTGGCAAAGTGATCAGTTTTCAAGAAGGAAATTCCATTTGTATATGCATAGTTTGGACACTGGGTGGCATCAAACCTGGATAATGGTGGCATCAGTGTGTCTTCAGAGCATAATTAGTTATCAACATACTAGCCACCAGTTGTGAGATTCCTCCTGTTTTGGAAAATATTTTGTTTTCTAATTTGTGCTTTTACTAGAATTTGGCAGATAGCAGAAGTAACACACTGCCTTAATCAGCATGGCAAAGTATGATGGCAGTGAGTGTGAAGCTGGTTCCCACAAAGGTAGTGATGGTGAGTGCACCATATGGCAAGGTAGAGAATCACAGGAGTGGACACAAGTACACGATCCTTGATAGCAACTCTTGCTTGGCAGTCAATACATTTGTGAACAAGAAATGTTCTGGCATGAAACTCATAATTTTCTTCATTAAATATAAAGTCCACTTCTGACATAGCAAATATTAGGAGGAGCCTAGCAGTTATCAGGGATTTATATCATAATATCACTATGCAGTAAACTAGTTAATTCAGTAGACAACTAAAAATTGTTAAATTACCAAACATATATGAATACCTATGAAGTTTTATGCTTCAAGCAAGAAATTTTGGCCATGCGCCTATCTTACCAGTCAGTGATAGCATGTACTCGGAGCTTGTTCTTATGTAACAGTCAGTCTTACTGCGCTCTCCAATGTAACTGACATTTTGAGAGGAGTCCTTTCACAATATTGAAACTGTTACTTACTCTTTTATGATGTTTGCTAATGAACACACCATAATGGAATCCTGAGACTTATTTCAAATAAATTAGCTACTCGCTTGTCCACTTACACTGATTACACAGAACATTATGACCACCTACCTAATAGCCAGCATGGACAGCCGGTATGGACAGCAATGGGGCCTTTGTGGTTCACTGGAAGGTGTTGGCACTACATCTGCATACACAAGTCAGCTAACTCCCATATATTCCAGAGAGGCAGATGATGAGCTCTGATGTCACAACCAAACTCCATCGCTCCTGAACTTGTCGCATGGTCCATTACATTGTTGAAAAATATGACTACGTTGGAAAAGATGATGTCATGAAGGGGTGTAGGTAGTCTGCAACTCATGTACAATACTCCTTGGCTGTCATGGTGCCTCGCAGTAGCTCCACTAGACCCATAAATAACCACATGAGTGTTCCCCAGAGCAAAATGGAGCCACCACCAGCATGTCTCCATCCTGCATCACAAGTGTCGAGGAGCTCTTCTGTTGGAAGATGACAGATTGTGCTCTCCCATTAGCATGGTGAACAAAGTAGCAGGATTCATCAGACCACAAAACACTCTGCCATTGCACCTGATTGTTATGTGACCATTTCAGTCATGGTTCCTGATGTCATGGTGTTAACACTGCATGGGTCATCGGCTGTGGAGGCCCTTCATTAGGACTGTTCAGTGCACTGAATATTCAGCCACACTTGTACTCTGCCCAGCATTAAAGTCTAATGTTAGTGTTGTGGATTGGCAGGAGAGCCAACCCAGGAATACTAGAGGAAGCCGAAAGGCACGCGTTTTAGCTCACGCAGGCTGGCGTGAGGTCTGGAACAGGACAGGGAAATTAGACTTTAGTAAAACGGACGTAGCTGGTGGAATACTTAAATTTAATCCATTAATGGTGAACGTCGGTCTGACGGTACATGCATCACAAGATCAATAGCAACTGATAAAGGCGCCTTGCTAGGTCGTAGCAAATGACGTAGCTGAAGGCTATGCTAACTATCGTCTCGGCAAATGAGAGCCTATTTTATCAGTGAACCATCGCTAGCAAAGTCGGTTGTACAACTGGGCGAGTGCTAGGAAGTCTCTCTAGACCTGCCATGTGGTGGCGCTCGGTCTGCAATCACTGATAGTGGCGGCACGCAGGTCCGACATATACTAACGGACTGCGGCCGATTTAAAGGCTACCACCTAGAAAGTGTGGTGTCTGGTGGTGACACTACAGTTAGTTCCCCCACAGTTTGCCACCTGTCCTGTTTTACCAGTCTGCCCAGTCTACGAAGTCCAGCATCTGTAATGAGGGGTGGCTGCCCAACACCTCAACATCTGGATGTGGTTTTACCTTGGTTTTGTCACATGTTGAAGACACTCACCACAGCACTCCTTGAACACCCAACAAGTTGTGCAGTTTCCATAACTCCTGTGCTGAGCCTCTGGGCTATCAAAACCTGCCCTGTGTCAAACTCAGATAGATTGTGCATCTTCCCCATTCAACACAGAGACAGGACACTCATTGACACTACATGCACCATGCATGTTTTTGGGTACCAATCATTCCTCACCAGGTGATGCCTCTATCACCTGAAAGCATTTATATCAATAATATGTTGGTGGTCATAATGTATAATCACAGGTAGCCTGCCTGCATCTCCTGAAGAATACAGTACACTACAAGAATTGCTTTGAGGGACGACATCTATGAGACATTCACAGAATACAGGTAGGAACAAATCCTGCACACCATTTCATAAAGATAAACCACAAAAGAGTTAGCTTAACTAGCACACTCTTGGATGGGAAAACAGGACCAGTTATACTGCACTTCACCTATATCACTTTCCATGGAATCATAGCTAAAATCAGATATTTTAAATCAGATTGGTGGTAATGAATCTAGCACCATTGTAAGTTCTGCTCAGTTAATGCACTCTACAGTATCACCTAAATTTTAGCATGACTTGAATTTATTTTCTTACGTAAATTGTATACTTCTTATCTGTGAATGCTCATGCAGTTTTCTCATTAACAGATACATTTTCCTGTAAATAAATTTCTATTGTTTATAAATCGATACTTACCATGTATTTATACACCATGAAAAATAGTGGAGCATTATTACTAACAAATGCACTGAAAATTAATCAACATCATTTCCAATGTTGTTGTTACTCAGCTTTAGATACAAACAAAATATGTGTTTCTACAAGGTGTACAACTTTGCTTCCGCTGTTTGCCAATAGGTGGCAACAACGGTAAGTAGCAGTCGAAAGAAACAGATCACAGATGTCAGGCAGTTAGCTTAGACCTCAGTCAACATAACCTCATTCAAACATTATTCGATTTGTGTCCACATCATAAAGTTGTTCTTGATTGAAAACGTCAGTTTACGAGCCTAATTCTCATCATTTGCGGGAGGTGTTACTATTTTGTTTCAGAATGAAGAAAACAGCAGCTGAGTCTCATCAAATGATCTCAGGTATGTATGGTAAGGACGCTATTAGTGAAAGGATGTGTTGTGAGTGGTTTCAATGCTTCAAGAATGGTGATTTTAATGTCGTAGACCAGCATAGTGGTGGAAGAGAGAAAGTTTTCGAAGATGCAGAACTGGAGACGTTGTTGAGTGAAGACTTACATCAAACTCAAGAAGAATTGGCATGATTAATGGAAGTGACACAGCAAGCCATTTCAAAATGTTTCAAGGCTATGAGCATGATTCAGAGAAAAGGAACTTGGGTCCTGTGTGAGCTGAAACCAAGAGACATTGAATGGCGTTTGTGTGTTTGTGAACAGTTGCTTCAGAGGCAAAAATGGAAGGGATTATTGCATCGCATTGTGACTGGGGATGAAAAATGGGTTCATTACGATAACCCTAAATGCAAAAATCGTGGGGATATCCCGGCCATGCTTCCACGTCAACAGCCAAACCGAATAATCACAGCTCCAAGATCATGTTCTGTATTTGGTGGGACCAGCTCTGCATCGTATACTATGAGGTGTTAAAACCAAGTGAAACAATCACAGGTGCTCATTAACAAATGCAATTAATGCGTTTGTGCAGTGCATTAAAAGACAAACAGCTGAAATGCAGCAAGAGGCACGATAAATTGATTTTGCAGCACAGCAACACTTGATGCCACGTTGCAAAAGAGGTCAAAATGTACTTAGAAACATTAAAATGGGAAGTCCTACCCCACCCACCACATTCTCCAGACATTGCTCTCTTTGACTTTCACCTGTTTAGATCAATGGAGCATGGCCTGGCTGACCAACAAACAGTTCAAATGGCTCTAAGCACTATAGGACTTAACATTGGTGGTCATCAGTCCCCTAGACTCAGAACTACTTAAATCTAACTAACCTAAGGACATCACACACATCCATGTCCTATGCAGGATTCAAACCTGTGACCATAGCAGCAGCACGGTTCCAGACTGAAGCACCTAGAACCGCTTGGCCACAGTGGCCGGCGGCTGACCAACACTTCCAATCTCATGAAGAAGTCACAAATTGGATCTATTCATGGACTGCTTCAAAAGATGAATGATTTTTTCAAAGTGGGATTCATACACTGCCAGAAAGATGGGAGAAAGTAGTGGCCAGTGATGGAAAATACTTTGAATGATACATGTGCAACCAATTTGTTTCATTAATGCCTCAAATGTAGGGGAAAAAATGACAGAAGCAAAGTTGTACACCTTGTATTTAAAAATGGATGTTTGGAAAAAGTGAAACACTAAGACAGAGAGATGTGATCACAATGAAATTTATTGCATTGATGAGAGACATTACACTACACAAGTGATTATGATTACAGACCTACACATGCAATTTGACTGTGGAAATTCAGTATGGAGTAGCATCACCAGACGCTGCAGTCAGAGCTGCTAGACATTGTGGCATGGAATCAATGAGTGCCTAGATATGCTGTTGGGGAATACTCTGCTACACAGTTTGTAGGTGTATTCACAAAGCATCATATGTGGTTGCAGCAAGACCTGAATGTACAAGTTGCTGACTGACCATATCCCAGTCAGCCAGCCGGTGTGGCTGTGCGGTTCTAGGCGCTTCAGTCTGGAACCGCGTGACCGCTACGGTCGCAGGTTCGAATCCTGCCTCGGGCTTGGATGTGTGTGATGTCCTTAGGTTAGTTAGGTTTAAGTAGTTCTAAGTTCTAGGGGACTGATGACCACAGATGTTAAGTCCCATAGTGCCCAGAGCCATATCCCAGTCATGCTGATGGGTGACATGTCAATTGGAATGGCACATCAGGGAAGCAGTGGTACCTGTCATTCTTTAAAGAAGGCTTGCACATTCTTCACCACATGCTGCCGGGCAATGTCTTGTTGAAAAATGGTTTGTGGAATGGACTGCAGGAGGGACTGTGCCTTGGGCTGTAAAATCTCCATGATGTACAGGTAGCTGTTCAGATTGCCCTCAGCAGAGGACAAGATCATGTGTTAAAGGCAACGGTGCCCCAAACCATCACATTTTTCATTTGTCCGCTATGCCACTAAACAATACATTCTGTCTGACTGCGTTCACCATGGTGGCATTGAACACGTATGTGACCATCACTGTTGGATACATTGAAGGGGGACTCGTCCGAAAACGCTACAGTTTTCCACTCAGTCTACTAGTGTCAGCTTTCACATGACCATTCCAGTCTGCAGCTTTGGTGCGTTCTGGTTACTGGATGCTGATGCAATGCCATGTGTGCCACCAACCCGGCCCACAGAAGTTACTGTCAAATTGCGAACAAAGACATGTCCACACCTGTGGCTACACTCTATTGTCACACCAACACTGTGGACGAAGCTGTTCTGACCATTACGGCCAAGCAGACAACATGGCGGTCATCTCGCAATGTGGTCACATTGTGTCATCCAGTACCTTTTCAGTGCTGTGTTGGCCTCCTCCTCTCCACTTGTTCCACAAGCAACTCACGGTTGAAGCAGCATGCCCTGTACAAGTCACATTGTCATAGAGCAACAGACCCACCTGACAGAGACCAATCAGTCTGCCCCGTTTAAATGCACCCGCATGCTGATATTCCAACTCATGATGTTGGCAAGGCATAGTAGCACTTCATTACATTTGCCAATTCATGTGACAGCTCCACACTGACTGAGTGTGGTGTAACATCAATATGTCCAGTCACACAAAAGAGGGCACTGTTGGTCCTATGTGCACATCACCTCTCTGCCTTTTAAATCACTTTTATGGTTCCGCTGTTCTACATGTCCTCTTATGGTGGTGTGTTGTATACCATTATTTCTGAACATTTCACCGTTTACAAACAGTAGTGTCTTTCCATTTATTTTATTGTTCATAGAAACTGATGTTTCCCAGTAACAGGAAGTTTATAATTTCTGTATTTTCCACTTCTGTTACTATCAATTATGCCTAAAAATCTTCATCTAAATAAATACCTTCAAAAATAATATATTAATTACGCTCATAAATAATGACACTAACAGAAGTTATCTTTCTTTTATTTTGAATTATGGTACATTCTTGTAGGTTCTGGAACATTTATATATTTTATATTTTACTCTTTTGGCATCAACATCACAGTCTAAGGTTCTTCAAAAAGACCAGACAGAGAGTTTAACAGCTTTTTCATAAAAATCGCTGTTCATTAATACTTTTAAATAACATTCCACAGTTTATCAAAAATATTACAGATGAAAACCTGATATAACACTTCAAAACTTATTAGAATGTGGATCTGGCCTAACTCTGAATACAATCGAAAAATGAGTTGGCAAACTCCAATAAAATTTCGATATATCAAAATTGTTTGAGCCACATGCATGGAGGACTTGAGTTTGATGCACCAACACATCTTCGGCTCAATCTACAAATAGGTAAATAATCCAGACAGCAATGAAACTTACATAAAGTACGTCGAAAGGCACACGAGATATAAGAAGGAGAAAATAATAATCTCGAAATGTATACGTATGACGTCTGTTCAAAAAATTTTGGAACTTTGTCCAAAAAATTTTTCAGTGTTTATCTTTTACTTACTGTGGATGATTTCCTTCAAAATACTCTCATTCACAATTGATACACCACTCCAAATGCCATTACCACTTTCAGAAGCAGTCTTGGTACATCTCTTGCTGGATTGTGCAAAACATCATGTGCAAATTCTCTTTTATCTCGCCTACTGTTGCAAACCTTCATCCTTTCAAAGGACTTTTCAAGTTTGAAATAAAAAAAGTCAGTAGGGGCCAAGTCTGGAGAGTACGGAAGATGAGGTAGCACAGTGATTTTAGGGATGAATCTGCCAGTCCATTTTCATGATGCAAAAGCCATGAATTGTCTCGCCACATTTCAAGCCGTTTCTTTCTCACGTGTTCTTGCAGGCATTTCAACACATCCCAATAGTACCATCAATTAATAGATTGTCTCTGTGGCATGAATTCATGATGAAATAATCCTTCAGAGTCAAAGAAAACTGTCAGCATGTGTTTGACATTTGACCTGATGAGCTCTCTTTAGTCTTAGAAGACCTTTCCTCACCCATTGTGAAGATTGAACCTTGGTCTCAACACCATAACCATAGACCCATGTTCCATCACCAGTTATGATTGCTCACGAGCCAAAAGCTCTTGACAGATTGTGAGGCTAATGTCTTTCTGGTCTTGACTCAGGAGCTGTGGGATGAACTTGGGTAGCAACATGATGCATTCCAAGATGCCATGTCAGAATTTCATGACATTATCCAACTGAAATGTTACATTCCTCTGCCGTCTCTGAGATAGTCAGTCTTTGATCAGCACACATGATTTTGTCGACATTCCTTTCATGAGCAACATCAGTAGATGTCGAAGGGCATTCTGAATGACAATCATCTTTAACTTATGTCTGGCCATTGTTAGACAATGTGAACCATTCCTAACACCAAATACAGCTTAACCTTTCATCACCATAGGCATCCTGCATCATTTGGTGTGTCTCTGTAAAGGTTTTCTCGAGTTTCACATAAAACTTATTGCACACACATTGCTCCCCTAACTCCACCATCTTGAAATTCCCAAATTGTGCGACACAGTGTTCTACTCAATCCAGCACTGAACAATAACTAACAGACATACAACAATGAAAATCCAGCAGTTACATTAAACACATGCATGTGCAAGGATGCCAATCACATTTTGCTCCAACACAGTACTGGTGCAAAATTACAAATGTCCAGAATTTTTTGAACAGATCTTGTATAAGGGTCTGCTGCTTAGGACTGGTAGGGAAAGTTAAAAATCAGAATGAGTAATTTAATGGAAACTGTGGGGCAAAATAGGGGTCAAGAAAACGTAGATTCAGCAGAAACTATTAGTAACCTGAACTCACTAGCAAAATCTATTGAAGGTAAGAAATACAGAAAGAATAATTTAACAGAAAATAAAGCAGGAAATGAATCAAGGAACAGCAGACTCAACAAAAGCACTGCTGAAGCATGTGTTCATTTTATTAGTAATGAGAAAGAAAGTAACAGCAATGAAATGGAGAACATTTTTCAAGGGACAGCCTTGCAATATTTTACGAAATTTCTGAGAGAAATTAATGAGGCACATAATCAAACGCTGACTAAATCAGAAGAAACTAACAAGTTTCCTACAGTAACTAACTAAATGTTTGAGGGTGAATTTATTAAAATGAAAGAAACTAGTGAGGCACTAACAGTAAATTAGAAGAATCTAACAACTTTCGAACTTTCTAGGGAAACTAAATGCAAGTTTGGCAAATCAAGGAAAGTTATTCAGGAAAATAACAAAGAAACTTATGATAAGTCAGAGGAAGGTATCATGGCAAAATAATAACCCTTATCAGAGATGATGATGAATGAACAAAGGACTTACAAAAACATTCTGTCAGTTTTGGAGAAAAACCAAAGTTAATAATGGACAATGTGCCCATTGAGTAAGTGAAATCCTTCAGGTGCAATCAAGTAAATGCATCACTTAAAATGAGAAAGCTATGAATACTTTGTAAGCTACTGTCAGGGATGAGACTGAAGAATGTAACAGGACAGTCTATGACATAAATAATAACTTAGTCAAAGATTAGCAGGTCCAAACCACATTATCAGTAAAGGCAGATCCTGTTAAAAAAATTTAATGTTAGTAATGCAAAGGAGCTGCTTCAAAGACTAATGAGTATTCAGAGCAAGAATAGTGATTTCAATGACACAGACAATAAGCTTCCTGTTGAAGATGTAAAGAGAGCATTTAATTCAAAAATGAAAAATAGCACTGAAGTAAGAAGTAATAGTGCAAATGTTTTCAAAGAAGACCATTACGTAAAAATAGGTACTGTCTGCAGACTTTCTCCTAAGAGAAAAGCACACCATGTCAGGAATCATATATTATTGTCACATACTGTTACTTTGAAAAACATATTTGCAAAATGATGCATATCCGTTTTTATTATTTTGTGATTTAGCCATGTTCTAAGCTATTTTATGCTATAGTAAAAGTTGTATTTCTGAAATGATATAAATCTCTGTAAAAACCATATGAGAAAATGGCTGTTATTTCCAAGGTGATGGATCTCTTAGTCATTTTTATTTCCAAGAAATCGTATTTCCAAACAGCCAATAGGAAAGCTAGCTCTTGGCATGTGACCACCCAGCAATACTGGCCATTGTGTTTCATTGAGGTTACGTGTTTTCATGTTATTTCAGTAATGTTGAAGAAGTATTGCATTGGCACGCAAGAAAAAGGCAATATGAACCATCAAATTGCCAAAAAAAAAAAAAAAAAAAATAAAATAAAATAAAGACAAAGTGAGGAGACATGCAAGTGACAGTCACAAAGTGGAGATTTTGTCTAAAAATAATGATGGATATTGCAAAGCAGCTACTTTACAAGTTGCTGATTATGAAAAGTTTTGTTCAGTGTTGTATGGGTTGAAATCTAAGGTAGATCAAGATAATTTCATTACTACTTCTATAATTGTCAAGAGATGTCAGAGGTGTACAGGACAAGATCAAGAATGACCAAACGTTTTCTTTGGAGTATTTTACTAAGACCTATACTGGTGAAAAAGTGAAATTGTATTGTTCTACAGTCTGCAGAATTCTCAGAACAGACCCAAAGGCAGTACAACATCTTCCAGTGTTTTATTTTTCCAATGAGATTGCAAGAGGAGAGAGGCAAGGCAAATGACTTAATCAAAGAACTGACTCAGCTAGAGAGCTAATACAACAGCACACTCAGAGCTTCAAGTATCAAGGGACATTGTTGTTGTTGTTGTTGTGGTCTCCAGTCCTGAGACTGGTTTGATGCAGCTCTCCATGCTACTCTATCCTGTGCAAGCTTCTTCATCTCCCAGTACCTACTGCAACCTACATCCTTCTGAATCTGCTTAGTGTATTCATCTCTTGGTCTCCCCCTATGATTTTTACCCTCCACGCTGCCCTCCAATACTAAATTGGTGATCCCTTGATGCCTCAGAACATGTCCTACCAACCGATCCCTTCTTCTGGTTAAGTTGTGCCACAAACTCCTCTTCTCCCCAATCCTATTCAGTACCTCCTCATTAGTTATGTGATCTACCCATCTAATCTTCAGCATTCTTCTGTAGCACCACATTTCGAAAGCTTCTATTCTCTTCTTGTCCAAACTATTTACCGTCCATGTTTCACTTCCATACATGGCTACACTCCATACAAATATATTCAGAAATGATTTCCGGACACTTAAATCTATACTTGATGTTAACAAATTTCTCTTCTTCAGAAACCCTTTCCTTGCCATTGCCAGTCTACATTTTATATCCTCTACTTTGACCATCATCAGGTATTTTGCTCCCCAAATAGCAAAACTCATTTACTACTTTAAGTGTCTCATTTCGTAATCTAATTCCCTCAGCATCACCCGATTTAATTAGAGTACATTCAATTATCCTTGTTTTGCTTTTGTTGATGTTCATCTTATATCCTCCCTTCAAGACACCATCCATTCCGTTCAACTGCTCTTCCCAGTCCTTTGCTGTCTCTGACAGGATTACAATGTCATCGGCGAACCTCAAAGTTTTTATTTCTTCTCCATGGATTTTAATACCTAATCTGAATTTTTCTTTTGTTTCCTTTACTGCTTGCTCAATATACAGATTGAATAACATCGGGGAGAGGCTACAACCCTGTCTTACTCCCGTCCCAACCACTGCTTCCCTTTCATGTCCCTCGACTCTTATAACTGCCATCTGGTTTCTGTACAAATTCTAAATAGCCTTTCGCTCCCTGTACTTTACCCCTGCCACCTTCAGAATTTGAAAGAGAGTATTCCAGTCAACATTGTCAAAAGCTTTCTCTAAGTCTACAAACGCTAGAAACGTAGGTTTGCCTTTCCTTAATCTTTCTTCTAAGATAAGTCGTAAGGTCAGTATTGCCTCACGTGTTCCAGAATTTCTACGGAATCCAAACTGATCTTCCCCGAGGTCGGCCTCTACTAGTTTTTCCATTCGTCTGTAAAGAATTCGTGTTAGTATTTTGCAGCTGTGGCTTATTAAACTGATTGTTCGGTAATTCTCACATCTGCCAACACCTGCTTTCTTTGGGATTGGAATTATTATATTTTTCTTGAAGTCTGAGGGTATTTCGCCTGTTTCATACATCTTGCTCACCAGATGGTAGAGTTTTGTCAGGACTGGCTCTCCCAAGGCCGTCAGTAGTTCCAATGGAATGTTGTCTACTCCGGGGGCCTTGTTTCGACTCAGGTCTTTCAGTGCTCTGTCAAACTCTTCACGCAGTATTGTATCTCCCATTTCATCTTCATATACATTCTCTTCCATTTCCATAATATTGTCCTCAAGTACATCACCCTTGTATAGACCCTCTATATACTCCTTCCACCTTTCTGCTTTCCCTTCTTTGCTTAGAACTGGGTTTCCATCTGAGCTCTTGATGTTCATACAAGTGGTTCTCTTGTATCCAAAGGTCTCTTTAATTTTCCTGTAGGCAGTATCTATCTTACCCCTAGTGAGATAAGTCTCTACATCCTTACATTTGTCCTCTAGCCATCCCTGCTTAGCCATTTTGCACTTCCTGTCGATTTCATTTTTGAGATGTTTGTATTCCTTTTTGCCTGCTTCATTTACTGCATTTTTATATTTTCTCCTTTCATCAATTAAACTGAATATTTCTTCTGTTACCCAAGGATTTCTACTAGCCCTCGTCTTTTTACCTACCTGATCCTCTGCTGCCTTCACTACTTCATCCCTCAAAGCTATCCATTCTTCTTCTACTGTTTTTCTTTCCCCCATTCCTGTCAATTGTTCCCTTATGCTCTCCCTGAAACTCTGTACAACCTCTGGTTCTTTCAGTTTATCCAGGTCCAATCTCCTTAAATTCCCACCTTTTTTCAGTTTCTTCAGTTTTAATCTACAGGTCATAACCAATAGATTATGGTCAGAGTCCACATCTGCCCCTGGAAATGTCTTACAATTTAAAACCTGGTTCCTAAATCTCTGTCTTACCATGTATACAACCTTCTATCATGATTCTTAAACCAAGTGTTAGCTATGATTAAGTTGTGCTCTGTGCAAAATTCTACCAGGCGGCTTCCTCTTTCATTTCTTAACCCCAATCCATATTCACCTACTACGTTTCCTTCTCTCCCTTTTCCTACACTCGAATTCCAGTCACCCAAGACTATTAAATTTTCGTCTCCCTTCACTATCTGAATAATTTCTTTTATTTCATCATACATTTCTTCAATTTCTTCGTCATCTGCAGAGCTAGTTGGCATATAAACTTGTACTACTGTAGTAGGTGTGGGCTTCACATCTATCTTGGCCACAATAATGTGTTCACTAAGCTGTTTGTCGTAGCTTACCCGCGTTCCTATTTTCCTATTCATTATTAAACCTACTCCTGCATTACCCCTATTTGACTTTGTGTTTATAACCCTGTAGTCACCTGACCAGAAGTCTTGTTCCTCCTGCCACCGAACTTCACTAATTTCCACTATATCTAACTTTAACCTATCCATTTCCCTTTTCAAATTTTCTAACCTACCTGCCCAATTAAGGGACCTGACATTCCACGCTCCGATCCGTAGAACGCCAGTTTTCTTTCTGCTGATAACGACATCCTCTTGAGTAGTCCCCGCCCGGAGATCTGAATGGGGGACTATTTTACCTCCGGAATATTTTACCCAAGAGGACGCCATTATCATTTAATCATACAGTAAAGCTGCATGCCCTCGGGAAAAATTACGGCCGTATTTTCCCCTTGCTTTCAGCCGTTCGCAGTACCAGCACAGCAAGGCTGTTTTGGTTATTGTTACAAGGCCAGATCAGTCAATCATCCAGACTGTTGCCCCTGCAACTACTGAAAAGGCTGCTGCCCCTCTTCAGGAACCACACGTTTGTCTGGCCTCTCAACAGATACCCCTCCGTTGTGGTTGTACCTACGGTACGGCTATCTGTATCGCTGAGGCACGCAAGCCTCCCCACCAACGGCAAGGTCCATGGTTCATGGGGGGGAAGGGACATTATGGTAGGGATAAGGTAAGTATTGTAACATTAATATCTTGAATAACCAGAATAACCAAATGCAGTAAAAATGCCACGATAGGCCTACGTACTTTACCTCTGTGTAAATCTCTTAAAATTTGAATGGCAGAATGGCACCGCCTAAAATATGACATTAAATTTCACATCAAAAAAAAAAAAAAAAAAGATCTTCCATCAGAGCTATAAATTATAACAATGTGGAGAATGTCCTGTGAGGCCTATGTCGATAATGTTGGAGCCAAAAGCTGCAACTATCACTCTTACCATAAAAGTTTTCACTACTGACTTAAACCTAGGATTTGGCACTCCTGGAACTGACGTTTGTAGCTTTTTCGAACAACGCAATCAACAACTGAAAAATGAAGTTGATAATTAAGTGAAACTGGAGATTTAGTATGAACTCTTGGTACACAAGCACAGGACAAAACAGTTCTATCATCTAATCAATGATTCACGATCAGACAGCACTGCATGTTTTATTTATGACATGAGGCAGAAGCAGCCACTGCTACACACATCTCTGGATGAGTCATTTTATTCACACCAGGTGTGACAGTATTAATTGGGCATTATTTAGCATTATGGTGCTAATTCAAAGCAGACACATGATAATGTCTACTTTTACACCTGTTGTGAATATGAAGCTCAACATGATAATTCATCAGTTGCAAGTGCAGTTTTTCACGAAAAAGTTTTGCAGAAATAATCCACATATTCATCAAATTAACTATTTTCTGATGCGAGTAGTTCCCAAAATAAGAACTAGGTTTTGTTGTCGGTTATGAGTGAGCTTTCAGGCTTGCACTACATTACTTTCCAGATGATATATCCTGTGTGTGGACACAGCTATTTGCCAGTTGATAGAGTTTTTGGAAGATTGGAGAAGATGACAAGAAAGATCCAACTGCTTCTTGCTCATGAGAATTATAATATTATTTTTAATAGAGGTGGTAAAGTTCCTATTCTTGGAAGCAACTGTCAAATTTTTGACTGGAAAAATGGAGCCAATTTGTGTATTAAATCAAAATTAGATTTAAAAATAGCTTAAATGATGGTCGTAAGTGTGACCTCAAAATCTGTCATTTGTAAAGTGCATTATTCTTGCCTAACTATTGGATGTGAACACTGGCTATTAAAATTTGGCAGTAAGTGGTCCTGTCTTGTTCCTAGGCAAGCTGTATTAGGTTCTCCTTTGAAAAACGAAAAGACCTTCAAAAATCTGCAGTACACAGTGACCATCCTGCAACGATATTTTACTCCAAAGTGTTATAATGTTACAATGAATAATGTACAAGGGTCAGTCAAAAAGTAATGCCTCCTATTTTTTTTTCTACGTTTAATCGTCAGGAAATTTAAATGCAATTACATAGGTTGAAAACCACAACATTGAGGATCATTTTGTCATTTTTCAATGTAATCTCCGCCCATCTCTACAGTTTTGGTCCATCTTTGAACAAGGGCATGTATCCCAGCACGGTAAAAATCACAGCTCTGCTTCCTAAGCCATTGACGCACGGATGTTTTGACGGCCTCCTCATCTTCAAAATGAATCCCACGATGAGCTTCTTTTAGTGGCCCGAACAGATGGAAGTCTGATGGTGCCACGTCAGGGCTGTATGGGGGATGAGGCAAAACTTCCCATCCAATTTTGACAATCTCGTCAGAGGTGTGACGACTGGTGTGTGGTCTTGCATTGTCATGCAAAAGAAGAACATCTGCCATTGATTTTGTTGGGCGAACTCGCTGAAGACGTGCTTTAAGTTTGTTGAGGGTTGTGACGTATTGAACAGAATTTATTGTGCATCCCTGCTCCAAAAAATCAACCAGAATCACACCCTCTGTATCCCAGAAAACTGTTGCCATAACTTTCCCTGCCGATCGCACAGTTTTGAATTTTTTCTTCCTCGGCGAGCTTGTGTGACGCCACTCCATTGACTGCCTCTTTGATTCGGGTTCAAAAAAATGCACCCGTGTTTCGTCCCCGGTCACAATTTTTTTCAGAAACTCATCTCCCTCCAAATGGAAGCGCTGCAAGTGTTGGGAGGCTATTGTTTTCCTTGCCTCTTTATTCTGATCGGTTAACATTCTTGGAACCCACCGTGCACAAACTTTTGAGTACCCCAATTGTTTAATAATCGTGATCACACTGCCTTTACTAAGAGAAATAATGCGACACACTTCATCTGCAGTCACCCGACGGTCACCACGAATGATGTCATCAACTTGCTGAATGTTGTGTGGAGTCACTGCACTCACCGGCCTGCCGCTCCGCTTTTCGTCAGTCAACGGTGTTTGCCCTTCAGCTTCCTTACAATGACGAACCCATCGTCTAACAGTGCTGACATCCACTGTCACAACACCATACACCTTCTTCAGTCTTTCATGAATGCGTATGGGCGTTTCACCTTCTGCATTCAAGAATTCAATCACACAACGCTGTCTCAAACGAACATCGATGTCGGCCATCTTACAAACTTCTGCTGTGCTGCCACCTGTTGACACAGAAAGTTACTACTGCAGTGGATTGCAGAAGAAGGTTTGAGGAATGGCGCCAAATTCAAATTTTTCACTTAACTTAATTTCTTTAAGTAGAAAAAAAATGGGAGGCATTACTTTTTGACCGACCCTCGTAGTTCCCCCTATTATTATTCCATGCATTAATAAAGTGATGTTAATAAACATTCTTGTCAGTAAATGTTAGTTAGTTTAAATGTCAGTCTGCTATTTCAATACATTTTTGTTTAAATATACCATATTTACTAAAATAAATATGTATTAAAATGTTCATTCTTACCCAGCATATTTTTGTGCTGACATTATGAACAAGACAAAGACCAGGAATTTACTTTCCTTTAATAACGACTCTTTGTTCCAAATGTCTTCACTCCAGTACAAGTTATGTATTTTCTCGGAATATTTACATCCTGAATTTTTTTTACTTTTCCATGTTCCACTCACTCTTTTGGCCACTATCACATTTTGCCATCTTCTCAAGTTTTATATTTCTTGTAGAATATGTCATTTTGGAAATACACTATTAAATTTTGAACATTCACAAGTGCCGCCATAAATTCCTACTTTTATCATCAACTGTAGGCTTGGTTGATAGGCTGGTTGGTTTGGGATATAAAGGGACCAAACTACAGGGTCATCAGTCCCATTTTACTGACGCAAACACGGGTAAGGGCAAAATGAGATCTGAATTTAATTTGGAGAGGTAAAAGGGGGTAAAAGGAATGGGGAACCACACCAAAAGAAAGGAACAGAAAAGGGGGAAAATGTACACCACAAGGAAAAGTAGAGGATGATACTAAAAAGAGGATGAACCAGCCAATCTGCAACACAAGAAAATGTCCAGCCCAAAAAGACAAGGTGGGATGAACACACATAGGGAAAAGATGAACAACAAGGCAAACAAAATGCACAGATAGGATGACAGAGAGTGATATCAGAGGGAGGGCAGAGGCCATGGAGAGAAGGCCAGATGTCCACCCTTAGATGATACTGTTAAAACCCCCCTCATGAATAAAACATAAAACTGAATCTACTGTTGAGGCATTATTGCCCAACATTGTAGGCAGGGTGCTGGAAAGGTTAAAAGTACACCACAGAGTGGCTAAAATTGAGCAGTCCAACTAGATGTGGGTGTAAGTTATAAGGGCGCCACGGCGACACCGAGCTGGGTCCTTGTGACGGAGGAGGTGAGCGTGTGTTAGCCACATGTGGCCAATGCAGAGCCACAAACGATGACAGATTCCCTACGAGTGGCCCACATGGATGACTGCCACACATTTGTTGTCTTATTGATAACGTGGAGTTTATTTCGTCTACTGAGGGTGCGCCATTCAGTATCCCAGATAGTGAAAGCATTATGGTGGAAGACTGAACACAAATTGGCCACTGGCAGGCCAGTCTCCAGAGATGGTTTACTGGTAGCCTGTTTGACCAGCTGGTCAGCAAGTTCATTGCCCAGTATCCCAACATGTCCTGGGGTCCAAATAAAGGTCACTGAACGTCCACTGTTCTCAAGGGCATAAAGAGACTCATGGATGGTCATTACCAAAGGATGTCAGGGGAAGTGCTGGTCAAGAGCTTGTAGGCTGCTTAAGGAGTCTTTACAGATAACTAAGGACTCACTGGCGCATGACCGAATATGCTCAAGGGCGCAATAAATGGCTACAAACTCTGCAGTGTAAGCACTGCAGCCATCTGTCAAGGAGCACTGTTCAGTATGTCCAACACATGATGAAGTGAAACCAACAAGACTGTCGACCATTGACCCATCATTGTAGACTATTTCTGAGCCCTGGAGCTCCCTGAGGAGAAAGAGAAATTGCTGGCAGAGGATGTCAGATGGAGTGGAGCCTTTTGGCCTTGTGGTAGGTTCAGGTGAAGCTGTGGCCGAAGTATGGACCATGGAGGTGTACAGAAGTGGACCCGTAGGAAAGGTGGTAGGGGGAATGTGCCAAATTCATTAAGGAGTGACCTGACATGGACAGACAGCAGATTTCCAGTGCTGAGCTGCTATTGCAGGAGATGGATCGCTGTGTTATCATTCAGAAGGCCCCGTTGTGAGCCAAACTCCACAGTAGTGGATAGAGTTCAACAGATGCACTGTGGAGGGCGATGCTAAACCATACACCACATTCCATAGTCAATAAGGAATTGTACAAGGGCTTTGTACAGCTGCAGCAGTGTAGGACAATCAGCACCCCAGTCAGTGTGGCTCATGCACTGAATAATATTAAAGTGCCACCAGCACTTGTCCTTAAGCTGGTGAAGATGGGGAAGCCAAGCTAAGGGGACATCGAATACCAGTCCCAAAAAGCAGCAAGTCTCCACTACATCTAGTATTTGGTCCTTGAGGTAAAGTGCCAAAACTTGCATCATGCACTTCTGTCATCATCGTACTGTCCTGTTTCTTACTAGACTTCTTCTTCATTTGCTTGCTCTCTCGCTTCTCTGTAGGGACTTGCTGGGTGAAGCCTTTTGGCCAGCAATTTGTGGTTCCTTTAGCCACTGGTGACTGTCTGCAGTGGAATTAGTAGAGACCTGGGAAGGGAGGGTCCTAAGGGACCCCTTCCACATGAGAGGAGCCGGAGGAGGCTATTCTGTCTCCAGCTGAGGAGAGGGGACCAAAGTCCCAGGTGTTTGGGGATGGAGAGGGGGGGGGGGGGGTACTGTTCCCAGAGTAGGTGCTTTGGGAGCAACAGAAGAAGATGTGCCCCCTACTACCAGAGGGCCTACTGTACTCAGCAGTGAGTGTAGAACTACGAGCACATTAGAAGATGATGTCGACATCGCTGCAGAATATGTGGATGTCAATCAAATGAAATGCAATCATTCAGATTTAGGTTTAGCCTTATGGTAAGTTAGAAGATCCAGAGTCTGGTACTCCATAATTTTCCACTTCTTTTGGAGTACTGTGCAGTCTGGCAAGCAAGACGAGTGGTGCTCTCCAAAGTAGACATAAGTGGGCGGTGGTGCACATGGAGTACTCGAATGCAGTCTCTACATGTGGCACTGGAATTACAGCAGAAAACATGTGGCCAAATTTCCAGCACTTAAAGCACCACATAGGGGGACCATGTTGAGGCTTTTAAGGGGAGTGACAGAAACTGGAATTTCACCTACATGGTCACAGGCGAGTAACGCACCTGGGCGGGGGATGCTGTCTGTTTGAGGACTGGCACACTTCTCATTTTTGACAGAGCAGCCACTGACCCAAACTTATCCTTGAGATATTCAACAAAAAATTGAGGCTTCACAGCTAGGAAGGAGACCCCATCGATTCTGCTGCAGACTAAATACCTTGGCAAATAAGGCTCTCTCTTGTCCATAGACCTACGTTCATCCAATGATGTGGCTAGAGAGGGGAAAAATTTGGGGTCATATCTCTCAGCATTAAAGTCAACTGTTCCTTTTTTAGAGAGTGCTGGGGCCATTTGGTCCCCAGGAAAAGATAACTCGGTCCAATTCATTGTGGGTAATCCGCCCTGGTGCCACCCACTCCGATCAGGAGCTTTCCCCACGGGCACCACCTAGCCACAGCTAAGGGCACCAAGCATGATGGCCTTTGCCAGGAGAATGATGCCCCAAAAAGATGGGCATCAACTCCTTTGCATATGTGGGGAGTTTACAGCTCAGGCATCAGCGGTGCTACCACCAAGTGGTTACATGACGGCTCCACCACAATGGACTGGCTACCGTGCTGGATGTTGAGTGCCAAGAAATACAGTATAGTCATAGGGGCACAAGAGAACAGGAGATAATGGAAGAAGATGACATACTCTGGAAGGTGTCCTCACCAAATGGCTGAATTGCACGTGGAGATGCAAAGCCATGACACGAAGAGGTGCAGGAGATTTAATCTAATTGCACTATGGATAACTAGTACATCACGTAAGGTGTCCTTCCCCAAATAACCCACACTTCTGTAGAACTTGGAAAGTGGAAGGTCAAACCATAAAATGGGACCTGAACTTGTAGCGCCAAAAGGTGGGAGACTCCTTTTAGTTGCCTCTTATGACATGCAGGAATACCTCAGGCCTATTCTAACCTCCAGACTCGCAGAGGGGAACTATAAGCTTAAATGTATTTGTGATCTTTTAAACTTTTTGAGAACAGTAGGCTCTCCTTGTTCAAAACAACTGCTATCTAATTTCATTGTATACTTACATGAGGAATCAGATATTTTTGGGAATTTTCAGATACTTACAAAACTATATTTTCTAAATTATCACTATGAGCATTTTTGGATAACTTATTTTGTAGTAAATCACCATTTCTGATTCACAGTTACTGCCAAAGAACACACTGGCCTGAATTTCATTGAATATCAATGCAAAGAAACGTGCATTTATGAGAATTTTCAGAAGTTACCATTGTCCTGTGCATAACCTAATTCGTAAAAGACTGGCGTTTGAGATTTTGTTACTGTAGCAGATGTTCTAATTAAAATACTGTGTTTCATCTAGTATTCCTGTGAAGAAGATTATATATTACCTACATTTATAGAACATTAAATCTATTTCTAAAAACAAAGATGATGTGACTTACCAAACGAGACCACTGGCAGGTTGATAGACACACAAGCAAACACAAACATACACACAAAATTCAAGCTTTCGCAACCAATGTGCTTCATCAGGAAAGAGGGAAGGAGAGGGAAAGACAAAAGGATATGGGTTTTAAGGGAGAGGGTAAGGAGTCATTCCAATCCCGGGAGCGGAAAGACTTACCTTAGGGGGAAAAAAGGACAGGTATACACTCGCACACACACACACATCCATCTGCACATACACAGACACAAGCAGACATTTGTAAAGGCAAAGAGTTTGGGCCTTTGCCTTTACAAATGTCTGCTTGTGTCTGTGTATGTGCAGATGGATATGTGTGTGTGTGCGAGTGTATACCTGTCCTTTTTTCCCCCTAAGGTAAGTCTTTCCGCTCCCGGGATTGGAATGACTCCTTACCCTCTCCCTTCAAACCCACATCCTTTTGTATTTCCCTCTCCTTCCCTCTTTCCTGAATAAGCAACCATTGGTTGCGAAAGCTTGAATTTTGTGTGTATGTTTGTGTTTGTTTGTGTGTCTATCAACCTGCCAGATCTCTCGTTTGGTAAGTCACATCATCTTTGTTTTTAGATATATTTTTCCCATATGGAATGTTTCGCTCTGTTATATTCATATCATTAAATCTATTTCTATTTTCAAGTTTGCTAGCAACTGTAATTAACCTCAAAAAGACATTCATAAGTATTTGGAAGTTGCCCTGACAGCTGCCATGCAGTAGGATTCTGATGCAAGGTGGTGTGTTGGAAGAGAGTCCCGAGAGTCACGTACCTGTTGTGCCGGGACCAAAGGTACCTCAAGTCTGTCCTCTCCTGTCAATAGTGTCTCCTCTGCACAAAGTACAGGATCTGCAATTACTCATCCACTTGACCACAAGCGGCCTTTCAGTGGCAGATCTAGGGGTCTTGTACACTGTGTATGGGAACTAGGCAGGATTCAGTGTGTTATACTGATCTCCCAAACCAACAAGTTCAGGGTACTGTCTTTCACTAAAACTGAAGCTGAGCCAGTGGGACACACTTCACCTGTTTTGGGGGAAATCTATTTTGTCCGGTGTCAAGAGGCAGCAAACACAAAATGGTAGGGGGTCTATTAATTGTCAGCAGCTCAACTGTACAGTGAACAATGGCACCCATTACGGATTAGGGAAATGGCAGCAAGGGGCAGGAAAGGACTACAGGTGCACTCAGTGTGTGTGCCTAGGGACCTCATTCAACATGCTGAAGAGGCTATTCCAGCAGTCACTAAGGGAACATGGTGCAAGCAGTTGCACATTGTGGCACATGTTGCAACAAATGATGCCTGTATTCTGAGATCAGAGGCCTTACTCGGATCATTTCAGTGACTGGCAGAGTAGATTGAGAAGTCCAGCCTTGCATTCAGAGTTTCAACAAAGCTCACAATTTGCAGCATTGCCCCCAGAACTGATTGTGGCCCCTTGGTTCTGAGTCTAGTGGAAGGACTGAACCAGAGACTTTGAAAGTTCTGTGACAAGCTAGGCTGCAACTTCCTGGACTTGCACCAAACGATTGAGAAATGTAGGATGCCCCTAAATGGGTCAGGTGTGCCTACAAATTAGAGGCTGCTACCAAGGTAGCTGACCGCATGTGGGGTGCACACAAAGGTTTTTTAGATTAGGCAACTCTCCATCAAATCCAGGTAATGATACCTGTAGGAAACCCAGAAGCATCAATGTCAGATTGAAAGAAATGCCTCCCACAGGTGTGAGTATTAAAATCCTATTAGCTGACTGCTGAAGGATTCACAACACAGTGCCAGAGTTCAAAGCACTCTTGAAAAGCAGTGAAGCTCACATAATACAAGGTACAGAAAGCTAGTTGAAACCTGAAATTGATAGCACTGAATTTTTTGGGGAAAATTTAAGGGTATATCGAAAGCATAGGCTAGTGGGAAATGTGGGTGGTGTATTTGTCACAGTGGGCAATACACTCAAATCCACCAACATATAAACTGCAGCTGCATGTGAGAGTGTTTGGACAAGACTCAGTATCAGAGGTCAACATAAAATGGTAATTGAATCCTTCTATCAGCCACCAGACTCATATCCTGATGCAACCAAAAACTTTAGAGAAAACCACAGTTAGCGTGTATGTAAGTTCCCCAATTGTACTGTAATCATAAATGGAGACTTTAATCACCCAACAATCGATTGGAAAAATAACAGTTTTGTTAGTGGTCAGCATGATAAGACATCCTGTGAAACATTACCACAGACTTTCTCTGAAAACGACCTATAACAGACAGTTTGGAACCCCACTCATGGTAAAAAAAAATTGGATCTAATGACAACAAATAGACCCATCCTCTTTGTGGCTGTCCACATCGAAACTGGTATCAGTGATCATGACACAGTTGTCACAACATTGATTATCAAAGTAAAAGGGTAACTAAAACAAACAGAAAGATATATATGTTCAGTGAACTAGATAAAAAAAATCAGTAGTGTCACATCTCAATATGGAACTGGTAACGTTCAGCACAAGTTAGGATCATGCAGAGGAACTATGGTATAAGTTTAAAAGAATAGTTGTCCATGTCCTGGACAGATATATATACACAGTAGAATAATTCATAAAAGGAGGACCCTCCACAGTATACAGTCACTGTAAAGAAACTTCTAAAGAAACAGAGATTACTGCATAATAGGTGTAAAACAAAGTGTAGGACTATAGACAGAGAGAGATGCTGAATGAAATGCATTTATCTGTTAAGAGGGTAATGTATGAAGCCTTTAGTGACAACCATAGCAGAATATTGTCAAACGATCTTTCTCAAAAGCCAAAGAAATTCTGGTAGTATGTAAAGGAGGTTAGTAGCACCAAAGCTAGTGTTCAGTTCCTAAAAAATGAGATAGCAACTGAAATTGAGGGTAGCAAAGCAAGAGGTGAAACGCTGAACTCTGTTTTTAAATGTTCCTTTACAAAGGGAAAGCCATGAGAATTGTCCCAATTTAATTCTTGTATCACTGAAAAGATTAGTGAAATCAGTATTGTGTCAGTGGTGTTGAGAAACAGCTAAAATTGTTAAAATTGAACAAAGCTTCAGGGCCAAATAGAATCCATATCAGATTCTACTCTGAATTTGCGGCTGACTTAGCACCTCTTCTGAATATACTCTATCAAAAACCAGTCAAACAAAAAACTGTATCCAGGAGTTGGAAGAAAGCACAGGTAACATCTGTCTACAAGAATGGTAGTAGAAATTCTTCCCAGAAGTTCAGCCCAATATCTTTTATACTGATCTATTGTACAAGCTTAGACCATATTCTGAACTCAAACATAATGAGGTATCTTGAACAGAATGGCCTCTTCCATGCCTACCAGCATGTATTATGAAAATATCAATCATTTGAAGCCCAAGTCACATTTTTTCACACATGACATTAGGAAAGCTTTGGATCATATGGAAAGCTTTAGATCACAAGGCAGTCAGGTAGATGCAATATTTCTTGATTTCACTCCATACCATGGCTACACTTAACATCAAAAGTTCAATTGAACAGGGTATCAAGTGAAATTTGCGAAAGGATTGATGACTCCTTCGAGGAAGGATACAGCATGTTACCTTGAATGCAGAGTCATCATCAGATGTAGAAGTAACTTTTGGTGTGCCCCAGTGTGTTGGGACCCTCACTGTTAATGTTGTATATTAAAGACCTCTCAGACGATATTAACAGTGACCTTAGACTTTTTCTTTGCAGATGATGCATTTATCTATAACAAAGCACTATCTGAAAGAAAATGCATAAATATTCAGTCAGATCTTGATAAGATTTCAAAGTGGTGCAAACACTGGTATTCTGCTATAAAAGTTCAGAAATGTAAAACTGTGCATTTCACAAAATGAATTAAACATAGTATCCTATAACTATAACAGTGAGTCACATTGGAATTGGTCAACTCATACAAATACCTGGGTATAACGCTTTGTAGGGATATGAAATGGAATGATCACATAGCTGAGTAAAGCTGGTGGTAGACTTTGGTTTATTGGTAAAATACTGGAGAAGTGCAGTTAGTCTACAAATGACATTGCTTACAAATCAAAAGGGCAGCACAACTGGTCACAAGTTTGTTTGACCTGTGGGAGAGTGTTACAATGATGCTGAAGAAACTGAACTGGCAGAATCTGGAAGATAGAGGTAAACTACCCCAAGAGAATTTACTAACAAAGTTTCTAGAGCCAGCTTTAAATGGTTACTCTAGGAATATGCTACTACCCTCTACGTATCACTCACATAGGAATCACAAGGACTAGATTAGAATAATTACAGCATGCATGGAGGCACTCAAACAATCATTCTTCCCATACTCCATATGTGAATGGAACTGGAAGAAACCCTAATAAATGGTACAATGGGACATACACTCTGCCATGCATTTTGCAGTGGTTTTCAAATTATCGATATGGATGTAAATGTAAAGAAAAGTGGGAATATGTTTAAGGCTTCATGTCAGGTGATCATTTTGCCAGAGAAAGCAATAAAGGATATCAGTTATAAGAGTATAAGATGGAAATCAAAGATAGATGGGAACAAAAACCATGGCAAAGTAAGCAATATTCACACAAACAAGAATGGTTACTCGAGGGAAGGAACAGATGAGAATTGAAGGGCTTCATGTTTTCACGGATGTAAAGAATATAATAACTGTGACAAACAAATCACTGATGAGGACTTACATCTGCATGATAAGAGACAATATACATTAATTACAACAGAGAGGGCCACAAGATTAGCTCAAAATTTCACTGTAATATGCAGTATAATGATAATGTCAAGGAAAACACAGATAAGAGGAAAGAAATGAGGAATGAGAATAAAGAGAATTATCAGTTAAGTGTGAGGGCTGAAGTTGGTGGTACTGAATCAGTAGCGGTCACTGGAATCAGCAGCAAGGCATGTGCCATTATAAAAGGAGGAAATAATAGGTAAAGAGAGCACACCAATATTACCATTTCAGAAATTTGAGTTTGTATATGCCACTGGAACAAAGGCATAGATGCCAGTAAAAACAGAGGATAAAGAAAAATAGCACGAATTATTGATGTTGTGATACCCAATCGATGTATCAGTTTTATTACAGGAAAGAATCTGCCCTCATGAGTGTTGGTAAAAACAGCAATGAGGATTAACGTAAGTGGTGTGGAGAATATGATGAAATGTGCCACTTTAAAGATCCTTGCAAAGGAGTGCAAAATCAATGCTACATGATGATGACTGAAAGTTTGCAATTGAATAATGAAATTACTTCACAAAGAGAAAACAATGGACAGAACATTATTGAAACAAGAGTGTCAAACAGTGGAATAAAAGTTAAGGTAAAGAGAATTAAAATAATTAAAAACTTAGTGAAAGGGTAAATAAAGAATTTGATTTTGAAGTATCTGAACATTTTTCAAACAGTACAAATACGATGAGAGAACTGGGGAGGCAAGTAAGGGCTTACTGTTGTGACCAACATCCTGCTTGGGTGCTGTTATGCTCAAGATTTAGAAGAGCTACTTAACGAACTTCCATATTCAACAATTGGAATATCACAATATAAGTTGCTTACTGGTAAAAGGCCTCAAAACTATGATCAAGCACTTGCCAAAATTCCCAAAAAGAATATGATTTTGAAACAGAGATAAAATTTGGCTCTAAAGAAATTGGAAGAGCAGGGAAAATACTGAAAGGCTTGGCATGAAAAGAAAATCATCCCAAAAGAATATGTGGTGGGAGATATGCAGCTGATCAGGACCCAGAGGAAACCATCTAAAATTAATGCTGATACAAAGAAATTTTTGAAGGCTACTCCATTCAAATGCAGCAGATATGCCACAATCTGAATCCCTGTTGGTAAATGGTTTAATGTGGATGATGTTAAAAGATACCGCAGTACTGAGTAGAAAGCCATTTGGCTATGACTAGTAAGCCATTAACTGGAAGAAGCATCTCTTTTGTGAATACATGGAGCATGGTTAATGAACTAAGTATTCAATAGACTTAAATTCATATAGTAGACTGGGGAGATGTTATTGGTATAGTATAATTACTTTAAGAATTCATGCACAATGAGTTTCATAAAATTTGTCAACATACATGAGACAGACTAAGTTCAACAGCTGTGTAAATTAGGAAGCAAGTGAAAGATGACATCTAACATGGCATTGAAAGTGCATGGACAGATGGTGGTTTCCACATGCTAAGGCTGACACGCAAAGGAATGCTAAGGTAACATAACCGTGTTTGTAAACTGAAATTGTAAATGGTAGTAATGTTAAGGGATGGTTGTAAACATATATTCTAAGTATGATGCTTTGTTTCATAATGGGTTCTGTTTTACTATGGGGTAGTTTAACCAAAGAATAAGATTTGTTATCTTAAGAGAAGAGATTCTAATGAGAAGAGATTATTCATTAAGTAATATTTGGGAAGCTGAAAAACGTATGCCATTTGGAGAGAGAAAGAAAATCATTAATTATATACAAACCATATGGAAAATATAAAGGCTTATTAGTATGTGGTGTCTACTCCACCTAGGATCAGCAGTTTCAATAAACGAGTGAAACATGGTTTGAATAAAAAAAGGTCTGAGTGATGTGTTCTATAAAAGAATGAGCATTGAGTCATAAATACTTATTAAAAGTGTTGTGATGGATGACTAGGTGCTGTTATGGAGAACAGAGAAAATAAATATCCTATGTGCATGTGAATACCTGGAGCGATAATGAGTAATTAATATAGGAATCTGTTTTTATATTTGTATATTTAATGCTTAATTGTTAAAGAACATTCTTAAGGATTTCTATACAATAGTAACAAAGCAGCTGAAAAGTGTGAGTGAAATGTTTAGTTTTTTGTGAATAAATTAGTGTAAGCACTATAAAAATCTCTTATTTAAAAAGAATATTTCAAATTTTGTGTTCACTGTCTTAAAACCTGAATGTAAAGTATGGCATTACCTACTTAATTTTTTATTCATTGCTCATCATTTAAAAATGGTTATCAGTATGGATATCAACAACGTAGGAAATGACAGATTGCTACTTACTGTAAAGAAGACATGTCAAATTGCAGATAGGCACAACTAAAAGACACTTACATGAAGGTTTTGCCCAAAGCCTTCATCAGTAAATGAGACATACACACATTCACACACACAAGCAAGCATACCTCACATACACGATCACCAACATTCTTATGTTGGGCCAGACATTCTGGCAGTCATGTGCCAGTGAGGAGTGCTTGTTTGTGTGTGTGAATCACCATTCACTGAATGTGTCTCTATTACTGATGAAGGCTTTGGCTGAAAGCTCTATGTAAGTGCCTTTTAACTGTGTCTGTCTGCAACATGATATGTCTTCTTTACGGTAACTAGCAATCGGTCTTTTCCTACATTGTTGATATTCCTACCTGGAGTTTTCATTTGCTTGAATAGGTATAGATATTATGAAAGCATGTGAAATGGAATGAGAATATTGTGTGGGTACTACTGAAAATAAGTTTGCTCTTGATATTTATATAAACTTGAAAAATCTGTTTGTTTTTGATAAATCTCCAATGACATCATTTAATGAAAGACAAAAATTATTTATGGCAGATTATAGAGCATATGACTGCTCCTGAAGTTTGTTGTGATGGATGACTAGGTGCTGTTATAGAGAACAGGGAAAATAAATATCCCATGTATATGTACACAGGAAGCTGTAAGGGCCAACTGTACAGGCTATTCCTATAAATGATAATACCGTGACTACATTATTTTCAGAATTGGAATTTCATTAAAAAAATTGATAAGAATTCATCAAAGGGGATGTAAAAGGATCCTCCTGTTTTGTAATATAATTTAATTTTCTAAATTTTACATTATCTAGAAGTTGACAGATGGCAGAAGTAATTCGCTGCCTTAAGCAGAGCTTCAGAATACGATGGCAGTGAGAAGGAAGTTGGTTCCCCTGAAGATAGTGGTGATGAGTGGACCATATAGCATAGTAGTGAATCAAGGGAGTGGGAAAGAGTAGCAAATCTTGCTTGGCAATCAATATGTAGGGGAACCACAAATATTCTGTCATGAAACTCAGAATTTCCTTTATTACATACTACTTTTAAAGTCCTCCTTTGACACACCAGATACTATGAGGAGGCTACTGGGCATCAGGGCTTTAATACCATAACATCGCTATGCTCTAAGCAAGTTAATTTAATAGACAAATGAATATTGTTAAATTACAGAAGATGTAAGCAGAGCTACAAAGTTTTATAAAGTAAGCAAGAGATTTTAGTCACATACCTATTTGCTGATAGGGTGTACCTGGAGCCGGCTCTCACGTGTCTGTGAACTATAGCAACATCCATATGATCTGCTGAAACTCCAGGTCATTTATTCAAAGGTATGAAAACACTACTATAATCTTATACAAACTTTTTCCTTTTTCTTCTTTTCTTCGTCACATTAAAAACAGTACTGCAATAATGCACATTTTGTATTTCTTTCTACAGGTGTTCAATAACTCTCATCAAAGGAATTATTATTTTTCAATGTACACTGCTGTGTGCTTATAAATATATTCATCTATTGTTAAAATATTTATATGTGCATAAAATTTTATATTAATATAAAACTATAATAAATGTATTGTTTCACATGAGAGACAAGATTTGAAAGTTGTTGTTAGATCACTGCGTGAAAGAGAAACAAGGAGTCTGAGGAGAATTGCAGAGAGGGATTATTGTATGTATAAGGGAGGGAATGGTGTGGTTACAGAAGCAGCTTTAGATTGTCTTTTTCAGTATATAACTGGTCTGTATTGATGTACATCACGGACTGCGAATTTGAAATATAAACATATTGTAAGGTTTCCTGTCATGGAATATTTTCTTACAAAGTAGCAAGAAAATTGTGAACTGCAGACAGTGCAATAATATACGATACTGCAGTGCCTGTTTTGGTAAGAAGGACAATGCTGTGTTCCTTTAGACAATCATTCTTGTTCAATGGAACAGGTGCTGCAGTGTTTACAGTTGTGGATACGAACAACAATCAGCTGAATAAGGAAGTGGCAACAATGAAACTGCATCTTTCTCCTCAACAACAGACACATTGCGATATCATATTTCTTCACTGATACCAGGAAGTAACTTTCAGTTAAAATGTTCTCCCTTGTTTGGGAATTACGTAAGGTGGGCACGAGTACAGATTGTGATGCAGTAATGACATATGGAAGTTTGGATCTGGCCATGTCTCATATACAGATGACCAATATGACCAACTCCCTCCCCCCCTCCCCCTACAAACACTGAAAAGAAAGAATCTAATGATTGTGGAAGTGTTTTTTTTTTCCTTTAAAAAAAAGTACTATTTTCATGTGTGGCAGAAAAATATTTCTGAATTTTATTTCACCATTAAATTTTCATTTTGTGCAGTAACACATGTGTTAAGAGGACTGTTTTCAGTGTGAGCACTGACTGTGAACTCAGTGGATGAATTGATCATAGTGGTTCTTGTTGTAAATTATTGTATCAGGAAACATTGAAGTGAAGACTACGAAATCAGAACAGTGATGGGACTAGTGTTCTAAGCTGACTGCTTTCTATTCACAGCATGGACTGTGAAGTGAAAATAAAAATATGCTTCATGTCAATAACTAAAATTTAACAAAGTGATTCAAAACTTGTTAAGTTCAGACAGCAGAGTAATGTGTTTCCTAAGTGGACTGGTTTTAACACTGAGCATGTGCTGTGAACTATAAATTAAATGTGAAGAATGTGTAATAAGGAGTACACTTGTAGTTTACTTGACACCAATGAGGGGCACTGACACACCATTTCCTATAGCAGGGTGTTTGTTCATCAGAGACTATGATTGTTAGGAAGCTCTCGTCTTGTAGATTTGCTTCAAAAGGACTCCTCTAATAAACACATAGAGTTTTTGTTGAATTTTCTTTTATGACAGCCCATCATTGTTACCTTTTTCATGCAGTCATACTTTCAGTAATTAAAAAAGGATGAACTGAAAATATTTCTTTTATCAAATGCTTTTTCATGGCAAAATAATTAATGAATACTTTCTCTTTCGATATCACTTTCATTCTTGTAACAGTCATGTCTGCTGTTACATTCTTCTGCAGTGGTACCAAATTTTCATTTTATATTTTATTAATCTTTTACTACACACAGATGTGTATTTGGAATGTTTGTGAGAGTATTCTTTCATTTTGCTTGTATATCTATATTCTGTGTTGATTTACACTTTGTTTTATGCAATATGCTAGTTAAACACTTGTGTTGTGTAGCGACTGCCACTAAGCCAGGTGGCTATGACCAATCAGGGAAAAGTAGGTGAATATTCACTGGCGAAGCATTTAGACAATGTGATAAGTTTTATCTGACACATATGTATTGGCTGTCATTTGTTTACATCTCAGATCTCATTATACTATGGTATTCCAAAACCACTGTTGGATATTGCCAACCTGTTTGCTGAATATAAGAAATTGTTTCAGTCCGACGGAATTTCCAAAACTTGTGGGGACCCTGAAGCTCTATTTTCACCTGTGGCAGAAATAAATTTTTGAAATTTATTCCAGTGCTAAATTTTAAAAGAAGAAACAATTCAGAAGCATTTAAGGTCACTCCTGCAGTCTTTAAGAGCTTTTAATGACAGCAGTGAGAACTAGACCTATTATATTATTCTAGCTTCAATAAAAATGTGCTATCTACTACACTGGATAAAAAGAATTAAAATAAAATTTTCCATTACTTTTCTTATTTAATAGTGGAACTTTTTCATCAAATAATTTACAATTTAATTCACTTTCCATCAGAAGATTTAGACAGAAAGACAAAAAATTTCATTTCATTTTACATTGATGCTTTACACATAAGACACTATGAAAGTGCATAAATTGTTTGTTACATGTGGGAAAAAAAACTAACCAGTGAGTAGTTAAATCTTGGGTGATTTTCTTTGAAAGTGTTGAAAATTGGCCGGCCGCGGTGGTCTCGCGGTTCTAGGCGCGCAGTCCGGAACCGTGCGACTGCTACGGTCGCAGGTTCGAATCCTGCCTCGGGCATGGATGTGTGTGATGTCCTTAGGTTAGTTAGGTTTAAGTAGTTCTAAGTTCTAGGGGACTGATGACCACAGCAGTTGAGTCCCATAGTGCTCAGAGCCATTTGAACCATTTTGCTGAAAATTGATAAATACGATCAAAATTTTTATGCACACAAATGAAAAGGAAAACACAAATTTCTGTGTGATCCAAAGCAGAAATATTCTATAATAAAGACATGTACAATTTCTACAGCAGTTCGGTATATGTACTGCCAATTTTTTCCCATGGATAAAAACATTACATTAAATTTTTTTCTAACTTTTAACTTAGTAAGATCTTTCAAAATAGAATCCAAATCTGTTGAGTCCAATGTGTCACTTTCAATGGCTTAAAGTTTATTTTTATTTATTTATTGTATTTTTTTGCATGGAGACACCAACTGGTGTCTTTTGCAAACGTCATAGCATTTTTTTACAGGTTTAGTACAGTCATATATACATATGTGATTACATATACATGATACAAATGTACCATTGTACCTAATAAGGCACAATATTGGGTGTTACATCGTACCTATTACAAATATTCAGATTTTACACAACTATATATATATATATATATATATATATATATATATATATATATATATATATATATATATATATGAATTAATACAGGGAAACATTCCACATGGGAAAAATATACCTAAAAACAAAGATGATGTGACTTACCAAACGAAAGCGCTGGCACGTCGATAGACACACAAACAAACACAAACATACACACAAAATTCAAGCTTTTGCAACAAACTGTTGCCTTATCAGGAAAGAGGGAATGACTCCTTACCCTCTCTCTTAAAACCCACATCCTTTCGTCTTTCCCTCTCCTATATATAATAATTTATTTTAGTTTAATATTAATATTCACTTAAAGAATATAAACGCTTGTCAATCAAGAAATATTTCAGTTTCACTTTGAATAAGTTCCCTTTGTGGCACCTTATAGAGCTCGGTAATCTGTTGTACCATATTTGACCACTAATGCATGGACTATGGTCTGTTGTTTTTAATTTTGTTCTTTGTCTGTAGTAGCAGTCTTTATTTCTTGTGTTATAGGCATGCATATCAGAGCACTTTGTTGCTTTGTTTTGATGTGTCACAAAAAATATGATTAATTTGTAAAGATACAGTGAGTAGACTGTGAGGTATTTATGATGAACAAAGATTTCCCTGCATGAATCTCTATACCCTAATCCATGGATAATTCTGATTGCTCTTTTCTGTAGGGTTAATATTCTGTTCATATGTATGTCGGCAGCACAACCCCATATCTCTATCCCGTAATTAATCTGTGCAAAAATGGTTCCATAATAAATTGCTTTTAATGTCTGATGTGGGACTACTTTTGATAACTGGCTGATTACATGTAATGAACTGCTGATTTTATTGCAGAAAAATTTGATATGGTTTACCCATCTTAGATTTTCATATAGGTGAATACCTAGAAATCTGCAGCCTTCTGTGTCCACTACTTCAATTCCACCTATGTTACTGATAGAGGTTTGGTGTGAGTTTGTAAGTTTAAATGCCAATAACTGAGATTTACTTATATTAAATTTCAAACCTTGATCTTGGAAATAAGTAGTTATTTGACGTAGGCCCTCAGTTGCTACCAACGTTAACTCATCATTTTGTTTACCATAAATAACAGTGAGGTATTGTCTGCATAGGTTACCAACTGGGAGTTGAAAGGTTGCTCTATATCATTTATGTACACTAGGAAAAGGAAAGGGCCCAAAATTGAGCCCTGGGGTACACCTTGCCTGACTGTCTCATATTTGAACTGGAAATTAATGATCTGATTATTGATTTTGTAAGTCAGCTTTGTACACTGCTTGCGGTTAAATAAATATGTAGCCAGCAATTGCATGGATGCAGCATTTACACTGTATGACTCAAGTTTACTTAAAAGTAACTCATGGTTTACTGAGTCAAAAGCTTTAGTGAGGTCTAGAAATATGCCAGCTTGTTGCATTCCTTGATCAAGGGCACCATACATTTTGTGAAGAAATTCCGTAATTGCTGTGATAGAACTATGATCCTTTCAGAATCCATGTTGTGTGTCTGTTAGGAACTTATTTTTCAAGAAAAAGTCACAAAGTTGTGTCAGCAGCACAACTTCAAATACTTTGCTGAAGACAGGTATTAATGATATGGGCCTGAAATTTGAAACCTCTTCCTTGGATCCTTTTTTATGCACTGGTTTAACTGTGCTCCATTTCAATACATTTGGAAACGTATGTTCTCTATTACTGCAGTTTACCAGGTGAGTGATTATTTTAACTAATTCCTTATTACATTTTTTAATCACGATACTACTCAAACCATCCCATCCAGATGAGTACTTATTCTTTAGATTATTTATTATCCTGCCTATTTCTTTTTCACTTACTTGTTTGAATTCAAAAGGTGGCTCTTCAAAGGGGCAGAGCTTTACTTCACTACTCACAGTTGTGTTATTAACTGGACTAACAGCTGCAGATATAAAGTATTTATTGAAAACATTTCAGACTTTATTAGGATCTTTAATTGTGTTTCCTTCATGTCTTACATTTACAATTTCAGTTTCTGGTTTCGGTGTGGCTTTGTGAAATTGATTTACAATTCTGCATGAGGTCTTGGCTATATTGTCTGACTGAACTATTTCACTTCTGTATATCTGTTTTCTTAGATTTGAAAGCTCTTTCTTAAAGATTTTCTTGGCTTCATTGTGCTTGGCCTTAAAAACCTGCAGGTTTGTTGACTTATGTAACACATCCAGGTCCTGGATGTTTTGCCTGAGTTTTATCATATTTGCTGGAAGTATCAGTCTGCTGGTTTTTGCACTTTGGTTATGGGTGAACACTCTTTGTATTTTTTTTACAGGGCAACATCTGTCAAAGTGTCTTAGCATAGTATCATAGAATTTGGCCCATTTGTTTTCAGATCCTTCAGTCTGGTAAACCAGATCCCAGTCCTCTATAGCTAATTTATTTCTTAGGTCAAGGATGTTACTCTCTTTTAGGATTTGCGGTAACTTTTGTCATTTTTGGGATCCTTGTGTTTACATACTCTACAAGCTGGCATTTGTGGTCAGAGTAGTGAAAATCCATATTCCAGCACCTAACACTGTCTTTAATATGTTTACATAGTATAACGTAATCAATTCGGCTAGATGTGGACTTTGTTACCCTGGTATCACTATTTACTACATTTACGAGATTATATGGGTTAAGAGTATCTATTAACCTCATATTACACAAACTGGAAGATTTTGCCTCAATATTCAGATCATCAAGTATAGTTAGGTCACTGGGACCACAACGTCCCACTACTCTACTAAATATGTCTATGAAGCTAACTATATCAGCCTTTGGTGGATGATAAATCCCAATAACTTTATGTTTTCTCATAACCTCTCTACACTCTTTGGTGTGGACTTCGATGCCTGTCACTTCAATCAAGCCTTCTTTGTTGACTGGTCTAGATAGTTTAATTTCTTGTACTCAAGATTCTCACTAATGTAAACTGCCACACCACCACCCTTATGTTGCTGTCTACATTAACTATTTGCTAAGGAGTAGCCCTCTAGTTTACAGTAAATAATTTCATCAGATTTTAATCCATGCTCAGTTAGCACTACTATATAAGGTGACTGTTCATTTACAAAAACCTGTAATATATTAAGCTTATTTCTAAGGTACTGTATGTTTAGGTGCATGAGCCTTAGTGGTATTTTTAACTGGTCACTCTGATTATCTTCCTTTAAAATGCACTGAGTTGGTTCACTAACAGTTGGCTTTAAATGTAATAGTTCCCCTTCCTGTAATATACTAAGCACTTCACTTGCTCCCTTTGCTTCTGGTACTATGCAGTGATTATTTTCAGTTTGTGTCATTAAACCTGGATTGTATCTTTGTTCGGTGTTTATATTCCTCTCACTATTGTCACACTGGTATTTAAGATGGACAGTTTTACTAACATCTTTTTCCATGTTCTCTTTCTGATTACTCGGTACCATAAAAAATCCTCACTTAGTGTAGCAGGTCTCCTAGTCCTCAGGCATCTGTCTTGATTGGAAGCTGCTTCTGATGTTGATCTCCCAGGCCTCAGGTACCTCTTCTGTGTGGTTGCTGTTGCTGGTGGCTCCTGTGCTCCCCGACTTGGTGACTGCCCTTCTTTGTTAGCTGCTGCGGCTAATGACCTTTGTATATTTTCCTCACATGCATTTTCATTGCCTTGAGGTAGTATTATGGGGTCTGCTGTTCTGGATGCTATTGCTGATGACGACAGCTCTGCTGATGATTGTGGTGATTCTGCTGCTATTGGTTTATTTGACACTGCTGCTGAGAATATCTGAGCCTTTGCTGCTGCTACTGGTGTTTGTTGTAGCTCTACTGCAGATAATGATGGTTCCACTGTTACAGACAACTCTTGTTTTGGCGGAATTGGGATTGGAGACGCTTCCTTTACAGATGGCTCATTAATAAATTTAAGTATTTCGGCACTAATAATCTTTTTCCCTTTTACGTTCATGTGGAGACCATGTCTTGTGAAGTGCTCTCTGTGAACACTGTTTATCTCTACGAAAGTCGTATTCTGGAAACCTCGACATATTTTCTCAAATAGCCTGTTTGCTGTAACAATCTCAATGTTTACGCACGAGTTGACAGTTGCACACCTGGTTTTGAGAAAGTGTTGAAGTACAGTACATCTCTAAACACAGGTATAGTCAGGAGAATTTGTAAGCTTACAATAAAATTGCCTTTGCAATACAATATGATGTGATTTTTTGACTACTTCCAGCAGGAAGAGTCAAGATTAAGATCAAAACTTTGTTGTTTAGTTCCTGTCCATTGATGCCGCATACATCGGTATTACTTAATACAGTTTCAAGATCAACAGATCCAGTTTTTAATTTTCCGCCATCCCACATCTTCAGAGCATGAATATCACATAAGAAAGCTGAAGCTCTTAGTAAGACTCCCCATAACCTCAGAACTACAAAGCAGTGCAGAAAAGTAATGCCTCGAAATATTTTTTATTCTTCACCTCTACATATTTGTAGCTCTCAGGTTCAGCAACTTTTGCAATCACAGTAATTGCCAATTTTGAGGATATAGAAATTAGTAAGCTAACTTACTTGGCATACTTCCAATCTCTGATACACAGAATAATATTTTGAGGTAACTCAACATTTAGACAAAAAGTATTCACTGCTCAAAAGAAAGTGATTAGAATAATGTGTGGGGTTCATAGTCACACATCTTGTAGGCATCTTTTTAAAAGATTGGGAATTCTTACAACAGCCTCACAGTACATTTACTCACTAATGAAATGTGTTCTCAACAACATGGACCAGTGTAAAAGCAACAGTGACATTCATGATTATAATACCAGAAAAAAAGGACTTGCACTATCCTTTACTCGACCTATCTTTGGCACAGAAAGGGGTAAAACATACTGCTATAAAATTTTTTGACAAATTACCAAATGAAATGAAATGTCTGACAGACAGCAGTAACAGCTTCAAAAATAAATTGAGATCACATATCCTTGACAACTCTTTCTATACCATTGATGAATTCTTGAATAGAAATAAATAAATCTATAAATATAGTATATGCATTTTGTGGCATTTAATGCAATGGGGTAAATAATAGAAATATTATTCTTTTACTCTGTAATGTAATGCACATATATTTAAAAAATTCTGTTTCATATGTGCATTTATTGTGATTTGACACGTTCCACATCATAATGGCTACCGTACCGTGTGATTGGTCAATGGAACATGCAATCAACTAACTAACTAACTCATCTAGAGTGCTTTGAACTTTAGCATGTAACATGGCAGTTTGTAATATAAATATGCTGGTGCATGAGAAATAGCATGCTGTAATCGAGTTTTGAATTCAAAGAGTTCATCCATACATAGAGCACCCTCTCCTTCACCATGACAATGCCAGACCACACATGGGCACTGCAACAATCTGATGCCTTGGGTTCACTGTCATCAATCATCCTACACACAGTTTCAAGTTCACTCCATTAGATTCTCATCCATTTCAAAAACTTAAAGAACAGTTTTGAGGACTTCACTTTGATAGTGATGAAGCAATTCATGCAGAAGTGATGTCATGGCTCCATGAATGAAGTCAAACATTCTACAGCGATAGTGTGAAGAAACTGATCTCTTATTGGGGGATATTTGTTCATCATTGGTGTGACTATGTTGCGGAATAAATTCATATACATGAAGAATAAGATGTAGAATGTTAATAACTTTTGTTTTATATAAAAAGTTTTAAGAGTTTTCCACAATAAATTTGGAAGCATTAGCTTTCAGCATGCTCTTGTACCATTTAATGAGTGGAGAGCCCTACTGAGAATTTACCTTAACAGATCATTCTGTGTGACCTCCACCAATAGGTTCAGCATTATACTGATAGACAAACCAGTTCTTTGATCTCACTTTTCTTCACTTTTCACTTTTCAGTGTCTGTATAAGATCAGACAATGAAAGCAAGCACTTCTGCATTTCTTATAACTCCTTTAAAGCTCTCTTCTGTTTTCATCTTCTTCAAAAAACTGCTGATACTTTCAACTAGACCCACATTAGCTCCTTTCAGATATTTGTGGACTAGCTGATCTTAAACATAATTTCATACCATACCACTGTACAGCATTGGTACTGTTTCTTCCAAAAGCATCTGATTTAGAATCTTTGCTACCTTCACAAACAGTATCGTACACTTGTTCAATGTAGTATCTAAGAGGCTCCAAGCCACCTTTTTGGTTTTCCCAATGGGTACTGCTGCAAAGTTTTACAGTCAGTTTAGACACATGCTCCTTCAAAATATCCCACGGATAGGTAGACACAGAAAAGAAATGGAAAACATCTTCAACTAGTTGATACCAAGAGAACATAACAGTGGTGCTTTGTTCACAATAAGATTTAACTAATGAGGCTCCCATGAAACAAAAATTACTCATGTGTTAAGGTCTTTCATTCTTTTTTGAACTCCTATATTTTGCCCTTTCATAAGTAATTTTCATATCCCTAACCTCACTTATTTTTCAGAGGAATCTACCATCTAACCAACTTGTTTAAGAAAACATCAGTTTAGACATGCACCAGTAGTAGTCTGTAGCTGGAATAAAACCACGGAAACACTCTTTGATGATTATTTCTTCACCAGACTCTGTCTCAATGAAACAATCAACCACTCACATTTAATCTGTGTGACTCACGTCAGGAGAAGGTACAGTCTGAATTAGAGACATACCAAGACAGAAATGTTACAGCCCCCCCCCCCCCTTATAAAAAAACCACCTTTCTATAACTTTTTCTATCCAGATTTCATACTTTTGTTCAGTCAGTTTAATACAAATGAAAGACTATTGAAAAATAATATTTAAATGAACTAAATGGATACAAAATACTGCCTATAACAGTTTAAATGTAACTTAGCATTGTAGTACTGAAAACAAACAACAATTTTCTATGGTTCTCAATATAACTGAAGTAAAACAAACAATATGTGTCATCTATTGTAAGTAAATTATTTATCTCCTTCACCTTGTTCGTTTGCTTCCTCCACAGTCACATATCATTCCAGTTCTCAGTTGGCAGAAAGTGGTAATAATCATAAGACTTAGGTCAGATATTAAATTTGCTTCAGTACCCACTCACTGACCTTCGAATTCCTATAATACCAAGCAAAGTAGTAACATGAACTCCGCTGTTGGAGATGAGTGAGCTGTGTAGGCAGCAGCTGTTCATTCATTCATTCCTTCAATGTGTTCCACTGATCACATAATGAAGAAGAACCTTCAGGGATGGCGAATAAGTGAAGATATACATTATATGAGACAAAGACAAAATACAAACTTAATCTGTATACTGTATTAACACTGAACAATCATTACATTGCTTAAAGCTATTATGCCTATGTCATCTAAATGTAACTGAGTAAATTAGTAAACAAGATGCTACTTTGAAAGAAGTGCTGGCTCCTCTATTTTTTCCCTGCAATGTGATATTTTTCAGAGAAAAAATTGTACATCTATAAATAACAAGTGCTATTTAGAGTACATTATTAGTTGTTGTACAACTTCAAAACAAACATATTATTTGCAAAGTAACTAACAGAAATTTAAAATGTCTGCCTTCAGATATCCAAGGTGGCTATGAGATACGTTTTTAATTTTCTTTTGAACTGATAGGGACTCCCAATTTCTTGCTTTGTTTTGGATGGGAGCTTGCTGAATAGCCTACCACCAGGTCATGTAACTCCATTTTGAACTCTAGACAGGAAAGCAAAGTCTATACGAAAATTATTTTTTGTGTCTTGTATCATGATGGTGCATATCTCAGTATTGAAACAGACTGTTATTATCAGCAATAAAAGTCAGTATGGCATGAATGTATACAGTAGTCTTAGGCTACTGCTTACTTCTGCTGAATAATACTCTTGCTTGCACCAGCACAGAAAATAATTCCATAGGACAACAGGATGTAAAAATATGCTGACTGACCAAATGTTATTGAATTTAGGTCAACATGATGAAAGATATTTCTAAAAGCAAAACATACTGAACTCAGCTTCTTGAATAATTTATCCACATGTTGATTTCGTTTTAACTTGTTACCCAGTTGGACACCAAGGAATTTTAGAAACTGTGCTTCTTTTGTTGTATGATCATTAATGTATAGCCTACCAGTACTACTGGTGTTGCAAAGTAATTTTTCTTTGAAACTGCATAATAATAGCAGTCTCTGTGAGGTTATGACTTAAGACTTTAAGCAGTGAACTTCTTGTAGGTCTATTCAGCTACCATTTGAACTGTGACTGCAAGTGTTCAGATGGGCTCTTGATTAGTATGTTTGTGTTGTCAGCAGGGATTACAATTTATTTTTATTTATTTATTCACCCTCAGACCCTTCAATACAACAGTATTGAACATGTGAGAGACCTTACGGGTGTGTGTGTACACACACACACACACACACAGATATATATATATATATATATAGACACACACACAGGGTGGTCCTCTGATGTGACCAGGCTAAATATCTGACGAAATAAGCATCAAACGAAAAAACTACAAAGAACGTAACTTGTCTAACTTCGAGGGGGAAGCCAGATGACGCTATGGTTGGCCCGCTAGATGGCGCTGCCATAGGTCAAATGGATATCAACTGCATTTTTTAAAATAGGAACCCCCATTTTTTATTACATATTCTTGTAGTATGTAAAGAAATATGAATGTTTTAGTTGGCCCACTTTTTTCGCTTTGTGATAGATGGTGCTGTAATAGTCACAAACATATGGCTCACAATTTTAGATGAACAGTTGGTAACAGGTAGGTTTTTTAAATTAAAATACAGAACATAGGTACATTTGAACATTTTATTTCGGTTGTTCCAGTGTGTTACATGTACCTTTGTGAACTTATCATTTCTGAGAAAGCATGCTATTAGAGCGTGATTACCTGTAAATACCACATTAATGCAATAATGCTCAAAATGATGTCCATCATCCTCAGTGCATTTGGCAATATGTGTAATAGCATTCCTCTCAACAACGAGTAGTTCACCTTCCGTAATGTTTGCAAATGCATTGAAAATGCACTGACGCATGTTGTCAGGCATTGTCGGTGGATCACTATAGCAAATATCCTTCAACTTTCCCCACAGAAGGAAATCCGGTGAATGTGCGGACCATGGTATGGTGCTTCAACAACCAATCCACCTGTCATGAAATATGCTATTCAATACCACTTCAACTGCATGCGACCTAAGTGACGGACATCTATCATGTTGGAAGAACATCGCCATTCTGTCATGCAGTGAAACATCTTGTAGTAACATCGGTAGAACATTACGTAGGAAATCAGCATACATTGCACCATTTAGATCGCCATCAATAAAATGGGGGCAAATTATCCTTCCTCCCATAATGCCGCACCATGCATTAACCCGCCAAGGTCGCTGATATTCCACTTGTCGTACACTTGCACACACACACACACACACACACACACACACACACACACACACACACACACACACACACACACGTATCCATCCGCACATATACAGGCACAGACACTGGATATGTGTGTGTGTGTGTGTGTGTGTGTGTGTGTGTGTGTGTGTGTGTGTGTGTGTGTGTGTGTGTGTGCGTGTGTGTGCGAGTGTATACCTGTCATTTTTCCACCTAAGGTAAGTCTTTCCGCTCCCGGGATTGGAATGACTCCTTACCCTCTTCCTTAAAACACACACCCTTTCATCTTTCCCTCTCCTTCCCTCTTTCCTGATGATGCAACCTTGGTTGCGAAAGCTTGAAATTTGTGTGTGTGTTTTTTATTGTCTCTATCAACATACCAACGCTTTTCGTTTGGTAAGTTACAGCATCCTTGTTTTTGTGTCTGTGTCTGTATATATAAAACAAAGATGATGATGTAACTTACCAAACAAAAGCATTAGTATGTTGATAGACACACAAACAAACACAAACACACACACAAAATTCAGGCTTTTGCAACCCATGGTTGCTTCATCAGGAAAGAGGGAAGGAGAGGGAAAGACGAAAGGATGTGGGTTTTAAGGGAGAGGGTAAGGAGTCATTCAAATCATATATATTACTTAGCAGTGAGGTCTCTATAATAAAAAGAAATTAGTGTAGGAATAAGTGTACAATTGAAAGTCAGTGGAATGCCAAGTCAGGGTGGCTGGGGGAAATCAACTCCGCTCCTCCCAAATGCAAGTCTGGTACATTAGAATTGGCACAGCCATCTCACTTGGTGGTTGGGAGGGAATTCACAAATGCACAGTCTAGATGGAGATAACAACATACACAAGAAGTAAATCAATAATGTAACAGTAACTTGAAATTTTGATAGATAACAGTTATTGAACTGCCCTTTAAAGTCACAGGAAGATCATTTGTGTAAGTTAGAAACAAGAGTGAGCACAGTATCAATCACTGTGGCACGCCTTACATTATGTTCTCCCATTCTGAAGTCATTTTCATGTCTGAAATATTTTGTTAGACTTTCTGTTAAGGTAGTAAGATTTCACTCATGCAAGAGGGATGCCAATTACACTCCTAACACATTAGTTTTCAAACTAGAATTTTGTTATCCATATAAACAATTGGCAAGGTCACAGTATATACCAATTGGATAACTTTTCTTGTTTACCCACATCATTATTTTATATTTGATGCGTTATATTACTTTCTGCTTGGAGAATTCATAACAACAACCAGACTGAGAGGTGGTTAACAAGTTCTAATCAGTTAACTAAGTCAGTATTCTATCATAGAGTACTAAATAAAATACTTTTGAAAAGAATGGAAGGAGCGATACAGGTTTGGAATTAGAGGTGCTCTGTTTGTCTTGAGTTATATAGGTGGGTGTTAATACAGCATATTTATGTCCATCAGGAAATATGCCCAAAGGTATGGATTGATAAGAAAGATGTCTTAAAGGTAATCCTATCAAGTCGGCACAATATTTTGATATTCCAATAGCAGCACCTTCACAACCAGCAGAAGTCCTACTTTTTAATGACCTGATGAATTCTGTAACCTCCATAGGAATTACGTTTTTGAAACTAATGTCTGTTGGTGGTGCTTGGTGGTGCATGCAGCGTCTATTCAAGTAAATCTAAAGCATCTGTATTCCGTTGTTTATTACTGGGTGCAGTGTTTGCTGCCACTGCAAGGAACTATTCATTGAAGTCTAGTGGTCAATTATTAGAAAGTGTCACCATTTCTATCAGAACCATTTTCTGAGTGCTTAGTTTCATATGAATTAGGTGCTAGTTTTTTGTTTCTTGTTTAATAATGTTCTGAATAAAGCTTTTGCCTCATTCTCGCACCATTTAAATTTTTGAACACAGTACATGAGTTTTGATTTTATAATGAAAAGAGTGGAGCATTCCACAATGCTGATGGTAATGGAGTTTCAAGTTTTGAACACCATTAGTTCTCTGAGTTACGAAGGGATCTCTCTTCCTAGCACAAGATATATTAATCCTAGGAGTGCAAAATGGCTAAGCAGGGATGGCTAGAGGACAAATGTAAGGATGTAGAGGCTTATCTCACTAGGGTAAGATAGGCACTGCCTACAGGAAAATTAAAGAGACCTTAGGAGAAAAGAGAGCCACTTGTATGAATATCAAGTGGTCAGATGGAAACCCAGTTCTGAGCAAAGAAGGGAAAACAGAAAGGTGGAAGGAGTATATAGAGAGTCTATACAAGGGCAGTGTACTTGAGGACAGTATTATGGAGGTGGAAGATGAAGATGAAACGAGAGATATGATGCTGCGTGAAGAATTTGATAGAGCACTGAAAGAACTGAGTCGAAACAAGGCCCCAGGAGTAGACAACATTCCATTAGAACTACTGACAGCCTTGGGAGAGCCAGTCCTGGCATAACTTTACCATCTGGTGGGCAAGATGTATGAGACAGGCGAAATACCCTCAGACTTCAAGAAGAATATAATAATTCCAATCCCAAAGAGAGCAGGTGTTGACAGATGTGAAAATTACTGAACTATCAGATTAATAAGTCACAGCTGCAAAATACTAATGTGAATTCTTTACAGACAAATGGAAAAACTGGTAGAAGCTGACCTCGGGGAAGATCAGTTTGGATTCCGAAGAAATGTTGGAACACGTGAGGCAATACTGACCTTACAACTTATCTTAGAAGAGAGATTAGGAAAGGCAAACCTACATTTCTAGCATTTGTAGACTTAGAGAAAGCTTTTGACAATGTTGACTGGAATACTCTCTTTCAAATTATAAAGGTGGCAGGAGTAAAATAGAGGGAGCAAAAGGCTATTTACAATTTGTACAGAAACCAGAGAGCAGTTATAAGAACCGAGGGGCATGAAAGGGAAGCAGTGGTTGGGAAGGGAGTGAGACAGGGTTGTAGCCTCTCCCCAATGTTTTTCAATCTGTATATTGAGCAAGCAGTAAAGGAAACAAAAGAAAAATTCAGAGTACGTATAAAAATCCATGGAGAAGAAATAAAAATGTTGAGGTTCACCGATGACATTGTAATTCTGTCAGAGACAGCAAATGATTTAGAAGAGCAGTTGAACGGAATGGACAGTGTCTAGAAAGGAGGATATAAGATGAACATCAACAAAAGCAAAACGAGGATAATGGAATGTAATCGAATTAAGTCGGGTGATGCTGAGGGAATTAGATTAGGAAATGAGTCACTTAAAGTAGTAAAGGAGTTTTGCTATTTGGGGAGCAAAATAACTGATGATGGTTGAAGTAGAGAAGATATAAAAGGTAGACTGTCAATGGCAAGGAAAGAATTTCTGGAGAAGAGAAATTTGTTTACATCGAGTATAGATTTAAGTGTCAGGAAGTCGTTTCTGAAAGTATTTGTATGGAGTGTAGCCATGTGTGGAAGTGAAACATGGACAATAACAAGTTTGGATGTGAAGAGAATAGAAGCTTTTGAAATGTGCTGCTACAGAAGAATGCTGAAGATTAGATGGGTAGATCACATAACTAATGGGGGGGTATTGAATAGAAAAGCTTGCACAGGATAGAGTAGCATGGAGAGCTGCATCAAACCAGTCTCAGGACTGAAGACCACAACAACAACAACAGGAGTTATTCACTCTTTATCCTAGCTTCTGCCCACATTTGTTTTATGGGAAAAACAGTACTCAAAGCACTCCAGCAATATGTCAAAGACTGAGTTAAATATTCAACTAATAGTGTCCACTTCCACTTTACAAATTTCTCCGTATTGTTCTTCCCATTAGGAAGCCAAAAAAGAACTCATTTCCAGCAGTATTGAGAATTTCACCAATAAGTGCAAAGCAGCATGGAAACAAATAAATAGTGTTGATTAAAATGAAAGAAATAAGAAAATTAATACAGCTCCCGAAAATTTCAATGATTATTTTATGAAACTGGTTGAATAAGTAGGGAATGATATTGTCAAATATGATATTAGTTCATCAGAGATTCTTTCAAAAAATGTTTGTGAACCACCAGCTAATACAAGAATGTATGCCTTCTCTGAGGTCTCACCTAGACTCATCCTAAGAATAGTGTAACAGTTGAAACCATGAGATAGTGTAGATATATATGACATATCTTGCAACATAATAAAGAAAGCAATAGAGTGGAGTATGTATCCTTTAACATGTTGTATACACAAATATATATCTGAGGGCCATTTTCCTGAAGAGCTAAAAGTGTCTATGGTATTTTCAGTATATAAATGGAGATACTGGTCAAGTTACATGCCAATTTTTATAATACTGTCTCCTTCTAAAGAACTGGAATTTGTAATTTATCAACAGTTATCTGTTTCCTTCGAAAATCTAGGAATAATTAGTGAATCACAGTATGGTGTTAGGAAAAACTGGTGAACTGTTCATGCTGTAGACTATATAGTCAAATACGTACATCAAATGTTTGAGGATAAAGACTTTATTCAAGTTCCTTTTTGTAATTTAAGTAAACCTTCTAACTGTGTGGTGCACACACCACTTCTGGCAAAAATGTAATTATATGTCATTGCAGGTAACAGCCTTAAACTATTAAAATCAGATCTACAGAACCATGGGCAAGTTGTATGCGTTGGCAAGGAAATGGCGAGTATAGAACAAGTTAAGGTAGGTGTTACACAAGAATCTGTACTGGGCCCTTTTTTGTTGCTAATAGTGATTAATGATCTGCCACCATTTATAAAGTTTGGTGCAATGCTATTTGCAAATGCTACAACTATTCTTCACTGTAGTAATGATATCAGCAGCCTTAAAAGTTGTGTTGCAAAGACAATGGATCAAGCATCCAATTGGTTTAAAGCAAATGGCTTGTTACTGAATGCTAACAAATCACAGCACATGGTCTTTAATTTGAAAGATAAGTTTCTATCAGATTATTCAGGTTATGTTAAACTTTTGTCTGTATATTTAGATGATAAATTATCTTGGGGTCAGCATTTAAAATACAACAGTGGAAAGCCATCAAGAGTGGTCTATACATTAAAGCGACTCATGGACTGTGTACCTGAAAAGTATGTTAGAACAGCCTATTTTTTTTTCTTCCAAAGCATACTAACTTATGGTATTATTTTATGGGGGTACTCAAGTTGTGTGCAGAGCATCTTAATACTGCAGAAGAATACTATTAGGTTAGTTATGGTTCTTCTTATAAGCAATGCTGTAAACCATTGTTTGTGAACAAAAGATCATGACTGTAATAAACTTATACATATACTATGTTTTAATTTTCACAAAAAAATAGTACTGGAAACAAAACATGGAGGAAGTCTACATTCTTACAATACAAGAGGGAATAGCTGGATACCACAGACTATCCAAATCACTGAACAGCTATGGAGTCATGGGGTACAAATTATTTAATAAGATTCCACAATCTGTACAAGAATTACCTGAACAAGCATTCAAATAAATATTGAATGACTGATTAGTTACCCAATCATTCTACGACATAAATGAATACTTCACTGTAATAAAATATTGTGACAGTAATTACAAGTTGTTGTTTCTTTTAAATTATCAACTGTATTGTAGATGTGTGTGATGTCTATTGCTGTAATGGCTGTGTGAAAATAAAATACTGCTATCATAATTTCTTTCCAAATACATTGTTTAAGTCATTGTTCATGATTCTGTGATGCAATGATTTTCTGCTGTCAACTGTACCAAACAGGTCAGTGAACTTGATTGTCAACATTTGACCATCAGTGTCAGATAAACCACTGACTACTGGTTTTACTTGGCTCTTGCTCCAGGTTGTTGTCTAAAAACCAATAGTCAATAGCTGTTGTACAGTTTCCTTCAATCCTCAAAGAGGATTTTGCTATGGAAAATAATCCTCAATACTATCTGACATAAGGTCAATGTTAATGTCTCTACAAATAATGATTTTCTAATTAAGTTTGCATAAATTTTAATTGTTTCCATTTGCTTTGTGAAACTTCAGATACTTCCTGTTGTTGGTCTGTAAACTGTCAGTACTAAAATCTTGTGTCTTTCTACTTGTGCTATTGTGGCACAACATTATATAAGTCATCTCTCAATTCATTTCATTGGCTCCAAAGTAGTATGATATTTGCTTGTGTCCATCAAAATGAAACTGTTCTGTTTCTGTGATTTCTGCATGACGTTCAGGTACGTACAAGTTTGCTGAAGATCCATTATCCTTGTCATTTTCCTGAATGGAAGTAAGATATTCTTTTCTTTTATTATTATTTGTTAAGCTTCTGATCTTTCGATTGAAGGTTATACATACATTTTTATAATATCCTTGGCTTAGGCCAGGCTGCAAAATTCACACAATATCACATGTACCTATATTTACTCTGCAGTTCATTCTTTCATATGAACTTACCCTAAAAAAACTTTAGTGAACACATTGAAAATCACTGGGATATGATGGACTCTGCTTTGTTCAGACTGGATGCTGTTTGCTATGCAAGCAGCCTCTTACCAGAAGCATTCAGATGCAAACCACACTGTATACTGTGTAAGACGTGACTGACTGAGGAACAATGCGTAAGTCACATGAATGTGTGAACATCCCTCTCCCTGTGTAATTTTCCAAGCTCTGCATCAACACAGGTCACAGAATGCTTCATACAGGGCTTATCGTATCACTCAAAGAGTGACTTGGTTTTCACACTAGAAGTATTCTCAACAATACATCTCATGCCATCCTAAGTTGTATGTGTAAGGATATGGTCCAAAGTGTTACCTCAAGTTCCAACTATTATTAGAAGTTCTTCTTTACCAGGACCCTTCCTCAAAGAGCCTCAGTCACATATGACATCACTGAGCCCTGCATTTGGCTTAAAAGTACTGGTCATCTGGTAAAAGATTTCTGAACCAGCTGGAAATTTCCTTTCCAAGTCTACTACCTAGCAAGAACACCTTGTTTATCAGTGATACTATTTCTTCCTACACTTGCGTTGCCTTTATGCTGTGTCAGTCAGACTCCGCAGAATTTCTTGGGACATCTGAATATTTTTGTCCTCAGTCTCCAAAACACTGAAGCTATCAGACACACCTACACTGAAGGAATCAAACTTGCAATGCCTCCTTGATATTTCCACTGATTTGGAAGGCCTGGTTGTAATCAAGTCTTCTGGTCTAGACCAAACATTACTACTGCATCCTGCAGCAGTCAAAGCAGCTAACTCTACTGCACTGCCAGCTCATCTCAGAGTTTCAAATTAATCTGCTCTTTTTCGAAGTATTGAGCAGCAGTAGTGACAATAATTGCATCTCCGTAAGTGACAAGCATCAATCTACATGAATATAATGCTGCCATTCCTCAAGTATTTTCCATTTCAGATGATTCTATGGCAGTTTGCTCACTTGCCCATTGTGACAGTCTGGTATTTGATTACCAGCACTGTCAAAGCTTTGTTCAAGAAATAGCACCTATGGGTAGGCCCTGTGCTAAAAGGGCTTTTCTGATAAATGATTAATATGAGAATTATTGGGTCGATTCTAGTGTCTGATTCCACTCGTAGGCTTTGACCAATGACGTAATGTGTGAGTTATTTTGCTTATGTTGCAGTTTGTAGTTATGAATGTTAAATGCTTTCTCTGGATGTCTTCATTGCACGTGTATGTTAAAAATCTGATATATATTGTTTTGTTTTCATATTGTAATTTCTTTTCGGTATCTTTTGTTAATGAAAGTATTCATGATTTATGTGATTCTGATTTCTTACACAATTGCTTTTCTTTTGGGTGAGCCACTTGTGTTTACAGTGAAAACGCTCCTTGACACCTCTAAGTTTCTGGGCATAATAACTGATGACAAGTTAAACTGGTCTGGGCATATTCTAGATCTTTATAAGAGACTGAGTGTAGCAACTTGGGTCCTGCATGTAATTATCCCTGTTGGTAATATGAATACCTTCAAAGCAGCTTACTTTGGCTATTGTCACTCCATTGTGTCTTATGGTATAATTTTTTTTGGGGTAATCAACCTTCAGCCAAAAAGATCTTTCCTGCACAAAGGAGAGCATTTAGAATGATAATGGTGTTTATCCAAGATGTTCTTGCAGAAACCTGTTCCGTAACTTCCAAATATTAACCACCACATGTCATTACTTATTTCCTTTGATGATTTTTGTCTTGAATAACCATTCTCTTTTAACATTAAATAATGCATACCATGATCACAATATAAGGTATAAAAATGATTTACACAGAGATCTAAAACAGCTAAGTAATGTACACAAAGGTGTTCATTATTTTCCCACTAAACTTTTCAATTCTCTGCCATCTGACATCAAAGCCCACATTAATTACCCATTTAAATTTAAATTAAGAAAATACCTTATCCATAAGTCCTTCTATTCTCTTGGTGAGTACCTGCAGACTAGGCTTAACCAGTGACTGTCTTTGTAACTTTTGATTGTATTTTCGTTTTATATTCTAGTCTCTGATTATATTATGTTAGCTGTAATTCATCTTTGCTGTCTAAGATGATCAGTGTAAAGAATTTTCTTTTTTCTGTGCCAAAAGTTATTTTCAGTAGTTTACATCATGTTTACTTGAACTGTATCTATTGAATTTTAGTTATCCCCTTAAGCTAAAATCACCAGATTGCCACATTCTTGTCATTTGTACAAATGTTTGTTGTCTATCTGTAAAGATGTAAACCTGACGTATTCTGTGTCCTTCTGATTTATCGCTATATGGATAAGTGGTATATGAAGTAACTAAATAAAATAAATAAATAAGACAGAATGAGTGACTGTAAATCAACTGTAACATTTTTAGAGTCATTTGGCGTTATTTAAGAATTTAGCAATGGCAATGTATGTGGTATTTCTAAGGTGTTCAGAAAGGTCCCATCTTCAAGAGCTGCCAGTGAATACATGTCAAGATGCAAAAAAACTAATGTAGGGAGGTCTATAAGCAGAACAACCTGGTACAAATGATCGAGGCTGAATTTAAAAGTAATAGTCATGCTAACTTTCTATTTTTACTGTGAATATTCTTTCAAATCTGTCATGCATAAAACAGGGGTTGCGTGAGGAACGGTAGTTGAATGGTTTACATTTTGCAGAAAGTCTGCGGGGAACTTATAAAATACAGGGAATCATTGGGGGCAGTCAAGGTTTACAGTTGATGTAGGTGAATCCCATTTTTGAATGAAAAAGTGTGACTGAGGGCATGAGGTTGTTTGGTTTTGGGTTTTTTGAGTAGTAATTTCTTGAGGGGATTGTGCTGATGTATTTAGGGTAGTTCCAAACTCTGTGAAAGAAATGTTAACATCTTTAATTGAAGAATGTGTGGGAGACGGTTTAATAGTAATGTCAGATGTGTTTGCTTCCTACAGGGCATTGGGTGACAAGGGTTATCATTTGCTAGTAAATCACAATTCTGAGTTTAAAAATTACAAGATGGGGGCATGTACGAATTGGGAGGGGGGATGCAAAATTTGTTGTCGGACGGAAAAAGAAAAGGATTTCAGTGTTGCAAGGCCATTTGGATGAATACTGTTGGAGGAAGATTGTTCCTAAAGATTATCATGTATTTCAGCATTTATGAAAGTAGTAAAATGTACAAGCCTCGTTTTGTTAGGTGTGGTTGGGTTTCATATTTTTTTCTGCTTTTGTGTTGTTTTTTTCTGTTATTGTGGTCTGTGGCTTTTGTAGATTTTTGGTTTCTTTGGGAAGAGGTTTTTCTGTCGTTTTAACATTTTTTGGGTACAATGGTTGTTATGTCGTGTGCCCTTGAATTTATGTGATTGACTTGTGATATCATTTGCCTTTTTTATTATAAAATTGTGACCTGTTGGGAGCGGGTAGTGGGGAATAATTGATTTGAGTGATGACTCCTTCGTGCCTGGCAGTAGTGTTTCTTATTAATTTTCTGATTAGCTGTTTTGGTTTTTGCATATTTCGTTATAATTTTACCACATAATATTATTATTACTTCTTGTCATCTTCGATCTTTTCACTCCTTTGGAAGTTCATATATGGTAAGTTTCTTTCTATCTAGCCAATTTTATGTTTTCCATTTAGTTGTATTTGTTATACTTCTGTCACATTTACTTTCATTCCTGAGGTACAATTTCTATCATTTGTCAGTTTCAAGCTATTGTAACTGGTGTGATTTACGTGTAGTATGGTTTCGGTTCCAAGGTTCTGTTACTTTTGCGTTTTATTTTTTTTAGTGTGTTGTATAAAACATTTTCGTCATTGCAAAAGTTTTCTTTACTGTTTCGGACAATAATGTTATTTGAAATGGATTAGTAAATCTGTCCTATGTAGGCGAACTCTTTTGTCAATATCAAGGTACGCCAGTTCTGTGCTTTTACGTGTGTTTGCAGTGGTTTCATTCAGTACTTCCATTGCTTCTGTCCTCTCTATACTTCCGTGGCAACCAATTTATTTATTGCAGTAGTACTGGAAGTAACAGTGAAATAGAAATCCTACAACATAATACTGCACACAATTACTGCAAAAACGTTGGAAAATAATGATTTGTGGAATCGGTAATTACAATTGACTTATATTGAATATATTATTTACCATGGAATGATTGGAACTGGTAACTGGTATTTAAATATATGGGTAAACTGTAGTTACAGATTCCGAAGATTCCATGGTTCATCATGCACATCGTTTTCCATATATAGGTCAATTCTAGTAAACCGATTCCATGGTTGAATAATTGGAATCTGTAACTTGAACTGACCTTCTATGTAGGGCAGTTCTAGTCATCGATTCTAACCATTCTATCACTCACAATGTAGGACATTTTTGCAGCAGGTTTGTGCACTGAAACATGCTACGATTTCTGTAGTAGAACTTGCTCTACGAACTACCGCTTAGAAGTTGTTGTTAATGGAATCGGCAACGAGAATTGACCATCTATATATGTCAGTCCCAGTTACCGATTCCAACTATTCGGTGCTTCATTAATAAGATCTTTTTTTTTTTCAGGACGTGCATTAAACATACCATCTCTGCACTCTTAATTGCTCTCTGAAGTTCTGCGAAAAAGTTAACAATACTGTAATCGGTAACTAGAACTGACCTCATATACAGATCAGTTCTAGTTACCGATTCCAACTATTCGATTGTTTATCTGGTTCAGTTTTTCCTGCGGCTTGTATCAAATGTAATAATATTTTTTTTTCCTTTGTAATTGCTCTCTGAATTACTGTTAAACAGCGACAAACATTGTAATCGGTAACTAGAATTGACCACACACACACACATATATATATATATATATATATATATATATATATATATATATATATATATAGAGGGAAACATTCCACGTGGGAAAAATTTATCAAAAAAACAAAGATGATGTAACTTACCCAACGAAACCGCTGGCAGGTCGAAAGACACACAAACAAACACAAACATACACACAAAATTCAAGCTTTCGCAACAAACTGTTGCCTCATCAGGAAAGAGGGAAGGAGAGGGAAAAACGAAAGGATGTGGGTTTTAAGGGAGAGGGTAAGGAGTCATTCAAATCCCGGGAGCAGAAAGACTTACCTTAGGGGGAAAAAAGGACGGGTATATACTCGCACACACACACATATCCATCCACACATATTCAGACACAAGCAGACATATTTAAATATTTAAATATGTCCACTGAAATTACGACACTGTTATGACACCTATAACAAATTAACTTGTCCCATCTTGTAACTTTTTTTTCCTTTATTTAATTTCATTTGAGGGCGGACTGACAGCAGCTTAATACGCAGCTTTACAGCTGATAGAAGATTTAAAAAACATAATGGGAAGATGAAAAACAATATGTAAAGGCGATAAAACAGTGATCTTGTTAAAAACAGTAAAATGGCAGAAAGTTCCAGAAGCTAAAATAGAAAAAACACGGGGTTGATGATGCTAATGAAGACACACAGTAAGTACACAGACACAATTAAAAAAACATGGTGATAGTATGGTTTCTGTTTGCAACACTTTAAAAAGGGGGCACACAATACTGAACACTCAAACACTGCACCAGAGATTAGAGTCAAAGATAACACACCACAGCCTATAGCAGATGGGGAGGTGGGGGGGGGGGGGGGTGGAAGAACCCGGGTGGATGAGGGGAAAAAAGAATGGGGAAAGCAAAAAGGGGGGCAGGAGCCGATGGATGGAGAGGACACAGCAAAGGGGGGAGGGGGGCAGGGAGGAACAGGTCAGAAGCAAGAAAAGGAGTGGGGAAAACAGTGGAGGGGAAAGGAAAAGGACTTGGAGGGAGAAAATGGAGTCAAGGAGTGGGTACATGGAGAAAAAACGGTATGGAAGGGGGGGAGAGGGAGCCTGGAAAAAGGACAGAGGGAGGGAGGGGAAGGTGAGGATAAAAGTTGATAGGAGGTATAAATGAAGAGAGAGAGGGCATCATCTGGGATGGGGAGTAGAGGAAGGGACCTCAGGAAAGGATGATGAAGGTGTGGCAGTGGGTGGGGGTTGGAGAGGAAAGGAGCAACCAAGGGATGAGGAGGATGCGAATTATGTTCTAGGAAAAGGAGCAGATGGGGAAAGGAATCAGGTCATAGAGGATCTGCATGGGGGGTGGGACGCATATAAAGAAGGCGACGGGGAGTGCATGGTGCTCTAGGATCTGGAGGGCCTTATAGAATGGGGGGGGCGGATATCCAGGCGGGACTAGCATAACAGACGATGGGATGGATTAAAGATTTGTAGGAGAGGAGGATGGTAGAGTGGTTCAAGTCCCATGTCCAGCCGGAGAGGAGTTTAAGGAGATGGAGGCAGTTGTGGGCTTTGGATTGGATAGAGCAGAGATGAGGGATCCAGGTGAGGTGTCGGTCAAAGGTGAGTCCAAGGTAGGTGAGGGTGGAGGAAGGTGGGGGAAAGGTGGACAGGATGAATGCAGATGGTAAGGGAAAAATCAAGGAGCCGGAAGCAGTGAGTGGTATGAACTACAATGATTGCCTGGGTCTTCGAAGGATTGATTTTGAGGAGACACTGGTTACACCATGTGGCAAAAAGGTCAAGGTGATTCTGGAGAAGGCGCTGGGACTGTTGAAAGATAGGAGTGAGAGCAAGGAAGGTGGTGTCAACAGCATACTGCAGGAGGTGGACCGGAGGGGGGGGGGGGGCGGTTGGGGCATATCTGCTATGTACAGGAGATAGAAGAGAGGGGAGAGCACAGAGCCCTGCGGCACACCCACGGAGGGGTAGAATGTGTGGGAGTCAGCGTTATGGATGATAATGTAGGAGGGATAGTGGGAGAGGAAGAAGGCAATCAGATGGACATAGTTGACAGGAAAGGCGTAGATTTCGAGTTTAAACAGGAGGCTGGGATGCCATACACAGTCGTAGGCCTTTTTGAAGCCTAGGGAGGCAAAAATTGTGGAGTGGCAGGAGTTAAGCTGGAGGGAGAGGAGATGAGTGAGGCATAGGAGTTGGTCATCAGCAGAGAAGGAAGATCGAAAGCCACATTGGGTGTTGGGGAGGAAGTGGTGTTGGTGGAGGTGATGGTGGATGTGCCGGGTAAGGATGGATTCCACGAGCTTGCTGATCACTGAGGTGAAACATATAGGGCGATAGGAAGAGGCATCAGATGGAGGCTTGTTGGGTTTGGGGAAGATCAGGATACGGGAGGTTTTCCATAGGTCAGTGTAAAAGCCAGAGGCAAGGATTATGTTGTAGAGGGCAACAAGGACTGCAAGGAAGGAGGGAGGGCAGTGTTTGAGATGGTGGTAGGTAACGTGGTCGTGGCTGGGAGTGGTGTTGCATTTAGTGCAGAGTTTGAGGCTGATGTCCTGTGTAGTGATGGGAGTGTTAAGTTCAGATGGTGGTGTGTGGTCCAAGTACTGGAAGCTAGGAGCAAGGGGAGGAGCAGAGGCATCTGTACATTCGATGACGTCGGGGAAGAGGGTGTAATCAAACTGGGGATCATCTGGAATGGAAAAGACATTGGATAGGTGGGAGGCAAGGTGGTTGGCCTTACTGAGGTTGTCAGGAAAGGTAGGTCATCAAGGAGGAGAGGGTACTGCAGGGTGGGGTGTTTCCCAGTAAGGCGGTGTCTTGTATCTTTCTAAGCATGCATTATATACAGGTGCAGCAACGTTGCAGCAGTGGTGACATATCTGAAACCCCTGCTCCATAATCTTGCTGGACCCTTTTATGTTGACACACAATATGACAAAAATACTGTTGGTAGGAACTGGACACCAAACTTGCAGTTTCCATCATTGGAGTCCTGCATTATATTTTTACGTTGGTTGGCACATCGAAATACTAGCAGCGGCACACTGTGGATGACACTAGAAGCATGACTAACTCTGGTGTCTGTGCCACCCACTGGTCTGCTGTGTAAGTTCATGACTTGGTCAGCAGATCATAGTACTGTGGCTAGATGAACTATGCAACTGCCAGTTGCAGTGACTCCCCCCCCCCCCCCCCCCCCCTCCACGCCAGGAGTATAAAGGTCTGGGGGAATTGGGCTGACAAGTGTACTTGTCTCCCATGTAAGGACTGATGCTCTTGGATCAGTGGTTGTGCTGACTGGCAAGGTAGTGGTGGTAGTAATGCTCATGATGGCGGTGGTGAGGCCTTCTGGTGGGGAATGTGTAGAAGTGGGCACAGATGGGAAAATGTAGGCTGGCATTAAGTGGACACACGCAGTATAGGAGTGCAACCCATCCAGGAACGCCAGAATCAGAGGCAGAAGTGGTAACAAAGAGCTTGACATATTCTCCGGGTATACGAAGAGGCTCATTGAAGACCAGCTCAGACACTGAGGCATTGAGATCAGCCTTGAAACTGGTTTGTAGGCCAAGACAGGCGATGGGGACTGCTGTACTCCATGCTGTGTCATAGCAAATTAGAGCAGCCTTAAAAGTGCAATGCCATTGCTCAAATATACCATTGCTGGCTTTGTGGTATGAGATGGTGTGGCAACGATGAGTATCACAGTGTTGGGCAAGCTCATTGAATACCTGGGTTCAAATTAACTTCGCAGTTCTTGGTGCTGTGGAGTGGGGAATCAGAACGAGCTAGCCACTCACGATTGTTTGTGCCACAGTTTTAGCCAAGGTGTCAGGAATTGGTGTCGCCTCTGGCAAGCATGTGAAGTGACTGAAGGCAGTTAAACGATAACGCCAGCCACCAGAGATGGGAAAGGGCCTGATAATGTCAGTATGGACATGGGTAAAACTCCCTGTAGTCTCAGGGAAATCACCAATGGGAGCATGGATATGCTGGCCAAACTTACTAAGCTGACAGGCAAAACAGCAGTGGGCCTAGTGCAACAATGTGAGCAGATGCCAGGCCACATGTTGCGATGGGTAACAAGCCTGATAGTTACCTTCGTTGATGCTGTCAAAGGAAAGCAGCTCATATGAGAGGTTTGCAGGTTATTGGCAGAGGTGTCATAAAAGAGTTCTACATCTACATCTTCAGTTCACAATTAATGCCTGGAAGAGTCTTCATCAAATCACCTCGAAGCTATTTCTCTACTGTTCCACTCTCGAACAGTGCACGGGAAAAGCGAACACTTACATCTTTCTGTGTGAACTCTGATCCTTTTATGATGGTCATTCCTCCCTGTTTAGCTGGGCGCCAACGAAATGTAAGAAGACATTCCTGTCAGCATTTTGTGGTTTTCTTTAAACCATGCAGAGTCTTCAGTAATTTACATACATGTCCTGAGCCATCGTCAAAGCCCTCTGAATGATACATGTATATTTCCTCCTTCAGATTACCATTGAGAACTGCTGTCCTTACATCAAATTGCCTTGTACGCCAATCATGCTGAATTGCAACCCTCAACACAAAGCTTATCGTCTCAAATCTTGCAACATGGCTAAATGTGGCAACATGATCTTTTCTAAGACGTTGCGTGTGTCCTTTTCCCATCAGTCCAACCTTATATCGAATTGCTTCATTATTTGCATTTAATTTTGCAGCAAAGACCTATCAACTTTCAGTCATTTTATTTGTTTTAGCACTATGAACTAGTTTCCATGTTTTATTTCCTTTTAGAGAACTCGTTTCTTCCTTGACTGTTTTCTTTCATTTTGCAGAATTTTTTGCTTCTTTATGGGTTCATGGTGTCTCACAAAGAGGCATCAGTCTTGGCTGGTGGAGTGAATCTTCACAGTAACGTGATGGTTTCTTCAAATTTCGCTGTTCACATAAATTGTAGCTTCCTCTGTCTTCATTCCTCGCTTCCAAGTTACTCTTAACTTGTCGTTCAGTGTCATTGAATGATTAGTAACCCTTTCATCACTTATTGCTACACCCTGGTTCATACAATCCTATTTACTACCAGTATCCTCTTCAAAATCAACCTTTCAATGATCATTTTCTGTAATATTTTCATCTCCATTTGATGTATGAACAGTCCTTTTAGTCTGTTGAGTAACTGGTTTCGGTAATTGTTTGCAACTGAATTTTGCATCTCTGCATACTTACACAAACATCAATAATCATAACCAACCATATATCCTTTTGAAGGTTTAGCATTTTGGTATAAGAATCCAAGCATAGCATTCCATTCCAAGTATCATCAAATTAGCCAAACAATCTTGTTTCTTCAAAAATATTTCAATTGGAGTTTTAACTTTGATCATCATGGCACCAGACCAATTCAAAGTGTATGTTGTGGCCAGAACAGGCTCACCCCACAGTGCTGTTGGTAGGTATTCAACAGCTATCTCACAAAGTATTCTATTTTCCCGCGCAGCAACGACGTTCTGCTAGGGATATATGGTGCACTAATCAAATGTTTCAGTCCAACTGACTCAGCAAATTCGTGTACATATTTATTAAGGAACTTATGGCCATCATATGCACGCAATTCTTTCACTTTAACATCAGCTTTGAGTCTTTATAAGTTTAATGAGCAGTGATAATGTTTCCTTAATTTCATCTTTGTGTAGAAAAAGGTATGTTATTCTAAAACCAGTTCACAATCATCTGCTTAAAGGAATCCAGGCTTAGAGGGTTTCTACACTCTTTCACCAAACACTAGCCATTGATATTTACCATTGGCATATCACTCACAAAAGAATCTGTCAATCTTTGTTTCTGTACCATGATCCTTCAAAAAACGGGGGCACGTAGCGTTTATTTTGATGACCTATTTTCTCATGCTGTCTCTGTGAAGTGCCACCAATTTCAGCATCAACGCACAGCTAAACATTCAAGCTCATTTTCACTCTTGGATATAGCAATAGCAACTGGAATATTGTTTTGGAAAAATGGCCACGATTTGTCATCATTTCCGACTATTTGATTTATTTCTCTTTGTGCAGCTTTTTTTTAAAAACAGAAATAGGTTACAGCAGCCATCAGGGCAAAACCAAACATCTTAAAAATATCGTTCTGTTCAGCTTTGTCCACTGAATACATGTACGTCAATTTGCACACTGTTCTTGCCACTATCATCTTTCTCGGAGTTTCAAACTATTCACACGTGGTTTACCAACCACGTTGATTTGTTATGTGATGTGTTGCACCACTGTCAATGTAGCACTCGTCACAGTCTAGTGAATTTACATCTACAGAAAAACTGTTGCGTCTCACCATTAAAACTTTTTCCTCAGTTTTTGATGTGGGCCTATGTGTGAAAGTACAACTTCCCGAATATTCAACTGATGTTATACCTTTTAACAACATGTAATGTCTCTTGCAGCGGTCTCTCCGCGATATTTTCAGAAATTTTATAAATTATATAACTCAGTACGTATCTCGAAATATCTCTTCTTATCTTACCGATTATCAATGCAAAGTAGTTTCAAGCCCAATTATTCCTTGGAGCGTCCATTTACTCCATGGAATAGCTTCTCTGCTATCTATTTTTTCTCTTATAAAAAGAATAATGGACTTCTTGCCGATTAGTCGTGAAAGAAGGATGTATATGTATGTATTGTTGAGCTAGTCGCCATCTTGATGAGATTCTGTATGAGGAGGAATTTAATACATGAACTAAACTAAAGTAAGTGTGTTCGCGTATTATTTAACTGATTATTATTGACAGTGTCTGCTTACTACGCTGTGTTGCACGTGATCAGTGGGGAACGTCTGATTTACACTGGACGAACCTGCCGTTTTGTATGCTAAAGATATCCAGTTACTTCAAATAAATAGGCTAACACGGTCTTACCAGCAGATCTCCGGTCTTCCCCATGTGATCACCGAAAGTTAATAATTATTACAAATGTTTTCAGGAGATCGACTGACAATTTTCGTCGCACCGAGATTTCGAAATGGCTTCACTGCCTTATGGAATTTAAGTTAAGCTCAATTTAATCAGGATAGAACAGTATTGAACTGTGTGAATGTGATAAGCCTACCTTGTGAATGAAAATTGCCTTAACATACGCATGTTTTTACTATCCCGATCAGTGAAGCTAAATCAGGCCGGTGTGAGAGAGGTTTTAAAATTTTAGATCCCACACAAAATATATTAAAAACATAACACGGTCTTCAGTTATGTCTGTAGTAGTACATGCATTTGACTGATGGCTCTTTTTCTTACATTTGAAATAAACCAACTGTTTTATACTGCTTTACGACATGAGAAGTATTTCCTACCTTCATCCCTTTTATAATGAGACGTTTTGAATGTATCAGCTTCACATGAAAGTTTGTGCCTTGGTCGCTGTTTGTTAATCATCATTTTCGACAATGATGCTGTAGCAACACTTTCATCATCACCATCTGTTATTGCCGGTTCATTACTTATACACAGTTTTTGTAACTTATTTCACGTCTTATTTTCAGCAGGTAAATCATGCCACATAATATAAATATAATCGAAATCTTTGGGAGACGTTTACAAAAATCGTGCATAGAGGTCATCATCTTCAATCGGCTTGTTTAACAATGAAAGTCGAGTTTGTACTTCGTAAAAATTTGGCTAAATGGCCTTATATATAACACCAGATGCTTCCCACACGATGTTATGAAATTTGTGTCGAAGCAAATCAGTGTTTTTGGCTGAGTGAACAACATAGATTTTATGTAGCTTGTGTAAAGTCTCATTAGCAGTCTTGCATTCTCCACCATCAGGTGAAGGCGTAATGTCAAGCGATAGAATTAGCAGATCCCTTGCTTTTGCATTAGCCTCGATCAAGTTAGCAGGATTGATTCCATAGTTCTGTCCACTTTCTTTTGTTCCAAGCAGCTCACCATTTAGGACGTCAAAGATTTCGTCGCATTCTAAGATAGCTCTCATTATGATTATTCAAGTTCCCCAGTTTTCCTCGCCAGTGAGTTTTTCATTTTGCTTTCTTTTGTTGGCCGTTGTTCGTCTTATACACTGCTACAAGTCCAGTTATAGTGCAAATCGGCTACAACTGTCTCATTTTGTGAAAACTTTATCAGCTAAGCACATCTGCTACCTTGTTGACAAAACAGCAGATGCCGTTTAGAAATGAAACATTTATTCGAAAAGCCACGAAAGCACGACAATACCACAGTATCACCAGTGAATAACAAAAACACCCTTTACACAGAGACAGCCATTACAGACGACTGAAAAACCAAGGAACAAAACTATGATGATGTGTATGAGACAACTTCCAACGACTGTTAATACACACACACACACACACACACACACACATATATATATATATATATATATATATATATATATATATATATATATATATATATATATATAACAGCACTGAAAACACCAATGCTTTCACAAAAATGAACTACAGAAAACCTCATAGCTGATGAAGAAGGTAATTTTAATAACAGTTCTATGTAACTTTTTGCGGTAAGTAAAATTACTAAGAAACATTAATTAGAAAGCATAAGAAAAATATAACTAGAAAAGCATAAAAAGATAAAAAGTGCTGTAACTGAGAGTATGAATACTATGGGGGTTTTAGGTCACTTACTGTTATCACAATCATACTGCTGCAGTTTCTAGCAGTGGCAAGAAATTAAAAAGTACCAGATGCTGGATAGTGGTATATTTAAAAAATGGCAGGAAATCCAAAACTGGCCAATTTTCATGCATATAACAAGTGCTAAGAGACATACAATAATCAAACCTGCTGGACACGCAAAATTAAACAAAAATGGCGGGAAATAAAAAAACTTAAGAATGGTGATGATGGAAGGAAACTTAAAAATCGAAGATGGCGGAAATAACTCAATTGTGCTTTATACAATCACCCCATATCGTATTCTTTCCAGCCAATTGCAGTGAAGAACTGAAAAGGCAATCAATCAAAAAGTATTTTGAATAAATAGGTAAAAATCTAAATAGCTTGACTGTGTTTTGTAGCCCCTCTCCATCCTCTCCTGACAGTCAGATGCATTACAATGATGCATAAAATTAGTGCAAGACATTACACAAAAAATTACATAACTTCCACTCGAAGATCTGATACACATAATTTAATCGAAAGTCAAAGACATTCACTATTTCCATGAAATTCAATTATACCTCTGCATTTAATTAGAACAGTATTAACATGGTCTTATAAAAATGATTATCGGTCAAAGTTATGCATTATTTTCATATGTTTAGTGCAACATTAAGATGATTCATAGAAAATATACTAAGTTGCATTAATTTTGCGAAATTCGAAGATATACATATGGCATAATATTACAAAGATGTATAAAAATGGCGGCAAGCTACATTATTTCACTGAAAGACAATTATATTGAAGTATGATATTCACCTTTGAGCTGTAAACAGACACACACACAAAATATAGATATTATTCAAAGTGGTCGGTCATGGTTAATTGACTTGATACTATTGGGAGGGGAACACTGTTGGTCAATTTACGGTGTAGGGTGAGCACCATTATGTTTCACACCAGTGGGCAGGGAAACAGTTTACAGTACAACTCCCCACAATAATGACAACTGTCGATGATGACTCACGAGTCATCAAGCAAAAACGTGATTACTTAGAAAAAATGTGATGAGTATGCATTAATCAGAGAGTCTCCCATCTTCTCCAAATTTCCATGGAATACAAGCTCCAACTTCTGGGATAATGTTCCATGGAGCTCAGTGTCTAATAGATGTGTGTGTTGATTTTCTTATGCAATGGCAAACGCAACAGATTAGCAGTTCTAGCGTCTTTGCCACACAATTTCACATAAATTTCTTGTCCCATTATTTACGCAGTATATGTAACAATAATGCAAATCACTCTGTGTCTTACGACATAGTAAGACAAGGGCAGCAGGCGCCATTACCTTTGGAGATAAAAGTGTACAACCATCTGGATGTTATTTGACAGGTTCACCCAACTGCACTTCGCATGCTAGCTGCTTACTGCCAGGTCAGTTCTGGATCTGTTATTCAGCCCATATTTTCTATTCTTTTTGGGAAGTGTGTATGACCCATTGCCATCTGTTCCCATAATCCAATCCCTGCTTTACAGTATGCAAGAACTCTTGCAATAATTACGTGACCTGCTCCCAGTCTGTGAAATGAACGCTTTGTGGGTGTATGGCAACCGATGGAATGTCCTCAAATAATACCTCCCAATCTGGAAACGAGTGTCGTATTTTATTTACGACAGAAATCATGAACTTTGGGCGATAAGTGAAACCTATTCACTAAATATTACTTCTTTATAATGTGAATTATTGACTTGCTTTTGATTGGTTGATGTTACAACAACAATGTATAATTGCAATGTGTTTGCACAGGCACTGAATCTGCAGTAGTTGATAAAAAAAATTTCAGTGACCCCACATCTCCACAAATTGTCCTTCAGATCAACCTTGGAAACTTATGTCCGAATTTGTTGATCGGGAATTTCTCATGAGATAAGAATGTTTAGGGAATCTCTTCTCCACAATTTCTGGAGTATAAAAGCAGAGCTTATAACATGTGGAAGCATTTAAGTCAAATCATCCTAGGTGTCAACAAAATGAACAGTAATGAGTCAAAGAGCAGTCATAAATATGATAAAAATGTAAGTCTTCCTTCTTCTATCGTTTGTTGTACATGTATCATACCTACATATGAAATTCAGACATGTATGTTTTTCATTCAGTGTTACAGAATTTCTAGTATCATATCTCCCTCCTCATCCAGCAGTTGCCAAATTTTCAAGAAGCGGTTGCAACAGTACTGGCAGGTTCTCCAAAATTCGACGAAAAGATAAGTATTTTTTATGCTTACACATTCTATCATTCAGTTGTTTTTATAGATGTTTTACTTCTATGAATGCAAGTCAGACTTTTTTTTTCATTCTGTGATACAGTATCTGGGTAGAATCTGTTGACTGATAACCTCCATCTCCTTCTCCTCTTCCTAACTGACAAGCTGGAAAATCAACAATAAGCAGCAACAGCAGTAGTAGGAGGAGGAGCAGCGGAGAATCTGCTGAGGAAGAAGATATCAGTAATCTGAAATTCATCGAATAACCTAATAATATTATTATAATACGTGTACCGCCAGCAAAATGCATTAAATATGACGATCCCAAAGGGGTTACTGTCAAGTGCGCACTTAGAAGTCGAATATGTAGTGGTGCAACAGAAAAAAGGCTTGGAATTAAAGAGCCTAGACGTGTCTGGTTTTTAAAATCAGTTTTTCGATAGTATGCAATTTTCTCTTGTCAAAGTCAGGTGACAGAAGGAGATGTAACTCAGTACAAAATTCATGCGTTTACCACTGTCTGATGACATTAGCGAATGGTATTCGACCAGTGTCACAGTTGGATTTTGAAGAAAACGAAACTTTCTGAATTTGAGATGCCATGTGGACATTAAAAGAAATCGTGAAACTTTGCTTTAATGTTAATGAAAATAAGGGATATTATGCAGGAGCACACAGAAAACTGCCTAAGGTGATAGCAGATAAACATGTACTGGAGTCAAAGGATAATGTGCCTTAGTGGTTAATTCCATCAGCAATGTATCCTGCAAATGTAGAAGGCACATTGTGATTCTAAATATTGGTCACAAATAAAGAAATTAAATCCAGCCAACATATCATTCCCTGTAGAACACAAATATGTTCATATTTAAAAAAAGAGCAAAGACTTCTCTGTAAACATCCAGAGCATCAAGTATTCCAGTTATGAAAGGATGATTGTGGATGACAAGAGAGAAGATAAAAGAAATCTGAAATATTATACTGTATAACACAAACCACTGTCACGAGAAAGATGTGGAGCTATTAATTTTTCAGTTTACTGATATAGTCATATGACATTACTACTAAGAAATAACTTGCTGAAATTAGCACATTAGAGCAGTACTGCTCATCATGAGCCGATCATGGTATGATAATGGCGTCTGTGTTATTTTCATTCCCAGAAAAGGTTAGATGCACATTTAGTTGACTATGTGCCGATTAAATCAGTGTGCAGTGTCATCCAAAGGTCGAGAAACAGTTCATAAAATTAGAGTTGTTTAACAACCAAAGTTTCCATTTATCACTTATGTAGACATCGAATTCTTGCTACCACCAGTTGTTAGTAACGAGATTCAAGTATATAAACCGTATTGTATGTCTCTCTTTGTGCCAAAGACCTCGTAAAAAATAACTAGACTCACTCATGGCGCTGTAGTCGCGAAATAATTTGAACTTTCGGCTGGACGCCATTATAGTGGTTGTAGTCTGATGTGTTGTGTAGTATTGTTGTTTATGAAGACCCTGATTAAACTTTGTATATGTGTTGGGATGTACATACAGTATTTGTTACTCATAATTCTACTGTCTGTATGTTCCAACCAAAAGAAGTACAGTGGTGAAGAGTTGTGCAGTGATTAATTGTACAAATAAATTCGAGAAAGGAACGAATATTACATTTCACAGATATGTGAATATTTTAAGTTGTTTTGTATGCCAGTGCACTTGCTTAATAAATGCTTTTGTAACACGGTATTAGCATAATGTCTGTGCATCTATTTGCAGGTTTCCTTTCTCAAAACCACAGCTGTTACAAAAATGGTTACACGCTGTCAGGAGGCAAGATTTCCGAACGACAGAATACCATTTTATACGTTCTGATCATTTTGAAGAAAGTTGGCTGATCGGTAGTGTTTTCATGGTGTAGATTAGGTTGAAACTTAATAATTCGGTCGTGAGTTGCCAAAGTACTATGCCATATATAACGCACTTCTCGTCATAAAATGTAAAGCAAGGTAGAGTCAGAAAATATCTATTAATATAGTGGGGAAATCTTCGAGTATTTTGAGGCATTTTGTGTACATCTATCGTAAATGAACTACGAAAAATGCTAGGGGTCCAGTGCATAACTTTTAGCTACGGCAGATTCCATGTAGTACGTAAGATAAATTCATAAACAGTGACTAGTTGCTGTTTGTTCATAAATTAAAAAGTATATTGTAGTAACGTATTTAAATGAGGCATTATGTTTGTGGCCTAACTCAAGGGAAGGCATTTTATAACCAAAAGCGATATATAGACATTCGAACTCCGCACGTCAGTTTACCACTCTAATGGCCGCCGCCCAGCTATTCAATTTGTCCGCTCTTAACAGTCGACCACTCATGCAGTTGTGGGGGCCTTCTTTGCGCACTGCAGTTACAGCGACGAAAAATCGGAGTTTAATTTGTTATGTGGCGCAGATTGCGTGGAATAGTTTACCAAACAACTTATCAGATTGCTGAGTGAATAAAAAATTACTTGTTACCAAAGAAGCAGATGGTTATTATTGCCAAAGAAGAAGTCACAATTGAAGCAGCCGAAATTTACCATATCTTCACAGAATGCTTCATGAAAACAGATGTGAAAAACAGAGATCATTGTCACTTTATAAGCAGATTTCGTCATGTTGCACATGAAAACTGTACCGGTAATTTAAATTATAGACGTAATTTTACTGTACCTATAGTCTCTCATGATCTAAGGAATTATAACATGCACTTTACAATCATGAACATCTGTGAATGATGGAAGAAGCAGTTAAAATAAAGCCAGGTCATATTTGTGCGGTTGCAGAGAAAATGGAAAAATATGAACCATGCACTAAATCTATCTGAGCAACAACAAAGGCGTCATTCACTATGAGCATGGATCAGACAAATCCATTTTGTTGGAGAAACAGTGGCCTCCAAACCGTCTGATCAGCAGGAAAGGCGTCTTTCGCTATGAGCACACAACTGACAATTCCATTTTGCTCGAGGAACAGTTACCTCCGATCAAGTATTCAAAAGCTTAGCGAGCAGTGAAATAGCAATCAAAGAAGTGAATTACCAAAGAGTGCGCAAAGTTTGGAGTTTAAATATATGCCAAACCTTGGGCAATTAATCTGACATATATTGGAAAACTGACATCTGGCTTTTGGTCAATCTGTCTGAAAACATCTCTACATTCTGTCTTAAAATATGCGAACAAGATCTGACCTTTTATCTCACTCACCTCGCTTGACATGGGATGAATTGCTGCAAAGTGGTAAAGAAAAAGTAGACGGTGTGGAGGGGAGACGGCAAGGCCCTGGGTCAAGCCAGTACTTGCTATTGAGTGTGGCGCCAAAGATGGTATTCCTCGCTGCTCATGTAGACATGCAATTGCAAATATCAGTTAGGCCATACAGGTCTAGCTGTGAAGAAAATAATGATGAGTCCTGTATTATATAACTCGGTGTCAATAGCCTCTACAATAGGGCAATGATGCAATGCCTTCTTGTCTTCTATTTTGCTTGGCTTAGTCCAGAAGCATTTAAACGTTTCTGGCAGCATAACGCTTTCATTTAGGGTCTGATAGGTTTAAAAGCTACTGTTGCTTTGATAATAAACAGATAAAATGCTGGAATAGTCTCTGATGCACTAATCAGATCTAATATAAAGTTAGGCTTATTGTAGATGCAGAAAATCTGAATAACGAATCCCAACTATAGATGGCTAAAGTTTAATAAACCATGTCTGTCATTCTTAAATCACTCGAAAATTTTTAGTCTGAAATGAAGTGAGTCGAACAAAGCTTGAGTGCCCAATACGCAAAAATTAAATAGTTGGATAAACACATATGTTATTCACAGCAAAGTAGTTTGAAGTTAAATTTGCTCTGACACAAATAAATAAAATTTTGATCAAAACATGATGTAACAATCCTGAATGCCAGCAAGTGATAAAAATAAAGGAAAGGCCTCATTGACAAACTGAATTAAAGTTGGATTCATTGCAGGTAACTCAAAGTCCTCAACTACTATTCACAAAATATTTTAAAGTGTTGTGACCACTGTCACTCCAAAACTGTATGGCCAAACAGAGCACCTCAGTGGCCCCCTGCCATGGAAAGCCTATCCCAATATGTCATTAAAAGACTTCAATCTATCTCCAGCCTCTTATAGAACATTTAACATAAAAATGCAGTCATAACTCTGTTTGCACCTTTAGATGTGCGTTAAAAGTGTAAGCAAAATGAATATATCGTACTTGATTCTACATGCAGTAGTCAGCCCAAAGAATAATGTTAAATAAATGTAAAGTTTTGTTGCAGTGTTCAAAATAAGTTCATGATCTCTGTGCCTTCAGTGGCTACTGTACACCCCATGGCACCCCCGTCTTAGAGAAACTGCCCTCCCCATTCCACTGCCACAGTCACAATGAATGTAACTCTTACCATTATTAAATTATATGGGAACTATTCAAATTAATAAACAGTTAATTAAAATTAACAATTAAAACATGTATATTAAAAACTAAACATTTGTAGGTAGCATGTATTTATATATACCAATACTACCGTGTTGACATTAGTGTAATTATTGGGATTAAAAAATGTTCTGATTTTAATCGAAAGTTCACTCAAAACGTCTCTCACAGGCTAATTAATTAATTAGTGAAACATGTGGATAGCTCAGATGATGTATACTGACTAGCATTACTGATTATTAGGTCAACCGCTTTTGTGTTAATAAAACTATCATAGTTATTAATTATTTACCACTGTCCAGTTAAACAAATTTTTTCAGCATCAGAGCTTCTCACACTCATCATCTGCCAAGCTAATCATGCATAAAACCGTCTTTTACTCATGTTTGGTGTGACATAAAGAGCTTTGCAGAAATTGTAATAGTTACAATTTTTTGTTTTAAAAAATCTACATTTAAAGTCCATGCCTTTGTGCTCACTACTGGGCATATGCAGCATCATATCTAGGGAGCATTCAAATCTGACACTACTGCATGGTCCAGTCACACTGCTCTCCATGCTGCCCTGCCTACCAACCCGATTGACAGGTGCAATCGCCTGGCCCCCACACCACAACATGCACAAACCAAAAGCCTCATCTGACCAAAATCAGATACTAATACTTAGATATATTATATGTCACATCACAACCTTTGATGTAAAAAAACGTACCAGATGATTTCTATGGCGGATTTATTTTAAGAGTATATCTTGAATGACCTGAAAATATCCATCATAATCATTAGTATCTATCATTGTGCCATGAGAAAATTATACCACTAACTAGCTCTAACAGCAGTAAGCCTAGTGTCCAAAAAATGTTAATTTCTACTTTTCAGGATAAGGAATACTATGTTATACACCAAATGAATCCAAAACAGTGCTCATATCACAATACGGTATTGAGAAATATTAATCGAATGTTGTCATTCCATCAATATGCAAAACGTGAGAAAATGAGTGCTGTGAAGCTAATAAGTACTTGGGAAGATAGATAAGGAGCTGTTGTTCTGATTGAAAACGTAAATTAAAATGTAACATAGGTAATACAAATCTCATTGCAACTGTATTAAGTACACTTAAAAATTTTTGTGGCAAAATTATAACTGTGGGAGAGTTTAATTTAGATATATTCAAAACCCTGCTTGTAGATTTTCATTATGGCTATATGTTGAAGAAATTCGAGTCAAAGAACGTTAAAATGTATTACACAGACACAGATAGTCTTATATATTAATCACATCAAATACTTACGCTGTTATTAAAATGATGCACATAGGTGGTTTTAGCTTACCATGATGATAACATTTATAAGATCCCATATGTCAACAAAAAGACAGTTGGTATTACTGAGCTCACAGGACTGAGAGCAAAACAGTACACTCTCAAAACTGAGTGGTAGTGCATAATGCACAGAGCAAGAGATGTAAAATATGCACCAATGAAAGACCCCCTCCATTGATGACTATTAGAAATGTTGACAAAATGATATTAAAAATTGACTAAACGGTACATAATTCAGGTGAAGCAACATGTTGTTTCTGCTGTAAGACTAGCTAAACTTGGTTTACCTTCATCGGCTGACAAACGTCATATGTTTCCGGATATGGACAGTATAGTGGCCTGCTGTCACTACCCCATTAAAAATGATGATAATCAATGTTGTTGAAAAGACTTGTAAATGTATATATAAACGTATAGAACAAAACGTAAATTCCTGTAAAATGTAAATATCTGTAAAATATTAAAAATTAAATGTGAATACTGTAAACACTTACCAAAAGTTAAAAATTGGAAATACATGAAAAAACATTATAAGTGAAAACATTGCACGAAAAAATGTTTTCACAATAAGTTTTTATGCCTAAAGTATTTTTTTGTTTGAATTTTTTCCCCAAGGCCTCCATAGCTTGTTTACTGTAGTTTCTTGATATACACCATTTCTATGCCTTAACAGATCTAGCTGGGCTGAACCTTATCAGGACAGGTGAGGCAAGCACAACAACTCCTACACTGCACTAGGCTCTCAGTCTCGCAGCAAGTGAGCCAGCAGTGACAACCACAACATTTGTATGGTAGATGTGCATGTGTTTTACTCTCAAAAAGGCTTGAGAGGTCAAGATATACGCTTTTTCTATATACAGCACAAGAATTAGAGGTGTTTTCTTTTTTGAAATTTTATGAGATGTCATTTAATGAAAGCTATGAAATATTTCATGCTCACACATGTGTGAGATGAAATTTAATGACTTGCAGAGGGAATATTTAGTAAGCTGAAACTTAAATAACAAGACAATACAGAAGACAATTTGTTAGAGTTTTGGTGTAATTTGTTGTAATTTTGGGGAAATGCATAACAATTTTGGGGAAATTTGTTACAGTTTTGGGATAATTTATTAGTTTTGGGTGGAAATTTTTTACAATTTTGCTCACTGACATCCTTCATTAACCATCATTATCCATTGATTATAACTCTTCATTGACTGTAATTCTCAGCATAATTCTCCACTGACTTTCTTTCTCACTAATCATCATTCTTCACTTAACATCATTGCTCACACTGTAAACTCACTACTATTGTCTACTGACCACCATTTTCCAAAACAGTGACTCATTCCATTCCTTTAGATGGCGGCTCTTTCTGTCACTAGTTCAACTGGAGGGGAACATAGGTAACCAAGTGTGAATGGTAGCCACCCAAGGGAAATGATAGTCACCAAGGGAGAATGGTTGCCATGCAATATAGTGGGGAATGGTGGTCACATAAGAGGGAATGACAGAGACCTGGAGTGAATGGTGGACACTCTGTAAAATGATCATCATTGTCCTCAGGGCAATAGTGGGCCCTGCAGATTGACTGCCATTGCCTCAAGGAAGGGAGGGGGACACCCAGTTGAGATATGAAATACCATGTACAGCAATCTCTCTCTCTCTCTCTCTCTCTCTCTCTCTCTCTCTCTGTTTATGTGTGTGTGTGTGTGTGTGTGTGTGTGTGTGTGTGTGTGTGTGTGTGAGTGAGTGAGTGAGAGAGAGAGAGAGAGAGAAAGAGAGGTTGACTTCATTACTTCATATGACAGAATGCATATGTAATGAGTACACTATTTGATGTATGAAATACAATGTATATGTGAGTGTGTGTGTAAGTGTGCTCATTTTAAGAATCTTACATAAATATAATTAACTAGGCACCATTTTTACACATCATTTTAATATTACAATGATTAAAGACAGTGATTAATAGATATTTTTGACTTTCAAGTGAAGTAATGTAACTTGACACTACTTTTACACATTAATTTAATATCATGCCAAAGGTGTGTTTGTGTACACAATTTTAGATCAATAGTGTAAACTGGCACCTTGTTTATTCATCGTTTTAGTAGTTTAATATGACTGGATGGAAAGAAAGTAGGCTAGGGGGAGAGAGTTCTTAATTTCCCACTGGACACAATCGAGCTGGTTCTGTCTTCTTCGATTTCTTAAATTTCCCATCTTTTCTTTAATTTTTCACAATCCACCATCTTTGATTTTTAGATGTAGCTTGGAAATTTTTGAGTTTAGCGCCACTTTATACTAAGGCAATTGGCCTGTTTTGAATTTACCATTAATTTTGTAATTTCCCTAAATACGCTGATCGTCCTGGTGGCTTATTGGTTATGAAGACTTCTATGTTAATGTTGGTATTAGCTGGTACTAATCAAGAACACCTAGAGTTGTTGAAGTCCAGATTTGGCTTAACAGAATTTCGAATGATGCTTGGAACTCGCAGTGCAACACCAACTGAGATTTAAATTACGTAAACTAATGGATGATTTGAAGATAATGCTACGGTCGCAGGTTCGAATCCTGCCTCGGGCATGGATGTGTGTGACGTCCTTAGGTTAGTTAGGTTTAAGTAGTTCTAAGTTCTAGGGGACTGATGACCACAGCAGTTGAGTCCCATAGTGCTCAGAACCATTTTTTTTTTTTTTAAGATAATGGTCAGATGTTGACAGTAAAACGTTTTGACCGGTTAGGTTCATATCATTAAACGATAATATTACTTAAGAGACACATACTCAATGATTTGGTCACTACCACTAGAGAGAAAAAAAGAAATTATTGGATAAACAGTGGGGAATATTTGCAAAGCCAACAAAGAAAATGAATCCCTTTCATTTATTCATTCACTTATTCATTGTGTTCTGTAGATCCCATCGAGAACGATATACTTCAGCGATGGGGAATGAGTCTCAAAACATATATCATCATTACCCATCAAAGAGACTTAATCTACATGCTGTATCAACAATATAATATCAAGACACCACTTAATGCTGTTCCTACTTATACCATGTAAATTTAGTTTTTTATGTAACAGAAGCTTATCTGATTTTAGTAGTGAAATATTTATTTGATTGCAATGGTATTTTTGAAAGAAAATATTTTTGTGTGTCTACAGATTGTGTCCTGTTTACAGCATATTATTATTTGTGGTACAGCTTTATAACTAGTGCTGCTACTTGCTGCGTGGCTAACAGAAATTTTAAACCCATGACCATAGGTATTACGATAATTTGTATAAAAAGTGGCTAGTGAGATATGTTTTTAACTTCCTTAGAACTCAGAATGAGATTTTCACTCTGCAGCGGAGTGTGTGCTGATATGAAACTTCCTGGCAGATTAAAACTGTGTGCCCAACCGAGACTCGAACTCGGGACCTTTGCCTTTCGCGGGCAAGTGCTCTACCATCTGAGCTACCGAAGCACGACTCACGCCCGGTACTCACAGCTTTACTTCTGCCAGTATCTCGTCTCCTACCTTCCAAACTTTACAGAAGCTCTCCTGCGAACCTTGCAGAACTAGCACTCCTGAAAGAAAGGATATAGCGGAGACATGGCTTAGCCACAGCCTGAGGGATGTTTCCAGAATGAGATTTTCACTCTGCAGCGGAGTGTGCGCTTCATATCCAGTATGAAGTAGTCAGAAACACGAGTTTTACCAGACATATACATATATGTGTGATTATTAACTTCAGTATTTTCAAACAGACAACTAATACATTTAGGTTTTACATAGTTTATTTAAATATGAGGACTATTATAAACTGTATTTGGTGTCCTTGTTGAGAGAACTATTTTAGTTTACAAAGTGGAGACTGTTCATGTACATCAGTGCAAACATGTGCATAGCTCATTGTCATAATTGCACTCCTTGCCAAAATCAGCTAGTGTAGCATCTCGCTGTCACACTCATATCAGTACATTGGCACAATTACTAAAAGAATGACCAGCAATATGACACATTTCAACGACATCAGGAGAAGTGGAGTACATGACAGCTGGGGCATCAGCTCATCAACAGGCCCACTCTCATGTGTATAAATATCAGCTGTCCAGCTGGCAAGTATAATTGAGGCAACGACCATTGAAGAGTGGGCTACTCCTCTGAGGCCATCAACACTCATCTGCCATCCTCTGGAACAGTTGTTTGCATTCGCTAGCTCACAGGGCTGCCTACTTGGTGGTTCAGTACACCAGCTATGGACCGAGGGCCGAACTGAGGACCTCTCAGGCACTGATCCATTGTGCACCCACCAATGCCAGATGCTGCCAGCCAGACACAAGCCCAGAGTTCATACTGGATTTCACTATAGTCAGTACATATCAAGGGCAACTGTTAGCTCCCTTTCTAGCAGCACAGCCAAGTCAGAATGCTGTGTCAGCAGCTGACATAGCTCTACCATCACCACCCATAAATGCTAACTGATGAAGATCAGCACGCTACAGTCCAACACTGGGTGGAGTGACCACACTGTTCTTCATGACAACGCATCAGCCTCTGAGAAGTGTGGGTACAGTACTCCAACCACATGTAGGCATCAGACTTGTATTTCCTACCTGTATGCGACTGGAACTACACACTCCTGCCCACTAGAGAACTGGACAACCTCAGCCTGTTGCCCTCTTTGGAGAAGTTGGCCCCCTTAATTCATTGCCGCAGATGATCTTGTATTTTATCTATCTTTCATCCAACTCATACTGGACATAGTTTCATTGAGCCTTTGGCCAATACTACAGAAAATTCACAGAAATGCAGTGATTGTAGCTTCTGAGAGACTGTGCTGCTTCTTTGTGAGTGCTAACATTATTAGTATAGTCCTGCAAGTGGAAGGCTGGAATCTGGGGGATGCCATGCTTGATGTAGCAATAGATGGTGCCCACTAAGATCTAAAATAAGAGTGCAGCTGATTTGGAATTTCTTAGTGTAATGAGTAAACGCTGACACTCTTTGTGGTACTGTCTTATCTGCCTGAACATCTGCTTCATTGAGATCCGACCTTTCTGGACAGGTAACATTTAGTCCATAGAGGTGAGAAGTGTCGAGTCCAAGCTGATGTTCAGGTAGGTCAGGTTTCACTACGAAGGATTCTGAAAGGAAGGCTGGACAGATTAGGTAATGAGTATGTGGCGGTCAGTGGTGTGGTTCCAGCAACAGTTGCAAGTGATCGAAAATTCTTACCATGATGTTCTAGCTGTTGTGTGTTACTTTGGTGACCTCGTAGTAACATGTGCAAATTGTGATTACCAGTTCAAGCACTGAACAGAGCCTATTTGTCCCCACTCACTGAAACTCGTTAGTTAGTGAGTTTCATGCTGAATGGACCATTGGTAAGGGTCAATTACAGTAATATGGAATGTGTAGTTTTACTTTTGCGTTATATTTTCATATGTAAGTATGGCTACATGCTGACCATTTACAAGTTTTTTTGTTCTTGTCTTCAAATATACAGGGTGTTACAAAAAGGTACGGCCAAACTTTCAGGAAACATCCCTCACACACAAAGAAAGAAAATATGTTATGTGGACATGTGTCCGGAAACGCTTACTTTCCATGTTAGAGCTCATTTTATTACTTCTCGTCAAATCACATTAATCATGGAATGAAAACACACAGCAACAGAACGTACCAGCGTGACTTCAAACACTTTGTTACAGGAAATGCTCAAAATGTCCTCCGTTAGCGAGGATACATGCATCCACCCTCCGTCGCATGGAATCCCTGATGCGCTGATGCAGCCCTGGAGAATGGCGTATTGTATCACAGCCGTCCACAATACGAGCACGAAGAGTCTCTACATTTGGTACCGGGGTTGCGTAGAAAGAGCTTTAAAATGACCCCATAAATGAAAATCAAAAGGGTTGAGGTCAGGAGAGCGTGGAGGCCATGGAATTGGTCCGCCTCTACCAATCCATCGATCACCGAATCTGTTGTTGAGAAGCGTACGAACACTTCGACTGAAATGTTCAGGAGCTCCATCGTGCATTAACCACATGTTGTGTCGTACTTGTAAAGGCACATGTTCTAGCAGCACAGGTAGAGTATCCCGTATGAAATCATGATAACGTGCTCCATTGAGCGTATGTGGAAGAACATGGGGCCCAATCAAGACATCACCAACAATGCCTGCCCAAACGTTCACAGAAAATCTGTGTTGATGACGTGATTGCACAATTGCGTGCGGATTCTCGTCAGCCCACACATGTTGATTGTGAAAATTTACAATTTGATCACATTGGAATGAAGCCTCATCCGTAAATGGAACATTTGCACTGAAATGAGGTTTGACACATTGTTGGATGAACCATTCGCAGAAGTGTACACGTGGAGGCCAATCAGCTGCTGATAGTGCCTGCACACGCTGTACATGGTACGGAAACAACTGGTTCTCCTGTAGCACTCTCCATACAGTGACGTGGTCAACGTTACCTTGTACAGCAGCAACTTCTCTGACGCTAACATTAGGGTTATCGTCAACTGCACGAAGAATTGCCTCGTCCATTGCAAGTGTCCTCGTCGTTCTAGGTCTTCCCCAGTCGCGAGTCATAGGCTGGAATGTTCTGTGCTCCCTAAGACGCCGGTCAATTGCTTCGAACGTCTTCCTGTCGGGACACCTTTGTTCTGGAAATCTGTCTCGATACAAACGTACCGCGCCACGACTATTGCCCCGTGCTAATCCATACATCAAATGGGCATCTGCCAACTCTGCATTTGAAAACATTGCACTGACTGCAAAACTACGTTCGTGATGAACACTAACCTGTTGATGCTACGTACTAATGTGCTTGATGTTAGTACTGTAGAGCAATGAGTCGCATGTCAACACAAGCACCGAAGTCAGCATTACCTTCCTTCAATTGGGCCAACTGGCGATAAATCGAGGAAGTACAGTGCATACTGACGAAACTAAAATGAGCTCTAACGTGGGAATTAAGCGTTTCCGGACACATGTCCACATAACATCTTTTCTTTATTTGTGTGTGAGGAATGTTTCCTGAAAGTTTGGCTGTACCTTTTTGTAACACCCTGTAGATGTGAGTCAGTAATATCGACGCTCCATCTTTTATGCCCTACAAAAAAAGAACATTTTAATGGAATTGGATGACTTTTAGAGGAGAAAATTTTTCAGTTACTTTTCAAATGTAACTTTGCTGAATGTTAGATATTTGACATCATTGGGTACGTGATCAAAAATTTCTGTGGCAGCACTGTTTATCCCTTTTTGTGATAAAGACAACCATCATGTGGAGAAATGAATCTCATTTTTTTCTTATGATACTGTAATTACAAACATTGTTTGTCCTTTTGAAATGGAGTTGATTACTTACAAGAAACATTATGAGGGAATATATGTACTATGAAGCAGTAGTCAAAATACCTAACTTCTTAAAGAGGCTGCTATGAGATGACTGTGGGTCAACACCACACATTACTCTTATACGGCATACTGAGCGATGAAGACTTTCTTTCTTGAAGATAAGCTACCCCAGAACATTTTCCATATGATATTATTGAATGAACATAAATTAACTATGGTAATGTACTGAATGTGTCTCTTCACAGGAGTTGCAATGATTTGAAGCACAAAAAAGGCTAAACTAAGTCCTTTTAGAAGTTCAAAAATGAGTCTTTTTTCCAGTGTAAAAACTCACAAGTAAGGTAACTTAAAAATGTTGATGTTTCGTCTTAGTCATTTCCTCACCATGTTTTACACTTCCCATTTGTGTAGTATTTCTCGATGTGCAGAACTGAATATATTGTGCGTACTTGAAACTAAGGAGAATGAGAACATTTGCAGACAACAACTCAATTACACTTTTTTTGTTCTGTTTCTGTGTGTGTTTGCATTGATTACAGTGCTAGCGTCATCTGCCAGAGAACTAATTGTGGCTGGTGTATACTATGTGAAAGGTCGTTTACATACAATAATGGACCTACTATTGAAACATATGGAGCCTATAAATTATATGTTCACTGCTGCCTTAGATTGAATTATTAAGTGCAACTTCCTAAATTCTTTTGGTTATATACGACTTTTCCTTCGGTTGGCAGTAACTTACTATCAGTTCTATAAAACTATAGTTTACTTACGATAATATTGTGATTCACACAGCCAAATCTTTTACACAGATTGCAAAAAATACCATCCTGTTCTACTTCCTTATTTAATGCTTGTAAAATTTGGTGAAAGAATATATAAATGACATTCTCAGTTGAGCAAATCTTCTGAAAACCAAACTGTGACTTACTGGGGATGTTATCGCTGCTTCTATGTGATACTATTCTGTAATACATCAACTTCTGAAAATTTTTGTAAAATGATACCAGTAGTGAAATGGGTCAGTAGTTATTGACATCTCTCCTACCACTTTTCTTACAGAGGGGTTTAACAGTGATATATTTCAATCTCTCCAGAAAAATATCTTGAATTAGTGGTGCATGTGTAATGGTTCAGAAATTTTGCAGAATTAAATCTGGGATTCCCATAAGAGTCAGAGCTGCGACGTTTTCTGTACCTTTGTCATCTGTAAATGAATAAGTTTTTCATTAATATTATATTAAATGTTTCACTTCCTTTTTTTCAACACAAATACGGATCCAGACTGCGCAGAGTACTATTACACAAGACACTATGTGTTAGTACAAATATTAGTTTGTGTTGCATTGTCGTATGTTTGAGATACTACTTGGGTGATATGCAGTGGTGGGAGTTCTCCAGCAGATGCTTTTACGTCGTAAAAAGTATTTCATGGACCTTACAAACGACACAGGCAGCTGAAGGAGAGTCTTGGAATAGGCAATGCTAACTGATCAATTAAGAACATTTGTCAACAATGAATGTCTGAAACTTTTTGCAAAATATTGGCAGTTAGTTTTTTTGAGAGGATTAAAGATGATTCCACACTAACAGCATATTTGTACACGTTCATCTAATAAATGCCCATGACTGTATAAAACACTGGAAAATTATAAGTACATTGACGTATAGCTAACAAATAATATACTCAAAATAGCACCAAGATTATTTTTTACCATTTTTCCACAAAGAACGCTCTCACAGTACATATTTCAGAAAAGACAACACGTATTATATGGAAACAAGTCTTCAGTTCTCTGTTGGAACCATAGTCAAATCAAAATGTGAGACCTGAGTTTCTCCTGGCGTATACAACTTTCAAATAACTTCCGGGAATTCAGCCAGGTAACACTTTCAGCGACCGCCGATATTTCGGCGGGAGAACACCCCGCCATTTTCAAGGCAAACTGCAACGGACAGGCGGCGTACATGCAAATTTAATACCTCGGTTCTCGGACCCAAGCAGGAAAGATAACACACGCACACTGAACACTAGTGGCACCAAAGATGGCCAAAGTCAGAGCTATCGATAGTGAGACTATGAATTCGCAGGTGAGGTAGCATTGAGTCTGTCCCTCTGTTTCTTGACAAGGGAGAGAGCCGGATTCCAAACAGAGTTTAAACAGAAACCTCCATCCCTGTTAACAAGGTTGCTCGCTAATTTAATCTCAACTGCCTCCCGAATCACACTGTCCCAATAGCTGGACGTGCATGCCAATATCTCGGTGTTATTATATAACATGGGGTGACCAGTATCCAAGCAGTGTTCAGCAATAGCAGATCTATTTGGCTGCTGTAATCGTGTGTGCCGTTTACGCTCAGTACATCTGTCCTTCACGGTCCTGATAGTTTGACCAATATATGCCATGCCGCAGCTACAAGGGACACGGTATACACCCGCCTTACGCAGTCCAAGATCATCCTTAACGGAACTCAAAAGTGCTCTAATTTTAGATGGAGGTCGGAAAACACATTTCACATCGTATTTCCGTAAAATACGACCGATCTTATTGGACGTGTTTCCTACGTAAGGCAAGAAGGCAGTAGACTTAGGTGTTGACTCAGAATTATCATCAATCACCTGATGTACAGTTGGTCGATAGCGCAAGGCACGTTCAATCTGTCTATCACTGTAACCATTTTGACGAAATGTAACTTCAAGATGGGACAGCTCAGCTGGCAAAGTCTCAGCGTCAGAAACGATATGTGCCCTGTGTACCAAGGTACGAAGTACCCCTTCACGCTGAGCTGAATGGTGACAACTATTATCTTGTAAGTACAGGTCGGTGTGAGTACGTTTCCTGTAGACTGCATGCCCCAATGATCCATCATCCTTCCTCCTAACCAACACGTCGAGAAAGGGAAGGCAACCATCCTTTTCCACCTCCATCGTAAAACGAATGTTCGGGTGGATCGAGTTCAGATGTTCTAGAAAGAGATTCAAATTCTCCCTACCGTGAGGCCAAACAACGAAGGTATCGTCAACGTATCTATAGAAACAGGCGGGTTTTAAAGGCGCCGACTCCAATGCACGTTCCTCGAAGTCTTCCATAAACAAATTTGCGATCACAGGAGACAACGGACTACCCATCGCAACTCCATCTGTCTGCTCGTAATACTGGTCATTAAATAAAAAGTAAGTGGATGTCAACACATGCCTAAAGAGATTAGTTAAATCAGCACCAAACCTGGCTTCAATTAACCGTAACGAATCAGACAGAGGAACACGAGTGAAGAGAGAGACCACATCGAAACTCACTAAAATATCAGAGTCATTCAGCCTCAGTCCCTCCAAACGACGTAAAAAATGAGCTGAGTTCCTGATATGATGTTCACACCGTCCTACTTGTGGACTCAACAGAGAAGCAAGATGCTTGGATACACAATATGTCGGGGCGCCGATGTTACTCACTATAGGACGGAAAGGAACCCCTTCCTTATGAACCTTTGGAAGGCCATATAACCTAGGGGGAACCGCACTATAGGTGTTAAGCCTCTTGATTGTGTCCTGCGACAAACCACTTTTCATCAGGAGGCTGTTGGTCTTTCTCTCAACACTTTTCGTGGGGTCAGCATCGATTCTGCGATACGTTGAATCAGATAGTAAACGTTGCATCTTTTGTACATAATCATGTTTATTTAAAACAACGGTGGCATTGCCCTTGTCAGCAGGTAAAATAACAATACTGGGATCAACTTTGAGAGAGCGTAAAGCAGTCCTCTCTGCTGCTGTTACATTACTCTTGGGTGGACGAGCCCTAGTCAAAACACGGCATGCCTTCCCTTTCTCGACGTGTTGGTTAGGAGGAAGGATGATGGATCATTGGGGCATGCAGTCTACAGGAAACGTACTCACACCGACCTGTACTTACAAGCTAATAGTTGTCACCATTCGGCTCAGCGTGAAGGGGTACTTCGTACCTTGGTACACAGGGCACATATCGTTTCTGACGCTGAGACTTTGCCAGCTGAGCTGTCCCATCTTGAAGTTACATTTCGTCAAAATGGTTACAGTGATAGACAGATTGAACGTGCGTTGCGCTATCGACCAACTGTACATCAGGTGATTGATGATAATTCTGAGTCAACACCTAAGTCTACTGCCTTCTTGCCTTACGTAGGAAACACGTCCAATAAGATCGGTCGTATTTTACGGAAATACGATGTGAAATGTGTTTTCCGACCTCCATCTAAAATTAGAGCACTTTTGAATTCCGTTAAGGATGATCTTGGACTGCGTAAGGCGGGTGTATATCGTGTCCCTTGTAGCTGCGGCATGGCATATATTGGTCAAACTATCAGGACCGTGGAGGACAGATGTACTGAGCATAAACGGCACACACGATTACAGCAGCCAAATAGATCTGCTATTGCTGAACACTGCTTGGATACTGGTCACCCCATGTTATATAATAACACCGAGATATTGGCATGCACGTCCAGCTATTGGGACAGTGTGATTCGGGAGGCAGTTGAGATTAAATTAGCGAGCAACCTTGTTAACAGGGATGGAGGTTTCTGTTTAAACTCTGTTTGGAATCCGGCTCTCTCCCTTGTCAAGAAACAGAGGGACAGACTCAATGCTACCTCACCTGCGAATTCATAGTCTCACTATCGATAGCTCTGACTTTGGCCATCTTTGGTGGCACTAGTGTTCAGTGTGTGTGTGTTATCTTTCCTGCTTGGGTCCGAGAACCGAGGTATTAAATTTGCATGTACGCCGCCTGTCCGTTGCAGTTTGCCTTGAAAATGGCGGGGTGTTCTCCCGCCGAAATATCGGCGGTCGCTGAAAGTGTTACCTGGCTGAATTCCCGGAAGTTATTTGAAAATCAAAATGTGTTTTTATATTTCGAAATTGTAAAACCTCCTTAATTTGAGAAGGAGAAGTGTGTGAGGCATCCATAGGCCTGAATTTTATGTGAATTGCTTTTTCAACATAATGCTTCTACTTTTCAATTGAACTGTGTATTTTCTACTACATTTAAGAAAGGATTATTAAACATACCCGCTACCTGTGGCTGGTCTTTACAGACCTTCCATTTAAATCAATAGTCTTTTTATCCCGTTCTGTAGCATGTCTTTGTATCCCTCGTTTCACTACAATCCATACAGACTTACGTTTGCAGCCAGAATTACTGATTTATGACGTAATATGCATATTCCTTGATTTTTTAAATAACTTCTGTTAGTAATTCCGAATAGTTTTTGCGGTGAGCAGCTCGACTCATGACTTCCAGAGGATACTTATATCTAGATTTCTCTGTGTAGAACAAGTTGAGCTCGCAAGGTGTTGGAATTTGTGTATCCGTTTTGTGGGGCATGATGTCACTCACTCAGCTCAGCCCTATTGTAATAGTGGGGCACCTCATGACCTTATGGTTATGGCTGTGTATGTCTTACTGCTGGAGAAATTTGCTCAATTCTATGGATCTTACTTTTCTATTCTATTACTAACTTCGTCCCTTTCGAGAAAGCTGTCGGCAGAACTTCCAGGCACCCTTAAATGGATGAACTCGCTCCACATGTATGTATCGAAAGCTGCAGTTTTTCACTGACTAGTGCTGTCTCCATGATCACATACTAACAAATTTTACCTATTGTCCTGCGCTCTAACTTATTTTACCCTATAGCCTGAGACTGCAGTTCACTTGTTCGTAACTTCTGAATCTGTAAGACGTGACATAACTGCTTCATCTGTTTGGTCATAACATCAGTACCCTGACTGGTTATCATGGGTTTCTGATACTGCATAACGAAGGCTTTCGTTTTACTATTAGGAACGAAGGTGTTGGTAAATATCACCAATTTTTCAACATGGAAATTGGACTGCTTGTTCTTTTGTTCCTGTGTGCCTTATCGCCACTCCAGGGTTTTTCTGTTTGCCTTTTGTACCTGACACTATATTCCCCTTACACGTTTTGCGTAACTTCAGCTGGCTAACACATCCTTACCAGGAGGTGGTTTGCATAACTCGAAAGGGGAAGGGTTCTTCTGCCCATAGTCGACCTCGCAGTGTAACAATTCTTTAGTCTGGTGCACATTCAAGTTGTAAGCTGCTGCTATATACGGCGGAGAGAGTCACGGTCAGTATGGTGAGTGTTAACATAGTAATTTAAGAACTTTACCTCTCGTTCTGTGAATACACTCCTTTCTCCTGTTAGCCTATGGATGCAGTTCAGTTGTCTATAACTTCTGAATCTGTAAGAGGTGACATAACTGACCCATCAACTTGGACATTAAATTAGTACCCTGATTGATTATCATGATTACCGACATCCCAGACTTCAAGATACAGTTGTTAATCGTTGCCTGAGACACTATCTCTGCTTGAAACTTCCTGGCAGCGCACACTCCGCTGCAGAGTGAAAATCTCATTCTACTATCTCTGCTTGTTGATTCAGCATGGCAATCATAGATACACAATGCGAAAAGTGACAAATAATGGTTAAAATGTATTGATTCTCGACCTGTGTTTGCACTAAGTGACCAGGAATATCCAAATCAATCATTTGGAACAATTGACTGACCTGTGGTAATTTCTGCAATGGACCTTGCTGACAGCTAAGCTCAGCAGTTCATGTGCAGCGTACACAGTTTTTCATATATTGCTCCATATCCTGCTTGTGTGTCTGCCAATCAGTAGTTCTCCACAGCACGTCGTCCATAGTTCGTCAAATTCCATGCCCTGCAAAGATAGATTTGTGGACCTACTGCAATACCTAGTCACATAAATTTGTTGGCACGACTATGTATCGACCAAACTTCGTCTGTTAATGCAATATTCTATCGTCAGCACAGAACTGCACTTGCGTCATATGCTGCTGACAGCCTGGGTCTGAGACCTGTGCCTTACGCTAACTGTCAGCAGTAATGCCAACACACTCTACTGCATGCACTTTTTGACTGGGGCTGTCAGCGTTACTGCACGTTTTCCCAGTGCGTATCACTTCAAAGTCAAGTGCATTAAGCCATGATACCCATCAAGTCAAGTGGTTAGTTTGTCTTTCAGGCTAATATGGCATTTTAATGCTATCTGGTCTGTTGTAACTTTTAAGAACCTGGTGTACAAGTAACAATAGTAATATGCGATACTATAAAACAGGCTAAGCATTTCTTTCCTGTGACTGAGTAATTATTCTCCAACTTATTCAGTCGTTTGGAAGCATAGGCAATAATGTTCTCTGCTCCACCTACTTTTTCACTTATTGTGCACTCTAAGGCGTGGCTGCTGAAGTCACCAGAAAATATGAACTGCTTCTGATAATCCAGAGATGTAAGGATGGGGTCAGTGATCAATAAGTCCTCCGACTGCGCAAAGACTTCTTTTCAATGTGGTCTCCTGTGCATGTTAATTTCCTTCTTCAACACAGATGTAAGATCTCGCTATTCCACAAATTACAGCAAAAATTTTCTGTGATGATTTCCAAACCTAAACAGGACTACAGCTCTTTCCCCATATGAGGAGCAGGAAAATCCTACATGGCTTATATTAACTGAGTCCTGTTGGCACACCATTCAGGCTGATTATATGACCTAAATAGCGAACTTCCTTCTGTTATGTCGGCTACTATGGGAGTCAGGATCGACACAAACAAGGAAGGAGAGAATTTGTGACGGCCAGTGGCAGGAATCCACAATCATCTGTACGAAACACTTGAAAATTAGTCGAACACTTTACTTCGAAACAGAAAAGAATCTTAACCCCTTCATGTCTCCTACATACAAGAATTTTGCTGTCTATTACTATTCGCAGAATGCAGGCTGATAAACATTTTCCTTTAACTCAGTAAAGATGCTCTCAAAGTCTGTGACTGAACTGGGCCCAACAAGCTATGGTCGGCAACATTCTAGTTTTCCTGAGTACAATTGCTATTGGTGCCCCTTCCCCCTAAGGACTGGTTATTTGGTCTATAAATCGTCACTGAACTCTGATTTATAAATTCTTTCATCGCTGACTGCATATGATGCAGAACATTGTATGGTTTCCTGTTCACAGGTGGTTCATTCATAGTGGGAACCTTATGTTGCATTATTTGAGTTACTGGCAGTGATTTGGAAGGATCAAACAATTATACATATTACTCACAATTTTTCATTTCCTCCTTGTCATTTTCTCATAAATGTGGTACTTTCTACCAAAGTGTGGCTACATTGCCAGATTGTCCCAGTTTAGTGTATTCTATGTTCAAATCCCTAACTGACTCATTTTACTCCACTCTTTCTACGTTGGCTATCAAGCTACCTTGTCATAGCTCTACTTCCATTGAACCAGACTTCTCCAAACCGATGGGCATTACTCAGCTTCTGTCAGTTGCCTTCATGTATAATAAACTACAACACACAAAGCGCTATGCATTTTCCAGGTCCTCAGTATCACTTTGTTTGCTGATTGCATGCCAAACCTGGTTGAAATCAATCCAGGAGTTTCAGAGGAGATCCTAGACTTACATACATATACACATAAAGCATACACGCTGCAATAAGCATTTTCCCTATGGCTTCAGCTGTGTATAGGTAGTCCCCTCTCTGCGTCCACCTCTTTATTTCCCCCCCCCCCCCCCCCCATATATTTATCTACCTCCTGCCCCTCTTATCTCTTACCTGTCCATCTTCCTCTGACCATATCTTCCTCTAACCTTCCTCTGCCCACACCCTCCTCCCCTTCTCTCTGTCTACCTTCTCCTCCATCTTCCTTTCCCACCTGCCAACTACCTCACTATATGTTCCACTTCCCTCCAACATCTCTCCTCTTCCCCTTCTCCCTGTCCATCTACTCCCTCTCTCTTTAAATGTCTCCTCCCTGGTCTCTCGTACATCTCATCCTCCCCTCTCTCTCTCCATCCCTCCTCACCATCTCTCTGTACATCTTTTCTGCTCCTCTCTTTGTCCATCTCATCCTCCTGTACCCTGTCTCTGTCCATCCCCTCCTCCCCCACTCGGTATCGATCCTGCCCTCCATTACTCTGCCTGTCCATCTTCTCCTCCCTCGTTTCTCTGTCCACTACATCATCCACCATCTCTCACTATCCTTGTAGTTTACACCCCTCTCTCAGCTCAACCACGCTGATCTGCACAAGTAGCCACTCCAAGGCATGCTGCTGTGCAGGGCATCTTGTATGTAAGGAGTAGAAAACACTTTTTTACTTGGGTCTCCACTCGTATAGGAGCTAGAAGGTTCTAACACCCATAGTACTACTGATTGTCATATCACAAGCCGTATGTATACCAAATGGTTGAATTGATCCTGTGGCTTACACAAAGGCATACACACAGAGACATGGACACCCATCCACACACCCTCCCACCCACCTACCCACCCACCCACACGCACACACACACACACCATATATATATAGGGTGGCAATTATTGATCGATATGAAATAAAATCGTCATAACTTCTGAATGGTTTGCCTTAGGATGTCCAAACTGCATGGATGGCCGTGGTGCACGATGGAAATTACTATGCAAATGTACATGGGCCTTGTTGTTGTCAGTCCACTTTCATTTGGATGGGTTCGTCAATAAGCAAAGTTGGCGTTTCTGGGGGACTGAGAATCTGCATTTCACGATCAACTGGCTCTGAGCACTATGGGACTTAACATCTCAGGTTATCAGTCCCCTAGAACTTAGAACTACTTAAACCTAACTAACCTAAGGACATCACGCACATCCATGCCCGAGGCAGGATTCGAACCTGATATCGTAGCGGTCGCGCGGATCCAGACTGAAGCGCCTAGAACCGCTCGGCCACCAGCGGCCGGCATTTCACGATCGACAAGTCTCTTCACTCTCAATGAGTGACTGTGTGTTGTGCAATGTCCAGTCATGGAATATTCGGTGCAATACTCGTTGACGGCACAGTGACTACCGAACGGTACATGAAGGTTTTAGAAGATGATTCTATCCCCATTATTCAAAGTAACCCTGATTTCGATAAGATATGGTTCATGGAAGGCGTAGCTCGACCCCATCTAAGCGTTTGATGTTCTGGAGGCGCACTTTGGGGACCGCAGTCTCTCTCTCTCTCTCTCTCTCGTATGCATTTGATTTTATTTTAAAATAATGTTGTATACAGTGCTGACAGTGTTGAATGTTTATCATTTAGCGACACGTAGAAAAATGAAACGTTTATATCGGGTTGGGCACAAACCTCAGTTTAGTGCTGCGAGATGCACAGTATTAGTCAGTGTCTTCGTTCTAATTAACCACTGAATGCTCCTTGGGACTTTATATTAGTCCCCTGTTGCGGACGATCTCACGTGGACCGGAATTAATAATCTCTGAGCGCCCAGCATCAGGAAAGTGAAAGTTGACAGACAGTGTAAGAGCATACAATATTCATTCCCCAACGGGCAGATCGCCACACCGAGGCATAAAATTCGGCCTTTTGTGAAAATCGCTTATGTCGTTAGATTTACTTAGTTTTGGCCGTAATCGGATCTAGAATGAGTGTCCATTCGTCTCTGCTCCACTTCAACACTTTGCTTACCTCTCGCGCCCACAGTGCCACCAGATAGCATTCAATCTCGTGATGAACTGTGGTCGTAATGTTCTAGTCCCTCGTAGCATGACATTTACCACTGATAGTGGTGCTACACTCCTGGAAATGGAAAAAAGAACACATTGACACCGGTGTGTCAGACCCACCATACTTGCTCCGGACACTGCGAGAGGGCTGTACAAGCAATGATCACACGCACGGCACAGCGGACACACCAGGAACCGCGGTGTTGGCCGTCGAATGGCGCTAGCTGCGCAGCATTTGTGCACCGCCGCCGTCAGTGTCAGCCAGTTTGCCGTGGCATACGGAGCTCCATCGCAGTCTTTAACACTGGTAGCATGCCGCGACAGCGTGGACGTGAACCGTATGTGCAGTTGACGGACTTTGAGCGAGGGCGTATAGTGGGCATGCGGGAGGCCGGGTGGACATACCGCCGAATTGCTCAACACGTGGGGCGTGAGGTCTCCACAGTACATCGATGTTGTCGCCAGTGGTCGGCGGAAGGTGCACGTGCCCGTCGACCTGGGACCGGACCGCAGCGACGCACGGACGCACGCCAAGACCGTAGGATCCTACGCAGTGCCGTAGGGGACCGCACCGCCACTTCCCAGCAAATTAGGGACACTGTTGCTCCTGGGGTATCGGCGAGGACCATTCGCAACCGTCTCCATGAAGCTGGGCTACGGTCCCGCACACCGTTAGGCCGTCTTCCGCTCACGCCCCAACATCGTGCAGCCCGCCTCCAGTGGTGTCACGACAGGCGTGAATGGAGGGACTAATGGAGACGTGTCGTCTTCAGCGATGAGAGTCGCTTCTGCCTTGGTGCCAATGATGGTCGTATGCGTGTTTGGCGCCGTGCAGGTGAGCGCCACAATCAGGACTAAATACGACCGAGGCACACAGGGCCAACACCCGGCATCATGGTGTGGGGAGCGATCTCCTACACTGGCCGTACACCACTGGTGATCGTCGAGGGGACACTGAATAGTGCACGGTACATCCAAACCGTTATCGAACCCATCGTTCTACCATTCCTAGAGCGGCAAGGGAACTTGCTGTTCCAACAGGACAATGCACGTCCGCATGTATCCCGTGCCACCCAACGTGCTCTAGAAGGTGTAAGTCAACTACCCTGGCCCTCAAGATCTCCGGATCTGTCCCCCATTGAGCATGTATGGGACTGGATGAAGCGTCGTCTCACGCGGTCTGCACGTCCAGCACGAACGCTGGTCCAACTGAGGCGCCAGGTGCAAATGGCATGGCAAGCCGTTCCACAGGACTACATCCAGCATCTCTACGATCGTCTCCATGGGAGAATAGCAGCCTGCATTGCTGCGAAAGGTGGATATACACTGTACTAGTGCCGACATTGTGCATGCTCTGTTGCCTGTGTCTATGTGCCTGTGGTTCTGCCAGTGTGATCATGTGATGTATCTGACCCCAGGAATGTGTCAATAAAGTTTCCCCTTCCTGGGACAATGAATTAACGGTGTTCTTATTTCAATTTCCAGGAGTGTATTAATAATTTCAGTACATGTATTTATACAGTGCTATTTGAAAGTTATGCTTTACTTTTGATGACGATGAACTGCAAGAGATCGTGATGTAGCGGTGGTATAGTAGTTCCATTGCATAACCAGTAAATATGTGGTTGCGGTTGGTTCATAATTTCTGCTCGAAGAACTGCACTCCCAAGTCTATCAAGCCAAACTGTCTACTATTATGGACCACTGCAGGCCAACTGGCACACTTCAGTACAAAAGCATAACTCTCCAGTGTCTGGGGTCGTATCCCTTACGTCTTCCTTGTTCGAATGTTCATACCAAACTCTTGCTTCATTTGTGTACTCTTTCCACACGCTACTCCAGCAAGCTACCAAACAAATGTGCTTCCCCTAACAGTTGTTGATTTGTGCCAGATCATTCTTTCGTCATTACGTGATATTTTGTCTATAACTAATGCCTGGGTAGTAATCAGTGATAATACAGTACATGCTCATATTACCTTTCGAATACCAAATCCTTTCAAATTTTACATATTTTCTTCTCAAAATATATACACAGTAACCTGATGTTTTAATAATAATGTAGAACAGTTACGTCACTGCAGAAAATATACCTGTTTCGTGGTATTTTTAGTACTGTGCTGTCAAAAAATATAATGGTTAGGTTGTTACTAAAGCGATTTCAAAACTCCTTTAGACAAAACTCTTGCCCTAATTAGGTAAGTAAAAAAAGTATGTTGCGAGAACGATACAGACTGAAGATGAAAAAGGAACAATATGTAGATAAAACTGAAAGTAATTTACAGCACCATATAAGCAGAAGATATTCCATGATTTAGAACTGTGCTCTACCATCTCCACGTATTTATAAATTTCAACGAAATATTTCATTATTTGTGAAATTCTAGGACTCTAAAATTGTTGCTTCCACTTCAAGAGACGACAGCTTCAGATAATATTTTAACACAATTACAACTTTCGAGGATTCCTGTAACGTAGGAGAACTGACATTAGATTTATTCTGACTTCAACTAAATAAACATGCAAATTGTACGAATAACTGTCGAGGAGAAATTTTTCTCAAATGCACTTCGCACTTTTTATGTTGTTTTGTGTGTGCCTTACTGCACGACTGAGACCTGTGAACTCGAATTACCTCTTCTCCGTATCCCCTAGTTTTTCCCTTCAGCAGACTGTATTTTTTTCCGTTGAAACTTTTACCAGCAGTAGCCTTCTTACGACTCTGAGGTCCGGACCTCCACCCAACTTCCTCTGGCGACGTCATGCATTACACATAATCTCTTCGGGAGGTCTCTACTCAGACTGCTGTCCTTCAAAGGAACAGCGTCTAATATTGCTGTCTTGCTTGCCGACGATGTCAGCTGGTAGGTCACTGATGACATTCCTTGATACTAGGATGAAGGAAGAAAATCTCTCCCATAATGGGGAACTGATAAAAAATACCAGCGAACTCAACTTCAGGACACATTAGAAAACAGAACCTGGCTTATCTCTCTTAACGGAGAGTTATATTAGAGATATGCATGTTACACAAATCTTGATTGCGTTCTCTCGCTTGAGATGTGTAATAGTCATTTTCGCAACTGTAATACTCTTTATCGGTAAAACATGTGGCAACATGCTTATCATTTACATAAGGTTAATTTTAATATTTAATTTTAATACCTATTAATTTCGTGTCGCTCAAAAGATTAGTGCACCTCTTTCCATTGGGCGCCTGTTCGGCGCCTTATGTGTCCGTAATCTAGCCGAGTAATCCTACCGGGGAAAGGGGACCCGCAGTTGAGCGTTTCATCTACATTTACATCTACATCCATACTCTGCAAGCCATCTGACGGTGTGTGGCGGAGGGTACTTTGAGTACCTCTATCGATTATCCCTTCTATTCCAGTCTCGTATTATTCGTGGAAAGGAAGGTTGTAGGTATGCCTCTGTGTTGGCTCTAGTCTCTCTGATTTTATTCTCATGGTCTCCTCGCGAGATATACGTAGGAGGGAGCAATATACTGCTTGACTCCTCGGTGAAGGTATGTTCTCGAAACTTAAACAAATGCCCGTACCGAGCTACTGAGCGTCTCTCCTACAGAGTCTTCCACTGGAGTTTATCTATCATCTGCGTAACGCCTTCGTGATTACTAAATGATCCTGTAACGAATCGCGCTGCTCTTCGTAGGACCTTCTCTATCTCTTCTATCAACCCTATCTGGTACGGATCCCACACTGGTGAGCAATATTCAATCAGTGGGTGAACAAGTATACTGTAACCTACTTCCTTTGTTTTCGGATTGCATTTCCTCAGGATTCTCCCAATGAATCTCAGTCTGGCATCTGCTTTACCGACGATCAACTTTATATGATCATTCCATTTTAAATCACTCCTAATGCCTAATCCCATATAATTTATGGAATTAACTGCTTCCAATGGCTGACCTGCTATATTGTAGCTAAATGATAAAGGATCTTTCCTTGTATGTAATCGCAGCACATTACACTTGTCTATATTGAGATTCAATTGCCATTCCTTGCACCACGCGTCAATTCGTTGCAGATCCTCCTACATTTCAGTACAATTTTCCATTGTTACAACCTCTCGATATACTACAGCATCACCCGCAAAAAGCCTCAGTGAAATTCCGATGTTATCCACAAGGTCATTTATGTATATTGTTAGTAGCAACGGTCCTACGACACTCCCCTGCGGCACACCTGAAACCACTCTTACTTCGGAAGACTTCTCTCCATTGAGATGGACATGCTGCGTTCTGTTATATAGGAACCATTCAATCGAATCACACAATTGGTCTGATAGTCCATAAGCTATTACTTTGTTCATTAAACGACTGTGGGGAATTGTATCGAACGCCTTGCGGAAGTCAAGAAATACGGCATCTACCTGGGAACCTGTGTCTATGGCCCTCTGAGTCTCGTGGACGAATAGCGCGAGCTGGGTTTCACACGATCGTCTTTTTCGATACCCATGCTGATTCCTACAGAGTAGATTTCTAGCCTCCAGAAAAGTCATTATACTCGAACATATTACGTGTTGTCTTTCCTGGAAAATTTTCACGTTGTTGCGAGGCGAGGGTTAGGTTAATTGCTGACTGAAATATTCTATGTTCCGAACGGAATTCGATTCCACGACCTTTCGTTTTCGATGCCCTCACCTTATCGCTAGACCACCAGGCCCGACTATTAACTGTTAAATTCTTTAAATGACTGGGCACGTTGACCAGGATTTTTAAGGCTGGCTGTCTCACTCCTTTTTGTGCCACACTAAGCATGGAGAGCTGCATCAAACCAGTCTCAGGACTGAAGACCACAACAAGAACAACAACAACAAGGCCGAGTGATCGTATAAGAAATCTTGAGGTGTGTGTATTCCAAGGGAGTGTTACCTGAGGCGCCAAAAAAACTTGTGTAGTCATGCGTATTCAAATACAGAGATATGTAAACAGGCAGAATAAGGCGTTGTTGTCGGTAACGCCTATATAAGACAAGAAGTGTCTGGCGCGGTTGTTAGATCGGTTACTGCTGCTACAATGGCAGGTTATCAAGACTTAAGTTAGTTTGAACGTGGTGTCATAGTCGGCGCACGAGCGATGGGACACAGCATCTCCGAGGTAGCGATAAATTGGGATTTTCCCCTACGACCATTTCACGAGTGTATCGTGAATATAAGGAATCCTGTAAAACATCAAATCTCCGACGTCGCTGCTGCCGGAAAAAGATCCTGCGAGAACGAGACAAACGACGACTGAAGAGGATCGTTCAACGTGGCAGAAGTGCAACCTTTCAGCAGATTGCTGCAGATTTCAACGCTGGGCCATCAACAAGTGCGAACCATTCAACGAAACATCATCGATATGGGCTTTCGGAGCCGAAGGCCAAGTCGCGTACCCTTGATGACTGCACGACACAAAGCTTTACGCCTCGTCTTGGCCCGTCAACACCAACATTGGATTGTTGATGACTGGAAGCATGGTGTCTCATCGGACGAGTGTCGTTTCAGATTGTATCTAGCGGATGGACATGTACTGGTACGGAGACAATCTCAAGAATCCATGGACACTGCATGTCAGCAGGGGACTGTTCAAGCTGGTGGAGGCTCTGTAATGGTGTGGTGCATGTGCAGTTGGAGTGATATGGAACCCCTGACACGTCTAGATACAACTCTGACAGGTGACACGTACGTATGTATCCTGTCAGATCACCTGCATCCATTCATGTCCATTATGCAATCCGACGGACTTGGGCAATTCCAGCAGGACAATGCGATACCACATATGTCATGAATTGCTACAGAGTGGATCCAGGAACACTCTCCTGAGCTTAAACACTTCCGCTGGCCACCAAACTCCCCACGCATGAACATTATTGAGCATATCTGGGATGCCTTGCATCGTGGTGTTTAGGAGAGATCTCATCCCCTTCGTACTCTTACCGATTTATGGGCATCTACGCAGGATTCATAGTGTCAGTTCCCTACAGCACTACTTGACATTAGTCGAGTACATGCCACGTAGTATTGCAGCACTTCTAGGTGCTCGCGGGGGCCCTACACGACATAAGGCAGGTGAACTACTTTCTTTGGCTCTTCAGTGTATATACGGTTCACTTACACTCATGTGACGACCGCCTATGGTCCAATTCAACGTCCAATAATCACTCACAGACTGCGAGTGCCAGCGCTAGCAGTGGAGGGTACATAAAGCATCTCTAGTAAACGTGGCAAACAGTGCATTCTTTGTAGTAATGCGGAAACAGAGCGATTTATCTGACGTCCAAAAGAGCATGGTCATTGGTTTTAACACCAAGAGTGGAAGGATTTACGAAACAGCTACGTCTGGAAACTCTTCACGTGCCTCCGTGGTTAAAGTATATCATGCGTGGCAAAATCGCGCTATCCAAAACCGACGCTGAGGCATCGTAGGTCCTAGATGACAAAGGTGAATGATGTCCGCGGAAATACGTATGGTCGAAGAGACTTGCAACTGTTGAGCAACTGACCACCCTGGTCTCCTCAACGACTGTTTAGCGAATGTTGCCAAGTACGGCTCTCCGCAGAAGGTGCCTGTTTTATGCACCCATGGTGATTGCTGTTCATCATCGACGACGACGAATGCTGGAGTTTGCACGGAGGTTCAGAAACTAGACGTCCATTGATTGGCGACAGGTGACCTTTTCAGATGAATCACGTTTTAAGCTCTGTCGGTTTGAAACGTCTGAAAGCAAATAACCTGCAACAATTGTTAGAATGATCTAGGTCGCAGGAGAGAGTGACACGCACTGGCGAATGTTTTCGTGACATTCCCTGGGTGACCTCATCATTCTGGAAGGCACAATGACTCTGAGCACTATGGGACTTAACTACTGAGGTCATCAGTCCGCTAGAACTTAGAACTACTTAAACCTAGCTAACCTAAGGACACCACACACATCCATGACCGAGGCAGTATTCGAACCTGCGACCGTAGCAGTCGTACGGTTCCAGACTGTAGCACCTAGAACCGCTCGGCCACTCCGGCCGGCGGGAAGGCACAATGGATCAATACAAGCATGCAGTTGTTCTTGTGGACCATGTCCAGACTTACATGCAGTTTGTTTGGAAGCATGTATTCGTCGTCGCCATACTGGCGTATCACCCGGCGTGATGATATGGGCTGCCATTAGTTACGCGTTTCGGTCACCTCTTGTTCGCATTGCCGGCACTTTGAACAGTGGACGTTACGTTTCAGATGCGTTACGACCCGTGGCTCCACCCTTCATTCGATCCCTGCGAAACCCTACATTTCAGCAGGATAATGGACGACCGCACGTTGCAGGTCCTGTACGGGCCTTTCTGGATACAGAAAATGTTCGACTGCTGCCCTGGCCAGCACATTCTCCAGATCTCTCACCAGTTGAAAACGTCTGGTCAATGGTGGCCGAGCAACTGTCTCGTCACAATACGCCAGTCACTACTCTTTACGAACTGTGGTATCGTGTTGAAGCTGCATGGGCAGCTGTACCTGTACACGCCATCGAAGCTCTGTTTGACTCAATGCCCAGGCGTATCAAGGCCGTTATCACGGCCAGAGGTGGTTGTTCTGGGTACTGACTTCTCAGGATCTATGCACCCAAACTGCGTGAAAATGTAATCACATGTCAGTTCTAGTATAATATATTTGTCCAATGAATACCCGTTCATCATCTGCATTTCTTCTTGGTGTAGCAATTTTAATGGCCAGTAGCGTATTAATGAACGCTTAAGCCCATCCACACATCCACTCTGTGAATCTCTGCGAAAGGCGTTGCCGAGTGTACGTTTTATTATATAATATGGTTACGCATCTGCCAGAAGAAAAATGCAAATGTCATACAGCTCACTGTGAACTTCAGTGGCTCGAAGACCACCAGCGCGAGTTTACCGTACTCCCCTGGCCACCAAATCCCCCAGATGGCATCTGCCAGCTGCAAAACGCAAGTGTCATACATCACGCAGTGTATCTGCGTGATTCGAAGACCAACAGGCAAAGTTTACCGTACACCTCTGGATTTGGTATCGTATCTGAGGGATCACCTCGATCGGGCTGTTGGCGTCATGGACTATGAACCGAGAAATCTAGCGCAGCTGGCTACGGCGCCGGAGTCTGCATGGCTTCACATCCCTGTCGGTTCCTCACAGAATCTCACTGAGTTTCTCCCTGTACGTCTCGCAGCGGTCCGAGCTGAAAAGGTGATTGGTCTGGCTTTTGACAAGTGGTCATATTAATTTGACTGGACAGTGTAGAACCATTACTGCTCACACTAAATACAAGTGACTTAGTGGATAACCTTGGGAGCTCGGTGAGGCTGTTTGCGCATAGTTCTGTTGCATATAGGGAGAAGTCGCACGTAATAAAATTGTAGCGAAATAGAGGAATGCCTGTAGAAGATCGACGGTTGGTACAGGGGTTAGCATTTGATTCTCAACATAAACAAATGTAATTTATTGTGCATAATTAGGAACAAAGGACCATTATTGTTTGATTACACGACTGCTGAACTATTTCTGTGAAACGTCACGTTCGTTAAGTGTGGTAAAGGCAGGATAAGGTAGACTACAAAAATCGTCATTCACCTAATTCTCAAGTATTGATCGTCAGACTGAGACCTTTACCATTTAGGATTGACAGAGGAAGTAGGGAAAGTCCAGAGGAAAGCAAAGATGTTCACCCAACTCCAGTGGGGGACTCTACAAGAGAGGTGTTGTGCATCGCGGCGTGCTTTACTGTTCAAATTCCAAGTTCGTTCGTTCCCAGAAGAGCCACTAACATATCGCTCCCTCCTAGATTTCAAAGGTAGAATGAGAAGGATTAGAGTTCGTACAGAGACTTACTAGCGGTCGTCCTTCCCGTGCAAGATTCCCACCCGAAATAGGAAAAGGGAAGATATCACAGCGGTATGCAAAGTACCTCTCGACAAACATCGTCACATGACTTTTGAAGAACAATTGTAGAAACTTAGGTTGCTGCGGTGGAATTATCCTTAAGTGTAGAACACTCGTCACGGTGTAAGTCTGCCTTTTCAGTCGATGTTTGTCCCATCCGCCTCGAGGTCCGTTGATGATGAGGAATACCCAGTAGAAGTTTTTTAATTCCTTGGCCGAAAGCCCTAACTGCCACAATAATCAGCAAACTGTAAGCGATAAGAAGATACAACATGAGATCAGTAACCGAAAACAAAAATCACCGTCAGTTCTATCATAAAGTCCCCTAAAGACCTAAAAAGGCTCTCTTTCAAGTTATGCTTTATCCCCTTAGTAATATAATTTCTAGAAACCTGCACAACAACTAGATAGGCCGACAACAAACTGCAAGTCGCAAAAATGAAGTTCTTACGAATCTGGTAAAGGAAACTAGGGAGGATAGAGCAAGAAGTTAGAAAAATAAGGGAAGAAGCTAGATTACAAAAGTCCTTCAAAGAAAAAGTGAAAAGGGTCAGTTTGATACAGTCTAGCCCTGTCAGACGAATGGGGGAGGGCAGATTAGCAAAACAGTGGCAACAAATAGATGTGATTGGTAGAAGTCTGGTAGGGAGACCAAGGAAGAGATGGCTGGATGAAGTGAAGGAGAATATAGGAAAAAGGGACTCGGCTGGGACACAGTCCTGAAAGAAGAATGATATGGACAGACACGAGTGGAGAGCACTCGTGAACCACACCCAGGCAGATGCAGTGGAAAATCGATTATGATCGTGAATTTACTTATAAGCATTCCTAAAACGAGCAAATACATAGGGAAGTATTTCTGAAAGAAAATACTAAATCATCGAACGTTTCGAAAGTAGAAACTATTAATGAACGCTTAAGCCCATCCACGTCCACACATGCACTCTGTGAATCTTTGCGAAAGGCGTAGCAGAGTGTACTTTTTTTTATATAATATGGTTTCGCTTTTAAAGCGTGAGAAGATTTGCTGTTCGACTCAGTGCGAGCTTGTATTGCTTAACTTTATCGATGCGGTTTCTATAGGATAGATTTTCAGGGCCTGAAGAACTTTCAAAGTGTCTCTCCTGATAGACACTTGGGGAAGCTTTTTAAGCATGTACTTGCGAGACGTACGGCGTCTTTTCTCGATCATCTCTCCTGTATACCTGTGATCCATTGCTTCGCTTTTCTTTTCATACGATCGGCGTCCCTTTCTCTTCTCACCTAAACTTCAGAACAGTATTAAGTGTGACTGTACAATGTTTCGCATGCAAAATATTTAACAAGCATGATTCAGTTTCTCAGCCTTACCAATGAATCGTAACTTGCTGTTTGCTTTACCCAAAACTGGGCTATTGTGGTCATTCCACTTCACATCTATATATACAGAGTGAACATTAATAAAACCGACGAACTGCAAGGGCGGATTCCTGACTGGAAATGGAGGAAAAAAGGGCCTATGAGCATGTGTCCGAAAAGGGAAGGTGTGCGTGCAACGACAACAAACCGTCCTGGAACACAGTACGGAGATGCTTGCATCCACGACCTCGTGCGGTAGCGTTCTCGGTTCCCACGCTCGGGTTCCCGGGTTCGATTCCCGGCGGGGTCAGGGATTTTCTCTGTCTCGTGATGACTGGGTGTTGTGTGATGTCCTTAGGTTAGTTACGTTTAAGTAGTTCTAAGTTCTAGGGGACTGATGCCCAAAGATGTTAAGTCCCATAGTGCTCAGAGCCATTTGAACCGTTTGAACCATCCACGACCCAACAGATGTCCACAGTGGCCTCCGTGGGATTGCACGTGTAGGGATAGCGGCGGTTGCAATTCAGGATGCACATAATCGTACTTTAACTTACACCATGTTGACGGGTCACTTGCCTGGAACTTGTACCAGGGTTCATCTCAATATCTTGTAGAGCCTAATCCTCCAAATATTGTGTGCGCACAGTCAGCGGCCTCCCTGCTAATTCGTCTGTCTGAAAGGACCCTTGATCACACAAACCCCCAAAAAGGACTTGAAATGTTGTGCGATGTGGTTTGTGTTTTGCGGTTACTTGCTTTGGTACAGCTGTGGCATCTCTCGATCGTTTCCATCTGCTTGCCCATACACAATCACGATCTCGGCTTGTTCCGGACATGAATACCGGACCATTCTCCTGTCGACAGTACGCTGCGTCAATCACACAGCCGCCAACACATAAGGAATACACGGCACGTGATCAAAGGAACTGGCGTTCGTCAGTGCCATCTACCGTGGCAACGACGTATTTCCGGACATATGTGCATAGGACCTGTTTTGCTGCATTTCCAGTCAGGAATCCGTCCCTACAATGTGTAGGTTTTATTAATGTTTACCCTGTGTTGCTACCACGGAATACACTGGTGGAAAAAACCGCAAAATAAAAAAAATTATTAACGTAGAATAATGAAATTTCGTAAATACGTTTGTCTGGGTAACATATTTGTGTGGTTCATAGCAAGTTCACAGGTTAATGTAAGCACGAAATAAGTCATTGCAAATGTGAAATGCTGGTTCATTAATAACCGGTGCAAGCATGAAAACGACCATACCTTGTGTTGTACAGATGACAGATGGCAGTCAGTGGGTTTGCAGTCCCATGTCTGTTGCACGTGCTCGATCAGTAGAGGGACTGTTAACACGGGTTGTGGATGACCTTGGATTTGTCGTTCTATAATGTCCCACATATGTTCGATTGGAGACAGATGTGGTGATGCAGCAGGCCAATTCAACATGTCGACACCCTGAAGAGCATGTTGAGTTTCAACAGCGGTATGTGGGCGAGCGTTACCCTGTCGGAAAAAGAGTCCTTGAAATGCTGTTGATCAATAGCAGCACAAGAGGTCAACTCATCAGATTGACAAACAAATTTGCAGTCAAGATGCATGGGATAACCACGAGAGTGCTCCTGATGTCATACGAAATCGCACCACAGACAGTGTAAGTCCAGTGTGTCTAGCATAGAGACAGGTTGGTTGCAGGCCCTCAGTTGCCCTCCTTCTATCCAACACACGATCATCACAGGCACCGTGGCAGAACCAACTCTCATCAGCAAACACAACAGGCATCCAGCCTGCCCTCTACTAAGATTTCGCTTGAAACCACTGAAGGCGCAAACGTTGATGATTTGCGCTCAGTGGAATGCACGCTACAGTTCCTCTGGCTCAGAGCTTTTCTTGATGTAACTGATTTGTAACAGTAGACTGACGTTTAGGAGACTAGTCAGAAAGAATCAATACGCAAAGAAGAGGAATACCGAAGCACAAAGAAATAAAGAGATACGTTTAACGTTCTCTAAGGCGATAGATATTTCGATAAGGAATAGCTCAGATAGGTACAAATAACGTATCTGCGAAGAAACCATGGATAACAGAAGAAGTACTTCAGTTGATCGATGAAAGAAGAAAGTACACAAAATTTGGAGGAACTTCAGGAATACAGAATCGCAAGTCATTTACGAATGAAATAAATAGGCAATGCAGAGAAGCTAAGGCGAAACGTCTGCATGAAAAATGTGAAGAAACTGAAAAAGAAACGATTTTTGGAAGGACAGACTCAGTACACAGAAAAGTCCAAACAGTCTTCGGTGAAATGAAAAGCAATGTTGGTAACATTAAGAGGGCATTGAGAATTCGACTGTTACATGCAGAAGAGAGAGCGGATAGGTGGAAACAGTACATTGAAGGCCTCCGTGAGGGGGAAGACTTGTCCTATGTGATAGAAGAAGAATCAAGAGTCGATGTTGAAGAAATAGGGGATCCAGTATTAGAATCAGAATTTAAAAGATCCTTTGGAAGACTTAAGATCAAATAAGATAGAAGGTATGGATAACATTTCATCAGAATTTCTAAAATCATTGGGAGTATTTGCAACAAAACGACTATTTACGTTGGTGTGTAGAATGTATGAGTCTGACGATATACCATCTGACTGTAGGAAAAATATCATCCACACGATTCTGAAGACCGCAAGAGGTGACAAGTGTGAGAATTACCGCCCAGTGATCTTAATAGCTCATGCAGCCAAGCTGAATAGTCAGAAGAATGGAAAAGAAAATTGAAGCTGTGTTTCATGACGATCAGTTTGGATTTAGGAAAGGTAAAGGCGCCAGAGAGGCAGTTCTAACGTTGTGGTTCATAATGGAAGCAAGACTAAAAATCAAGACGTTTTAGTAAGACGACAGTCGAGATAACAATAACATTTATTATGACCGGTTTCGGCTTATATACCACAATCGTACACTGCACGATCGTACACTGTACGATGGTGGTATCACGTGAAAAACGAAGGAGCTGCCAGCACTAGCCTCAGGGGCTCAAAAATCTGAGGATGGTTCTAACATAAGCCGAAACCGGTCGTAATAAACAAATGTTATAGCGTTCTCGACTGTTGTTTTAACTAACTCATAGCGCTAGATGGCTGCTCTCCACGGACAGTGCTGTCTAAATTTATGAAAAATCAAGACATGTTCATAAGATTTATCGACCTGTAAAAAATGTTCGACAATGTTAAATGGTGCAAGACGTTCTAAATTCTGAAGAACACATGCTTAAGCTACAGAGAGTGAAGGGTAGTAGACAACATGCACAAGAGCCAAGAGAGAATAATGAGAGTGGAAGACCAAGAACGAACTGCTCGGATCAAAAAGGGTGTAAGATAGGAATGTAATCTTTTGGCCTTACTTTTCAATCTGTACATCGAAGAACCAATGGTCGAAATAAAGGAAAGGTTCCAGAATGGAATTAAAGTTCAAGGTGAAAGGATAGCAATGATAATATTCGATGATCACGTTCCTATCCTCAGTGAAAGTGAAGAAGAATTAAAAGATCTACTGAACAGAATGAACAGTCTAATCAGTACAGAATGTGGACTCAGAGTAAATCGAAGAAAGACGAAAGTTATGAGAAGCAGCAGAAATGAGAACAGCGAGAAACTTAAAATCAAGATCGATCAAAATCAAGATCAAGCAGATGAAGTTAATGAATTCTGTCACCAAGGCAACAAAATAACCAATGAAGGACAGAGAAAGGAGGACATCAAAAGCAGACTAGCTGTTGTGGGTTGGCAGGAGAGCCAACACCAGTTTATTAGAGGATGCCGAAAGGCACGCGTTTTAGCTCACGCAGGCTGGCGTGAGTTCTGGAACAGGTCAAGGAAATTAGACTTTAGAAAAAACGGACGTAGCTGGTGGAATACTTAACTTTAATCCATAAATGGTGAACGTCGCTCTTGACTGTACATTATTTACAATATCAATAGTAACTGAACATGGCGCCTTGCTAGGTCGTAGCAAATGACGTAGCTGAAGGATATGCTAACTATCGTCTCGGCAAATGAGAACGTATTTTGTCAGTGAACCACCGCTAGCAAAGTCGGTTGTACAACTGGGGCGAGTGCTAGGAAGTCTCTCTAGACCTGCCGTGTGGCGGCGCTCGGTCTGCAATCACTGATAGTGGCGACACGCGGGTCCGACGTATACTAACGGACCGCGGCCGATTTGAAGGCTACCACCTAGCAAGTGTGGTGTCTGGCGGTGACACCACACTAGCAATTGCAAAAAGTGCATTCATGGCCAAGAGAAGTGTACTAGTATCAAACGTAGACCTTATTTTGAGGAAGAAATCTGAGAATGTACGTTTGAAGCACAGGATTGTATGGTAGTGAAACATGCACTGTGGAAAAATCGGAGCAGAAGAGAATCGAAGCATTTGACACTTGGTTCTACAGACGATTGTTAAAAATTAGGTGGACTGCTAAGGTAAGGAAAGGGGAGGTTCTGCGCAGAATCTGAGACGAAAGGGATATCAGAAAAACACTGACAAGAAGAAGGGAAATGGTGATAGGAAATCTGTTGAGACATCAGGAAATAACTTCCATGGTAATGGAGGGAGCTGTAGAGGGTAAATACTGTGGAGGGAGTCAGAGATTGGAATGCATCCAGCAAATAATTGAGAATGTAGGTTGCAAACGTTACTCTGAAAAAAAAAAGAGTAGTTCATTGTGTCTCTGCAGCGCCAAGTGCTGCTCACATTGCTGGCGCAGATGCAGTATGGTGCAGTACGACGAGCCAGAACCATACGACGAACACGATGGTCTTCCCTGTCAGTTACGTCACATGGTTGTCTTGGGTCCAGTCTTCTTTCGACCGTACATTCTTGTTACCATCGTTGCTTTTTCCTACCAAGTATTTCGGCAGTATCGCAGAAGGAATGTCCAGGTTCTTGTAGCCCGATTACAAAACCTCGTCCAGACCCAGTGAGGTCTTGACAATGGCGTCTTGGAAACCTTAAAGCCGTTTCTGACAAACATTATCTCATCACATCTAATCTCGAAGGTAACTGATGCTCACTACCGTTACGGCATGTATTTAAAGGGAACTTGACTTGTGTCGACATAGTGGGGCTACTAGCACCATTCTTTTGTGCCTGGCGCGAAATTTGAGAAGACATCATCTTTAAGATGTAGAAACATGCCTGTCAACTTTTGGTGATGTCGCACAACTCCTTCTTGGTACTTCGATCTTTTCCGTCCGTGTAGTTGTAGATCGAGACTGACTAATTGTGACTCATCAATCCTGTAGTCAATATGCTTTTACGTATAGAAAGTGCACGGCTTACCATTCTCTAGATTGTGGGATAGTGGCCGCACTCTACGCCAGGTTGCTATTTCGTGAAGATCTAACTGGATATTACAGCAGTTTTTGACCCATACTATTTTCTCATAGATAACTGCTTCTCCAGCGAAAAATTTGTGACAGCAAGTATAATAATACCGTTAAGACATGAACGGAAACCTGGAAGAGCAACAGTACTATTACAATCCAGTGGGGCAGTATATTGCTCAAGTGTGTGGGATCCGTATAAAAGAAGGCTAACAGGAGATGCTGAACGCGTAGAACGAAGGGAGCACTAATCTCATGAGTTTGTTTCGCCTGTGGGAGAGCGTCAAGAAGCTGCGCAAAGAACTAAATAGCCAAACGCTTGAAGTTAGACGTGAGCTACCCCAAGAAGGCCTACTTAGTAAGTTTTAAGAACCAGCTTTAAGTAACGAATCTAGGGATATACTACAACCTCTTGCGGATCGTGTGTTTGAGGAGTCATTCTTCCCGCGCTGTATATGTGAATGGAAAGAGAAAAAGCTCCAGTAACTCGTACAATGGAAAGTACTCTCTGCCACGCACTTCACAGTGATTTGCAAAGTAGTGATGTAGATTTAGTGTGTTAGCCCACAGTACATGTTGCAGCTATGAATTCGTCTGAGTGCGTTTGCGTTTCCTCTGGTAAATGAAATCTTGTTGTACACCTGAGCTGCACTCAAAGCCAGTTCGAGAACGTTTCTCCACATAGGTGACGTATCATTTGGAGCCCCTACTTGTCCCCCCCCCCCCCCCCAACCCCTCCAGTCAACCCCTCCTCCCTCGTTTTCCACCGTCCACAATCACATGTGTCAGTTCTAGGCACTAACTGTGACATGCAGTGTAGACAAATTGTGGTCTTGGGCGCCCCTGTCACAATGGCGGCCCAAGAAGTTGCTACTAATTCTGATACATTCTGTGTGGAAACCTTATATCTGTGCCGTCACTGGCAGCCCCTGTCAGATTGGCGCCCCAAGCAGTAGCTTGTGTCGCTTGTGCCTTTTATTTCCTGGTCTATTTTATTCTTTTCACTGAGTAGTGCCCCACAGTATTTGAAGTCTTGTAATCTTTCAAAGATTTTACCACTTACATCTAAAGGTGTGCCATCAGTCACTGCTCACTGTCAGGCGTTTGGTCTTATCCACGTTCATCTTCAAGCCTATAGTCACTCCCTCTACTCTTGCTACTTGAATAAGATCTGGCTCATTCTATGCTGTTAAAACTATCATCTGCATAGACCAGAGTGTTGATGCTTCTATCCAGCTGTACTTCTATCTCTAGGCTTGATACATTTCTCGGTGTTCTTTCCACAACCAGATTGAACAGAAGGAAGCAGAGAGAGTCTCATTGTTGCACTCTAGTCCTCATTTTGTGCTTCTCTGAGATCTTTCCATTCCCCTTTCACCATGCATGTTGTCTCTTGTACACATGCTCGTGTTAGCTCTACTAGTTTTCTAGAAAACTGCACCTGTTCCAGTTCTTGACATACGGTTTGCCTGTTAAACTACCATACGCTTTTTGGAGTCCACAAAAAAGACAGTGAACATCTCTGCAAAATTACCAGCTCTTTAGTAGCATTTGCCTTATCTTATGTAGTTGGTCTACGGTTGATTTTCTCTTTATAAGCCCTGCTTGTTGGAATTCAAGCACCTCCTCGACGTTTGGTGTTAGCCACTTCAGCAACAACACGACTCAGATCTTATAACTTGTCCATAGTAAGGTAGTTCCTCTACAGTTGCTGCATCTCATTGGGTCTCCTTCCTTTAGTATTCTGTAGACACAGGCTGATTTCATTCTGCCAGGATCCTTTCTCTTCTCCAAATTAAGCAGATTATGTGGTACACTCTCTCTCTTGTGGGATATCTCTTCCCTCTTTCAGCTTCTCTGCAGTATGCCATCTATCCATGATACCTTTCCCCTCTTCAGCATTTTAATGGCTCCTGCTACCTATTCCATGCTCGGCAGTTGATTCTCCTCTGTTGATATTGTTATTCTATCTTGTCTGTACAATTTTTTTTTCTTCTCCTTCTTCTTCTTCCTCTGATGCTGCTGTCGAACCGCTGTTGATGGTGTCGTCCACATCCAGGATTCAGTATGAAATAGCCATGGAAACGACCCCAGAAAGTTGAAGGCTAATGCTAGAATATCTCAGAACGATCGCAGACTGAAGTGTAGCCCTTGGAATCTAAGATCACTCTACACACCTGGAACTATGAAGATGCTGGATGAAGAACTGAGTAGGTACGGGCTAGAGATAGAGGCACTGCAAGAGATGAGATGACCTGGAGCAGGATGCTAAAGGTAAGTTCTACAGCTAGTTCTGTATCAGAAATAGACAAGGTAAAGGTCAACCGGCGTTTGTTCTTCAGTAGCCAACAGAATAAGAGGAAATGTCATGGACTTCAAGGCTGTCAGTGAAAGAATATACCGGATAAGAATGAGAGGAAAGTTTTACAACCTAACAATGCTCTCATATCATGCACCTACAGAAGATAAAAGACGATAATGGAAAAGACAGTTTCTACGGAGCCCTACAATAAGTGTACAAAGATGCACCATCGTACGATGTGAATGTGTTCCTCGTTGATGCCAATGGAAAAGTAGGAAAAGAGGCCTCTCTGAGACCCTACACTGGCCCCCATACTCTACACGATTCCTCCAACAACAACGGAATGAGACCAACCAATCTGACAACTTCAGAAAACATTAGGTTTATGAGCATTTACTTTCCTCGCAAAAAGATTTATAAGATAATCCGGAAATCACGCGACCAAAACACTCGGAACCAAATAGATCGCACGTTAATGGGTGCTACACACAGAAGTATTACTGAGAATATAAAATCTCAAAGAGGCGCAGAAATAGGATCAGCCTACTATTTTGTGCTGACAACTATTAGTGAAAGGACAGAATGCAGAAACTGCAGCAGGAGAGATGAGACTGCAGAATAATCCCCGATCTACTGAAAGAAGTCGACGTTAAAGACCGATGTGCACAAATAGGATGAGACAACTATTTTGTGCTGACAACTATTAGTGAAAGGATAAAATGCAGAAACTGCAGAAGAAGAGATGCAGAAAGAGAGCAACATTAAAGACACACATGCAACTGAAATTCGAAACAGGTTTGCTGCCTTGGAAGAAGAGCGAGATGATGTAGGCAAGTAATGGACCAAGCTCGAGATTTATGTTATATACATGTAAATGATATCTTACTCTAGGCATTCAGAATGAAGAGAAATATCATGTGCAGCAATTGAAGCCTCTAAAAGTAGTGTCTTGGGATCAAACAGGGCTTGGAAACGTTTTTAGTAGTTGTTAAGTGTCTACAGAGCATCAACAGGGCTGCTACACAGTCGTGTGAACAAAATGCTGACCAATCATATCTAAACGATCGTGGACTGACGACATGTGAGGGGCTCGTGTAAACCCATGGTACTCGTTATTTTTAGAGGAAGGCTTAAAACTGACTAGCCGTATGTGATTAGGCATTGTGCTGTTGAAATACGATATGTGGGATAGCTTGAAGCAGAGTTAGCACCTCAGAATCTGATATTTTCATTATGTTGTTGGCGCTGTACAGACTGCGCTTAATTTGTAACAGCAGAGATAGCAGGTTTTATGGAACAGTGCTTCAAACCATCACATTTGGTGTTAGTCCGTTACACCACTCACAACTGTAGGCTGCCAAGCTACGGTCATCACGGAAGAGCCTAATACGCGTGTCTCTGTCACCTGACTGTTTGAAGCGGAAATCGTCCTGTAATACTACACTTTAGCTCTTTGAACTTACGACACAACGTACATCTTTCGATTGCCAGCTGAGCTCATTGCTGTTTATGGTCAATGGAAGCCGACTCAGCACCGTATTAGCTAACAAGCAGAACCCCAGAGGATAGTGATCAGTAGTCGACGCAAACAGGTTCTAAACCAGAATGAGATTTTCACTCTGCAGCGGAGTGTGCGCTGATATGAAACTTCCTGGCAGATTAAAACTGTGTGCCCGACCGAGACTCGAACTCGGGACCTTTGCCTTTCGCGGGCAAGTGCTCTACCAACTGAGCTACCGAAGCACGACTCACGCCCGGTACTCACAGCTTTACTTCTGCCAGTACCTCGTCTCCTACCTTCCAAACTTTACAGAAGCTCTCCTGCGAAACTTGCAGAACTAGCACTCCTGAAAGAAAGGATATTGCGGAGACATGGCTTAGCCACAGCCTGGGGGATGTTTCCAGAATGAGATTTTCACTCTGCAGCTAGTTCTGCAAGTTTCGCAGGAGAGCTTCTGTAAAGTTTGGAAGGTAGGAGACGAGGTACTGGCAGAAGTAAAGCTGTGAGTACCAGGCGTGAGTCGTGCTTCGGTAGCTCAGTTGGTAGAGCACTTGCCCGCGAAAGGAAAAGGTCCACGAGTTCGAGTCTCGGTCGGGCACACAGTTTTAATCTGCCAGGAAGTTTCATATCAGCGCACACTCCGCTGCAGAGTGAAAATCTCATTCTGGAAACATCGCCCAGGCTGTGGCTAAGCCATGTCTCCGCAATATCCTTTCTTTCAGGAGTGCTAGTTCTGCAAGTTTCGCTGGAGAGCTTCTGTAAAGTTTGGAAGGTAGGAGACGAGGTACTGGCAGAAGTAAAGCTGTGAGTACCGGGCGTGAGTCGTGCTTCGGTAGCTCAGTTGGTAGAGCACTTGCCCGCGAAAGGCAAAGGTCCCGAGTTCGAGTCTCGGTCGGACACACAGTTTTAATCTGCCAGGAAGTTTCAGGTTCTAAACCGTTACAATACTGTATGACGAGCCAACACTGTAGACGAATCTTACGTTTCGATACAAAAACCCAGACAATATGGATGACATCTGGTATTGTGGCCATGCTGACTGCATCTTTTTCGTTACACAGATATTTCCTAATTTACGTTCAAATTATTCAGTATGGCGCTTTTGTAGTACAAATTTAGATTTCTGATTGTCTGCTGTCTTGTTATCAGCTGTGACCCATAATTACTTTACGTAAAGGGAACTGGAGAGTAATGAGAGTTACTGAACAAAACGGACCAGTACAGTCAAGTAAAATACGACAAATCTGAGTTCTTAATTGGCAAATGCCACTTCAAAAGGGCCGTTACATAATACTAATTTATCATTTTTTGTGGTACTAAACCGCTTTGAATTCTCTTTGATTTTATTAAATACAAACTACTCGTATTTTACTTGAAATTTACAGTCTGCCTAAATAAGACAATGGCGAAACAACATGGATAAAACGGGGTAAATAGTACTGAAATAGCACCGAATCTCTTTAAAATGACCACTAGGTTTCTCTGTCACTGTCGATGACAGGTAAAATGATTAATGTATGACCGACTGTTAGTAACTGTTGGCAAAATAGTTCAATTCCAGACTGGTGTTTTCGTTGAATGTATGATTCTGTATGCCGCTAATCTCAGTCGTGCTTTTGTCTAGACAGATGTTGTTAGACACGCACGTGCATACATTCACAGTCACCTGAGAAAAGATACAAATATGGAGTCGCAATGACATAAATGTGTATAAGCACTTGGATAGACAAACTGTTTCTCTGGGTTCTACTGATCCATTGCGTAGCACTATATTTAGCACGCCTTTAATTTAACTAAGAAACGAAAGTGTCTTACGAATGTCATTCCATATGTCGTGGCAACTGTGGCATCGCTGCACTCGCAGTAAATACATTAGAAAGCCCGCGACAAACTGTACCGGAATCAACCTACAGATTGCTACTGCATGCGAAGATATCTCGGTGCCAGTGCCTGAGTATGAGCTTGGCTGTGCTACAAGATGGATGTAAGTAGAGTGGAACAGTTAGCATACGTGAAAATTGCCTTGCTCGCTGGCAGAGGTGCCACTCAGTGTCATGCGGAACGACTAGCAACTGTGGATGACGACGAAAACTTCCAGCACTGCTTCATAATGCAGTGATGCTGTATGGTAATGCTAAAGCCCACGCAGAAGATGTCATCAAGAATTGTGTACAGCGCTGGTCTGGAATTTCCTCCCCCACCCACCCTACTCATCAGATCCCAATACACGTGACTCCGACTTCACTCCACAACTGAAGATACCATTGTGTGGGAGGCGCTCTGCAAACAGGGCGGATATTCTCATGCCATTTCGGCGACTGGTGGTTCACATTGGCTGCAATGCTACTGATATTCAGCGCCTTCCCCGTCTATGGCAACGCTGTGTAAACCGCTGGGAGACAATGAAGGACAGTGGCTGATTTTGATTCACTTTAGTTCTCTTTGCACTCATGTACAATATGTTTACACTGAGTTCCAGTGCGTATGTTTCATTTTACCCTTTGCTGCGATCTCCTGTACGGGAACCCTACTACCTGCTGGCTTTCATTTACACACTACCTCATCGGGTGAACGCGCGTCGTAGAATTACTATGTTGCCGCATTGTCGTAAGATACACCTTGGTTGCCATGACATATGGAATGACCCTCGTATAAACATTTACTGAGCAACCTGGACTTCATATGAATATTAGGTCTGTAACAGTCACTGAGTATCAAAATACTGGTACTCCTGCCCGTAGTTGCGTATATATCACTCAAACTCTGTTTTCGTTAAATATGTGTGTTCGGACTTGATTGTCTGCTTGATAGTTCGACAACAGCAATTAACTTCAAGAGAATTTATGTAGTACATTTAAGCTACTCCATATTATTCTTCAGGGTAACTACTTTTAATCTTCACTCTCCGCTTTTGTGAAACTTTAGTTAACGTTTGCGTGGAAAGTATTTCTTGATATAAAAGTTTACAGGGATGTAGAAACAATGTTTGGCACCGGAAATATTTCTTCTTGCTTATTATTCCTTATAATTTCTCCTCCTGTGAATCATCTTCTTGATTGAAATGTCAACATCGTATATGTTCTTGAAAATTTATTGCCTTACTGTAACAGTCTGATATAGCAATTTCCTGGCGCTTCTTCATTCCGTTCGTCGCTGTACGTTCAGCTGTATTCTCTGCCTCGATATTATGTTTCTCATCTCCCATTAAAACCTTCTAACTTTCACTACAGCTAAAACTGCCTTCTTTTCCTCCAAATTACCACTCATTTCATACCATAAACGACACATTCTCAGACGTCCGTCGGTATACTACTGAGTCCTAGCATGATGTGGAGGGGCATTGGTGTGGTGCTGGAGTTATTTCCACTTTTTTTGTATATTAATTACTGAAAAACAAGACAGCACCCTCCATCTTGTCTTTCTCCCGAAATTCCAAAGATCTGCTGTGTGACGACTCCAGTAAATCTTAGCCGCAGCAGAGGCATCCCGGGTGAGCCAAGGAAACATAGCAGTGTTTCATCTCTGATACATAACGTTGTTCCTACACCTATATAGTCATGTCACCGGTGTCAAAAGGCAGAATGAAAAGTGCCACAGGAACATTAAGTAAACCGATTACCAACCAAATCTACGTAACTACCAATCTGGGAAGTTTGTAAGTGGAGAAAGGTTCTTTCGTTGTGCATAAGCTCAGTGGAGATGTTTTTCTAGGAATGGAGATTCTAAGCACTGTGAAGCTAGAATAGACTGTGAACAGAGATATATTGAGCTCACAAATGTGGCAAGAGAGAAAGGATATCCCTCAAAGAGGTGATCTTGGAGGAGGAGGCACCAATATTTTGATTAGAACGCAGAATGAGTAAACAGAATGATTGTTCAGTGTAGAGAGTACATCGCAACAATGAGACAGCAACAGGCAACTAGGTGATAGAGAAGCAACTGACAGAAAAAATGCACAGCATTAAAAACATTACCGCGAAGTAAAGGAAGTCACTGATGGAATTACTAATGAAATATAAACGAGTCTTTCTGATGAGCCGAGAATCATAAACAAGCCATTTCTTACGAACCAAGAATCATACATAATTATGAATGTAAGATTGAAATAAAGCTTCATGAGCAGTTTGTTGTTAATCAATGTCCTATACCTTTAGCCAAAAGGACTGCTATAGAAACAGAACTTGGAAGCGTTGAGCAAAGGGACACGATCAAGGGAGCTAATTCAGCTTATACAGCCCACTGCTTGTTATAAATAAAACAAAGTGAGCAAGTACAACTAGATTTGGATGACAGCCACCTCAGTAAAATTACAGAGACAAAAACTGATAAGTCAGAGAATATGTCAGAAATCATGCAGAAATTTAAAGGAGTACGTTACATGATCAGTTGCTGTTTAAGGGGCAGGTACTGACAGATGTCAATAGTGAAAGAAAGCTGAAAGTGTATGGCATTCCTCTTAATTGTAAAATGTTATCAATCTAAGATTGTACCCTTCGGTAGTAGTGTACGTCTGTCTGCATTTATAAAACACTAGATAAAGTTTTGGGAACTGAACTAAATTCGAAACTAATTGTTTATGTAGGTATCCTGTGGATACCTATTGGGCAATGTGAAGAACACTGCCATATTCTACACATAGGAGCTGAAATGCCTTTGAAAATTACAAAATAGGAATTTGTAAAAGAAAATATCAAATTCTGGGGACACAACATATGACAGAAAGCAATGGAGTTGGACCTAAAGAACATAAGAGCCATTAAGTAAACGCCACCTCTAAAAGATAAGAAGCAGTTGATATCACTGTTTGGAATGTGGGAATTCTATTGAAAATATATTCCTAATCAAGTGCTGAATGGTTCAAAGTTAGCGAAACTATGTAAAAAGGACAGCATCTGCATATGGACAACTGAACGTCAGTGAGTATTTGAACTAATGAAAGAAACGTTAGCTAGTGCTGAAATATTTCACTATCCTGATCTAAATGTTTTCTTTTCGCTGGCTTCAGATGCTAGTGACTACACGATGGGATGCCATCTGAAGCAAGAAACAGAAAAGTTTGGAGAAAAACAACAAAGAACAACAGCCTTTGCCAGTCATGGACTGACGAACTACAGAAAGAACTACAGCGTCAGGAAGAAAGGAGCTCTAATTATTTCTGGAATGTGTTTAAGGACATCGGACAGTAAACAATATTGATCATAAAGCCTTAATATATCTAAAGGAATGTGAAATGCTACACGGTAGGTCAACAAAAATTTAGCGTGGATATAATTTTTCTTGTTGGACAAGATACTTTCTTTGCATATGAATGGTATACAATTAAGGCTACATAAAAGATTGCAATATATAAGTAGCATACACTAAGTTTCATTTTCACTTGAACACAAAATAGTAAAAAAGGAAGAAGGATGTACAAAATATTTACAATTATTCAAAAAATGGTTCAAATGGCTCTGAGCACTATGGGACTCAACATCTTAGGTCATAAGTCCCCTAGAACGTAGAACTACTTAAACCTAACTAACCTAAGGACATCACACACACCCATGCCCGAGGCAGGATTCGAACCTGCGTCCGTAGCAGTCCCGCGGTTCCGGACTGCAGCGCCAGAACCGCTAGACCACCGCGGCCGGCTACAATTATTAATTCATATGTCGTTTAACATTGAAAATGCATTATGTTACCTAGTAACAGAAAAAATATCCATTATGTAGCACCGTCACCAACATCATATACATTAATACACATAGGAACAAATTCGTTGGTTTCTGTAGAGACCTCAGACACCTCTCAACATGCAGGCCAGTATCGAACAGCCCTGCAGCACAGTTGCTCATAAGTACTGTGGCAGCGTTAATGCGATATTCGTCAGCACACATAGAAATCTGACAAAAATATAGGAGTATTTTTTTGAAGATTCTATGTCTGTATTATCCAGTTATTGTATTTATATCACAAATTCCTTAAATAGACATTTTCAAAGCATTCCCTGTTACAAATTTTATTCCTGGCATGTGCTCTCATTTCAAAATTAAAATTTTTACGGTGTCCTCTATTGGTTTTGTTAAGTAAAAGTGAAGTTTTCTAGACCAAACAAACAGACTTACGGCTCACAAAATAACTTGGCCCGTATCTGTCCAGACATAGTGTTAGGGGAGGGGCCTCAGTACGGTGTGGGCTCCATTGCGTGCAGCCGCACCGAACTGGGGAAAGTTCGACAGCCGAAACCTACGCACAAACGGATACCTCACAGAACTTTTAAGCAACAGCTAATGAAAGTCTGTACGACCAATAAATCGACAAATATAGACGTAGAAAGACTAAAGTTTTTCACTAAAGCAACGAAAGGTAAATGCATGAACAGAAGTTCAACCAAAGCAAAACAAATATGACCGCACGATGCAAGAAGGAAATCTCATAAAACAAGGAAGTAGTAAAAATGTAGTGTAGCGGATAATATCGTTTACTACAATACTGTCGCTTTAAATTAGGAGCGTGAGTCATGCCCCCTGACAACCTGTTCACCAATACTACTTTAATATAAAATTTTCTTCTTCTTCTTCACCATCTTTCGTGAAGTAGCGAATCCTTTAGAAGTACTTGTAGCTTCGTTCTCCCCCTCCTTTGTTCTTTTTGTTCTCCGACTGGAATAGTTATAGTTTCCTGCTAATCTCTCAAGCACACTTCTGAATGAGAAGTTTCGCTGCACCTATGATGTATGAGGACTGCACTGCCATGCGACATAGTAAGGATATAGCAATGAAAACTCTCGAACTGCTCAGGTCAGCAGACGACAATCAACTGCTCCTTCTACGCAACGTGATAGAATCACCCAGCGCTCTGGAGGGCAACGAGTTTCTGTGCATGACAGAAGTTACTCTGCCCAAACCGAGCGAGAAGGCGCAATGGTTAGCACACTGGATTCGTATTCGGGATGACGATGGTTCAGTCCCACGTCCGGCCATCCTAATTTAGGTTTCCCGGGATTTCCCTAAATCGCTTTAGGCAAATGCCGGGATGGTTTCTTCGAAAGGGCACTGCCGACTTTCTTCCCAATCCTTCCCTAATCCGATGGGACCGATGACCTCGCTGTTTGGTCCCTTCACCCAAAATCAACCAACCAACCAACTCAGCGTAAGATGGTTCAGATGGCTCTGAGCACTATGGAACTTCTAAGGTCATCAGTCCCCTAGAACGTAGAACTACTTAAACCTAACTAACCTAAGGACATCACACACATCCATGCCCGAGACAGGAATTGAACCTGCGACCGCAGTGGTCGTGCGGTTCCAGACTGTAGCGCCTAGAACCGCTCGGCCACCCCGGCCGGCTCAGCGCAAGAGCTACGCTTCATAAATATTCGTACCAACAGGGCAGAAAGGTAGTAAAAGGTGACGTATCAATTAATTTACTCGAAGAGTAGACAGTTATAAGAACGAAGGGTTTAACTTGCTATTGACGACGCTAGAGATATAACACAAACTCGGATTGACGAAAGATATCCGTAGTGTCGTTTTCAGTGGCACAGCACCAGCATTCACCGTAACATTTTTGGGAAATTACGGAAAAATTTCGGATTCTACATGGCCGGACAGGGATCTGTACACCACTCTTCTACTTCGTTATCCACTGCGCCACCTAAATTTCATATGAAAAAGTACATATCAAACTTACACTGTTAAATTCCTTCTAAAATGTTTTTACGGCCAAACTAAGATATTTAATTACCGCTACAACTGCAAGATGTTTCTCAGCTTTTTTTTAGTCAGGCTAAAGTATTGTTTGAGGCAGTACTTTTGTATACCAGTGCAACGTAACCTTCCAGTACTGGTAGTGGTATAAGTCCACCTAAGTAGGTACATTACCGTCGCTTTGACATGTCCTACCGCTCGTGCAAGCTACCGTCTGTAGTAAATGGTTTCTTAAACTCGTGTGGTCCACGAAATTACTGGCCCCTGCGAGTTATTGCTGGGTATTAATAATTTCTAGCGGAAGGTTTTAACAAACCGGTAGAAATTTGAACGCAACGGATAACGCATTGTTTTGAACCACTACAGAAGGCACCTACACAGGGCTTAATAGGCATTATATAGCTTTTATTTGCTTTCGTGACACAGAATTCGACTGTGGTACTGACTGCCACCTAGTCTTTATGATGGAAGGAGTAAATAATCAGTCGAGGGTAAAGATTAATTGATATTTATTCAGTACCGATGGTATTTCGACAACTAGTCGTGTTTCTCTTGCAATGTACTTCATCAAAACAGGTCTCTAGTTAACATGGTTCAGTTTCGCCACGTAATTATGGATTGGGACAGAGGAGCGCAGACCTGGCTTCAATGTAATTCTATGCAACCACACAATTATACCCAAACCCTCGGTTATTACATTCAGTTAATATAGGTTACTCAGAACAAGTTCCACAAAGACAATACAAGCAAAACTAGGTCAGGGTGGATGAGGATTTCGCAAATCTTAATCAAATCAGTGGGCATTAATATCCGATACTTTTCCTAGTGGCACGAATATTTTACTTAACGCACAACATCGCCAACAAATCACCTCGCTATGGGAGTGCACAAGAAACATCACTTCAATGCTGTTCAACCCACATGGCCAAGTTTCAGTTGCCAACAGAAACCAATAAAAATATGGACACACACGATTATTCCTTCCCTATTTTACACTCGCTCACTATCGTATGATTATTCATGGTGTACAATATATTTTCAGACCGAAACTACAATTTATCAATGCCGCGGTTGCTCCAACCGATCACGTGGCGCGAAAGCAGGTTCACAAAGAAAACACATGGAAAATAAATAAAAACCCCCAAAATATTACTGTAAATGGAAGAGCAGCTTAAAATACATTGAATGAGTGAATTTCCGTTAAGCACAGAGCAATAACGTGACCGTGAGCTTAAGGCACATGAAACTACACTTTATCAGTGCGACGGTTGCTCCAACCGACCACATGGCGCGAAAGCAAGTTCACTAAGAAAACATATGGAAAATAAATAAAAATCCCCAAAATATTACTGTAAATGGAAGAGCAGATTAAAATACATTGAATGAGTGAATTTCCGTTAAGCTCTGAGCAATAACGTGACCGTGAGCTTAAGGTACATGTTGCGTTGCCTGAACAAGGCACTAACGCAAGGTCTACTGAAATTCGAGTAAATTAAGAAAATCAATTTCCTTATGGGGTTCAGTGGTAATTTCGCTCCTGATTTCAACATCTGGACTTCATTACAGAGCAGATTTCAGACAATCTAATACCTATGTTAACATTACCAAAACGAGAGCTGCGTCTCCATGTCTGTCCAGCACCACGACCCAGGAACAAGTGCCCTTCCAACCGAATTCGCCTAACCGTTCCGCTTACAAACGTGGTGGGGGTGGCGCGCCAACCTGATAAAGTCAATACGCGCGCCTACGTGTCATCTTTGCCCTGACCTGCAAACTTGGTCTCTGCTAAACTGGTTCACGCTTGGGAAGTTGGTACTACCCAACCCCAGAACGACCATTCATGCAGTGTTACAATCTGTGCCTAAAGCTTTCTGCTAGTTCACACACTCACTCATTTATACTGTCCAGGCCGCACAAAGGAAAGGAAAATGGGAAACGTGGTACACAATAGAAAAAAAAATTCAATAAATAACCCTGTTTAGTCCATTCTCTTCTTTTGGACACCATCTGAGGTATTACCTGCAAGAGAAGAATCTCTTGCTAATAATATCTGCGTGCTAGCAATTTATTAAAACATTGGAATGGTACAACAAGTTCCGTTTCACCACAGTCATAGAGCTCTGCTGGCAGCGACATAATACTTGACTAGAAGTCGCCTTGAAGCTGCTCGTTTGCGAAATGTTGTAAAGGTAGTCGCTTTTACAAGGTGAAGAAGAGGGATTATTAGTATTCGGACAAGGGTGATTTGGGACAAAGTACCGCTGTCCAAGATGGCGGCGATGACGTCATCCAATATTGTGGCGATGGCGTCATCCAAGATGGCGGATTTTGGCGAGAAGTTTGAATTTTGGCGGGAAAGTGCCACGCCCCGCTCCCCAAGAAAAATGGCGGGAAGTTCAAATTCCAAAATGATAATGCGTCACACCTAGGAAAATGCGTGAAAAATGGACTTATCTTTATAATGTAACCAATTTCAAGCATGTGTGCTCGCCACCAGGTCTGGACTCCAATTGACTTAGTTCATATCCTCGATACCAGAGAGCGCCACCGTGACATCAGATCATGACGCAAGTACCGGTATTCAAGATGACGGCACCCACGTCATATGGGTAAGAAAGGGTGTCCATATAGGTAAGGAAAGGGGTTCGATACGTTTTCAACTACCTAGTTTCAACCACTTTTCATGTAGATAAGAAAAGGGGTTCACTATACTTTCAACTACCTAGTTTCAACTACTTTTCAACGACCAGACCGCCATCTCTTCCTAGGAACCGCCGCCGAGTCTGAATTCTGGCAGTAAAGAAAGGTCACTTGGGATTTTACTATCAATTGTTGCAAACGAAGCTCATCACCACTAACCTAAGCCTCCAGGGCACAACCTCTTCGCAGGGGTTGCTGGTAAAAAGACTCAGCCCGCACTAAGCTGACGGAGAGAGGAAGGAATGTACTTTATTTATTTGGGGCAATATATTTCGGGATGGTGTATATGTATCACAGAACACACGCTCTGACATGCTCCACAGCATACAGACATGCAAACTACTCCTACGTAACTCACGTATAAGGCTCTACACACGCTCTTGCTAATTGTAAACCGTAAAAAATAACGCATTGCACTGCCTACAGACATGCGAACCACTAGTAAATAATCCAATACACTTATGTCCAGATAGCCAAACAACTCCTAAACTGTCAAAATAATAATCCATCTAAAACACTCTCCTTCCTAATCGTCAACTTTCTAAATCATACATCACTCTTTATTGAAACAATTAGAGATAGCACCACCACCAAGTGTATTCGCCACTGAGTCCATAGCCCAACTGACTTAGTTCATATCGATGCCACTAGAGGACCCTGTAGTGACATGAGGTGATGGCGCAAGTACCATAATCTCAGTTGGCGCCACCTAGTGCGTTCACCATGAGCTCCAGACCCCAACTGTCTTAGTACATTTCGTCGCCTCCAGAGGACGCCTCAGTGACACCAGCTGATGACGCAAGTACAGTTATCCATGATGGCGGCAAACAGTGTGTTCTCCACGAGGTCTAATACTCAGTACCACCAGCAGAGGATGCTATCCTCCATTTCGTGACGTAAACCAAGATGGTGATTGAAAATGGTGGGAAAACGACTCAGCCTACTCTGGGCTGCTGGGGTGAGAAAGGATGGAGTACACTCTATTTATTTGCAAACAAATGATTTGCGGATAGAGTATATCTATCACACTCATACAAAACATCCACCGTGATGTGCCTGGAGTCATGTTGCACAGCCCACAGACACGCAACCAACTCGTAATTTCAGTACACAATAGAAAACAGCTCTTACATATTTCTTCACACTGATGTGTAGACACGTTCAGTACTCGTAAACTGTCAAAATAGCTTATAGCAGGGCCTACAGAGGCGCTCGCGAAATAGTGCAATCAACGCACGCAAGCACAGTCCACTGCCCCCTGTCCTGTAGAGTACACTGGAGGTAGCAGTAAGTGACGCATCAGTCAGGTGTCAAACCACGCACAGCCCCTACTCGGCTTCCACAAGCATGAGGTGACAGCACCCCCATTCATACGTAACACCCTGAGAAAGTCCTATCCGCTAGACACCGATGATGACGTGATCGCGTTTACGGTCCAATTGGCCCTCAGCTGTCAAAGCACTCACAGACCTCCATTTACGGCTATGCGCCAAACACTCGTGAAGTGAGGCTCCCGCAGCTGGGGTCCCACCTGCTCCATCATAGTTCCCAACCCGTCGAACACCGGTGAAAGCTGCATGCCTCTACACCGTCACCATTATACTGTCATAGCATTCCAAAGCGCGTTCACGCCAGTCTCATATTCAAAGCATCTCCAGGCGCCACTTGTCTTTACCATTGAAGGCAGAATAGCACAGAGTGTGTGTTGACACATGCTTTCAACCACACGTACCCACCGCAGCTTGACTGAAACATCGACGTCTAAAACAATCTCAATGTTATTCTTACGTCACATGGCTTTGTGAAAAAACAAAATGAAAATATCAGCCAATTCCAGCTCTCTGCAATTTTATAGTGCCCCAGAAATAGTCAACAATCGCTTTCTTGTTGTGTCAGCTTGTATACGCCAAAATTCCTGCCCTAACATTACCTGTTTACCAAAATATCGCCGAATTCAGTCTTCCTCCCGGACATAACGTGATTGCCTTCCTGCTCTCAAAATACTCAAATGTTCTCACCGCTCCTATATCCCACCACAATCAATCGAACATTTTCTTTCAGGGGCTTTCTGTCGTTATTTTGCAAAGATTGATAAACTGCACAAACAGTTCCCTGAATCTATACACCCCCAACCTGTTCTTACTTTTTACAGACGCTACACTCAGTGGTAATAGACTATTTTACACTGATCACCATTTCGCACCGAAAACTTAACATCGCAAAGTTGTCTATAGGTCATCAAATACATAACATACTTGCAAGAATATTGGAGCGTCAAACCCATCTCTAACCAGGGAATATATCACCGAGTACTGTCTCGGTCTAGTAAACATGCAATTCATATCCCCTACCATACCAAATCACCCCCTTTACATCAGCGAACCGAAGTCACGCTCTCAGTACTGATGTGCAAAGACAGGCTCGTTTCCGCCCGGCACAAACGCATTACTGTTTCCGCTTTTCTTGATCGCATTTCTACAGACATCTCCCTACACAATGATTAAAAGAACAACCGTATTTTCGCCATAATATTGTACAATTTTCACGGTACTTCTCGATATCAAGCACACAGCAGTAGCCTCCCGATCGCTAACACGACATAACGCACTAGATATAGACTGTAAAGTATTTCTCCACAAACACCAAACTTTAGCGAGGTGCAGCGTGCTGAAAAACAAGTGATTAACTAGAAACGAATAGAGTAAACTTATATTTGCACTCTCGAATACCGAAGTCGGTGATGTAACAGATTCCAGATGATCAATATTGTTTACAAACCAACTATGGTCTTTCCCATGTCTAGAGAACAGGCAAACGTGTGTCCAACACACCACAGTCGATATTCCCTCAACTAAATAAAGGCACCAAATGTACAGAAGCAGTCGACCGAACAATTTACATGGGACGGAATAACGCTCCACCGCAAACGCACTATCTTCTGAAAGTTTCACCTGATGACGAAAGCCACCCAGAACATACTAAGTATTAGTTCGCTACTCGATCGTCTAGAAGATGGTAAAGTTAACTATGATACATTCCTACACTCCAACAGGCCTCTGCATTCGTAAGACTGCTACCATTAACATGGGAACGTGAATCAATACCACCACAGACTTTGCATACACGAACACATTCTAGAAAACCCCTCACATATACCTCCTATCATTATACTTACAATTAAACCTTACGATCGCGGTCTCAAGTGAACGGTATTCTATAATGAGCCAAGTATTGGAAATACAGTTTTTTTAACGCTGTGGCTCTGGAAATCCCTGTACCTTCCTTACCACTAGACATACTCTTCCCTTCGCTATCACAGTACTCCAAGTCAAATCCATACCTTCCCTGCAACAGAACTTAGCCATTTCCTTTATACAAACAGATATACTTTGTAAACCTGATGCTCACATGCCAACATATCACGCACCCAGCACTAATACTACACTCCTGGAAATGGAAAAAAGAACACATTGACACCGGTGTGTCAGACCCACCATACTTGCTCCGGACACTGCGAGAGGTCTGTACAAGCAATGATCACACGCACGGCACAGCGGACACACCAGGAACCGCGGTGTTGGCCGTCGAATGGCGCTAGCTGCGCAGCATTTGTGCACCGCCGCCGTCAGTGTCAGCCAGTTTGCCGTGGCATACGGAGCTCCATCGCAGTCTTTAACACTGGTAGCATGCCGCGACAGCGTGGACGTGAACCGTATGTGCAGTTGACGGACTTTGAGCGAGGGCGTATAGTGGGCATGCGGGAGGCCGGGTGGACGTACCGCCGAATTGCTCAACACGTGGGGCGTGAGGTCTCCACAGTACATCGATGTTGTCGCCAGTGGTCGGTGGAAGGTGCACGTGCCCGTTGACCTGGGACCGGACCGCAGCGACGCACGGATGCACGCCAAGACCGTAGGATCCTACGCAGTGCCGTAGGGGACCGCACCGCCACTTCCCAGCAAATTAGGGACACTGTTGCTCCTGGGGTATCGGCGAGGACCATTCGCAACCGTCTCCATGAAGCTGGGCTACGGTCCCGCACACCGTTAGGCCGTCTTCCGCTCACGCCCCAACATCGTGCAGCCCGCCTCCAGTGGTGTCGCGACAGGCGTGAATGGAGGGACGAGTGGAGACGTGTCGTCTTCAGCGATGAGAGTCGCTTCTGCCTTGGTGCCAATGATGGTCGTATGCGTGTTTGGCGCCGTGCAGGTGAGCGCCACAATCAGGACTGCATACGACCGAGGCACACAGGGCCAACACTCGGCATCGTGGTGTGGGGAGCGATCTCCTACACTGGCCGTACACCACTGGTGATCGTCGAGGGGACACTGAATAGTGCACGGTACATCCAAACCGTCATCGAACCCATCGTTCTACCATTCCTAGACCGGCAAGGGAACTTGCTGTTCCAACAGGACAATGCACGTCCGCATGTATCCTGTGCCACCCAACGTGCTCTAGAAGGTGTAAGTCAACTACCCTGGCCAGCACGATCTCCGTATCTGTCCCCCATTGAGCATATTTGGGACTGGATGAAGCGTCGTCTCACGCGGTCTGCACGTCCAGCACGAACGCTGGCCCAACTGAGGCGCCAGGTGGAAATGGCATGGCAAGCCGTTCCACAGGACCACATCCAGCATCTCTACGATCGTCTCCATGGGAGAATAGCAACCTGCATTGCTGCGAAAGGTGGATATACACTGTACTAGTGCCGACATTGTGCATGCTCTGTTGCCTGTGTCTATGTGCCTGTGGTTCTGTCAGTGTGATCACGTGATGTATCTGACCCCAGGAATGTGTCTATAAAGTTTCCCCTTCCTGGGACAATGAATTCACGGTGTTCTTATTTCAATTTCCAGGAGTGTACAATATTACCTACTAAATAACTGGATGAATACGACACCAAATAATACTGACCGAAAACCAATGATGGGTGTGCATGTCTCTTAAGTTCTTTAATCGAGTCCTACCACCATGTCATAGACGTAATCGAGCAGACGTTAAATAAAAAATCCCGATCCCAACAACTACTGCATGTTACTCTCACAAGCGCTCTTGGTTCTACAGGTGCACCCAAGTATCCATATTAAAAGCTATAACCGCTTTACGAATCGAGGTACAACATTACCTCTGAATAAGGTGATGTTTTCCGAACAAATACCGTGACGGTGACCATAGAAATGTGTATTAACAGTCAATGATGCAATCTCGGGATAAAATCACTGAACTTTGAAAGTGATTAGGCTAAGGAACGTGGTATGTACGCGGTATTTGCGACTCCATCACACCGCACCCAACTGGGTAATTCATTAGTTTTTCCAAGGCATTCCGTCTCGAGACCATATCCGAGGTTCCAGACAGTAGTAAAGGATGATGTGCTGATTGAGTGGGTAAGAAGAAAAATATACACTAACTACTCAGATCTCTAGCGTTACGCTATATGTTAGAAATTACGTCCATTCAGAGACATATTTGCATAGGCTCACACCCACAAGTCAGTCATATTTCACACATTCTCATATCTCGAAACGAGTCACCTTTCCTGAACCTAGCTTCTACAGTAAAATTCCAACATGGTTTTATTAACCCCCTACACGTCGTGCAACTGATTCCATTTCTACAGCTTCGCGCATGTGATCGCTCCAGTTTAAGTCTGAACTGGCACAAGTCGGAGAAAGACATATCCACCACGTTCAGCAACCTGTGTAGAAACAGAACGACCTGAATTACTGCAACAGGACTGTGATTTGACCATTCAGTGGAAATGCATGCAATTTCGCACATCCCCCAAACTAGATACAAGTACTACAGATCCACAGCCATTCAAATCAATCACCCAAACAGATAAAATTTACGAACTATAGAAGGTCATACGAATTAGAAGTCACCAAGGCACCGATGCGTGCTCAATGACACACAGCTGCGGTCGGCCTCCTGCGCGGTGAAATACATTTCACAATACTTCCCTCAATAGCGTGGCGTGCAGCCATCCAAGCATTCCTAGTGGTATAGCCCCTTCCTCACCGGCTCTCACCTCAAACCGCTTCTCCTACTGCTACTGTATTATGACACGATTCTATTAAATATACAGACACTGCCGAGGCCATTTTAAAGTTTGATCACCTATACTCTAAGCGAATTCTCGTATGACGCATCCCCTCTGGTCCTGTTTAGCTGTCTCAAACACTGTTACCTAACGCGCTTTTGTACAAAGCCAAACATTTCGTTTTTCTGCCACAAGTTCCATGCCTGTCTCATGTTCTAAACTAACAGTAATACGCCCAGATACAGGGCCTATCACAGAAAACTAGACATCGCGCTGCGTAAATCATTTTGTTACTGCAACTGCCATAACACGCTACACATCAGCTTATTTTAAACAGAAACCCACTTACAACATAACGAAAGTAGAAGACTCTTATGGTGTTGGCGTAGGTCTCCAAACTGATGTCCGAAAGCGAATGACGACCTATACATTTACACTTGTCTCTCACACAGACGTAATAGCTGACGACTATGCATCCCCTTTCGACTCATTCCTGATATTGCACTCATGTACCCGATAACTGTTTCGCTGCTAGCAACCCCCAGAAGTTGCAATCCATCCACGAAAACTTTTTCCCCAACTCAAACAAGCCATATCAGTCAATCATTATCTGCTAACCAATGCAGGGATGGGATGAAAAGACACTATCCATGTAATCTAATAATAAACATGAAACTTGATAGTGCAAACAATTTTACACTAACTTCAACACCGGAAAATCATGTGGCAGCATGTTTCCTCAATTTCAGTAACATAGCTAAACCACCCCTTCTCTACTTTGCGAATATCATCGCGAACATGGATAGATGACTGCTCAGTACGCCCATTCACAGTTAATTCTCGAACACTTAAATCATCAAAGTATATCAGACAGCACTCTATACATTTCTAAGAGCTCAAGCATAGTATTTAATTTACGATCCATCTCTCTGCATATGGGAGTCACAGAGCATTCTACCTGTCTTAGGGTAAAAGACCAACCTCACACAGTCATTAACCAACCCACCCTGCAGCACCGTTAGAGAATTAATCTCCAATCGATCAGAAGATGAGCGCTATACTCCACGTCTCGTGAATGAATATAGCTTTTAAAAAAAATGGTTCAAATGGCTATGAGCACTATGGGACTCAACTGCTGTGGTCATCAGTCCCCTAGAACTTAGAACTACTTAAACCTAACTAACCTAAGGACATCACACACACCCATGCCCGAAGCAGGATTCGAACCTGCGACCGTAGCAGGAGCGCGGCTCCGGACTGGAGCGCCTAGAACCGCACAGCCACCGCGGCTATATATAGCTTTTCAAGTCCCAACCCATCAAAGTGCACAAGATTTCTCTAGAGGTGACCATGTCGAGGAGCTTAGCACTCCTTATCGATGTATAGTAAAAGATTTCAAACTGCTGTACTGTAATAGCATACAGTTAAGAAGAACAAGAAAAGACTTGTATTTACACGTGATGGAGTTCGAGACGAATTGAGTTGGACACATTCTTATCTAAATCAATGAAGCTATCAACGCTAAATTATTGTTCTAGAGTCTAGGATCTATACCTGGAAGGTATTGGTAAGATAGAGAACATAAACACACACACTCCTAAGATTACAACGTTCTGCTCTTAAAAACGGGCTATAATATTAGATTGATTACCTTTCTGGCCTATCAGACATACATCTCTCTTCACAGTTTCTCTACGCTGAACTATCTTATCGAATCGTAAAACATTTGCTTTCCACGATACGAGAAAAATATAGCTCTGCGGAGATGTATAATGTCCACTCAAAAAATGGCTCTGAGCACTATAGGACTCAACTTCTGAGGTCATCAGTCCCCTAGATCTTAGAACTACTTAAACCTAACTAACCTAAGGACATCACACCATCCATGCCCGGGGCAGGATTCGAACCTGCGACCGTAGTGGTCGCGCTGTGCCAGACTGTAGCACATAGAACCGCACGGTCACTCCGGCCGGCTATAATGCCCACTGTTCACATCGAACCACAGTTCAAAAATTATACGATGCCTGGATCAGGACTACATAAAATGATAGTAATGGGGGATACATCCTACCAGGAAACATATAAGTGCATAGCAGAAGCATCCGACATGTGAAAATTTAAAATTCATTCCCTCGCTAACTCTGTAAACAGCACAATAGTTGCGACCCTGAAGTCTCGATTTTACACCCAAGATGCGACAGGGACGATCGCAAAAATCAAAGCTCCTTTAGAGGAGTGTGTCAAATTTCTTCACACATGAGATGGAAGTCCTCTGATGACCGACAGGTTTACCATTAACGATCGCAAGTAGACACTGCTTTAAAACACATACAGAACACGTAGCTGTATACGATTAGAATGCAGGCTATGTTACGTGACTGATGCATCCGGAATCAGTGGTACCTCAATAGACATACAGTATAATGCTGCCTCAATGGGAAAAAACTGACTGCCTCCCTTATTCCCTTCGTTTCGATGTCCGCGTTTTTGCAGATTCCTCCTATTGCAACATACTTGGGCCTGTATACAAATTTTTCCACGCGAACCAGAAGATAGCAAATTACTTCCTCAATTTGACTGCATTAGGTTCTATTTTCGGTCAATTTATACCTAGAGCCTCGTCATTTTTCGCAATTCTATAGGTTCGAGGTCAGATCTGTATATGTGATCAAGACATAGCATCCCGTTCTGCGTTCTAAAATTGATTGTAAATTTAGCACAGGTGCCACCACCTAATTCAAATACATTGATCGGGATGTGTAATATACCACTGCAATTGACTGTATCCAGTAACCTCCACATTCGGAGAGCGTTTGCTCTTCTTTCTGTATGTCAACATGCTCTGTTCTATTCTGCCTTCAATGGTAAAGACAAGTGCCTCCTGGAGATGCCTCGAATATGAGACTGACATGAACGCGCATTGGAATGCTATGACAGTATAACGTTGACAGTACAGAGGCATGCAACTTTCACTGTTGTCTGATGACACCAGCTTGGAGACTGTGACAGAGTGCACAGGGACCCGAGCTGTGGCTGCCTCGCTCGTGGGTGTTGTGGCGCGCGGCCCTAAATGAAGGTCTGTGACTGCTTTGACAGACGACGGACGCGTTGACCACACCTGTGATTGCGTCATCATTGGTGTCTAGTGGATAGGAATTTCTCAGGTGTTATGTATGAATCGGGGTGCCGCTACTTCATGCTTGCGGAAGCAAAGCAGGGGCTGTGCGTGATTTGACACTGACTGATGCGTCACTTACTGCTACCTCCTGTGTACTCTACTGGACAGGGGGGAGGTGGACTGTGCTTACACGTGTTGATTGCATTATTTCGCAAGTGCCTCTGTAGGCCCTGCCATGCTCTATTTGGACAATTTACGAGTACTGAGCGTGTCTACACCTCAGTGTGAAGAATTACTTAGGAGCAGTCTGCTATTGTGTACTGAAATTACGAGTTCGTTGCGTGTCTGTGGGTTGTGCAATATGACCCCAGGCACACCAGGTTGGATGTTTTGTATGAGTGTGATAGATATACTACATCCGCAAATAATTTGCTTGAAAATAAATACAGTGCACTCCATCCTTACTCTCCCCAGAGGCCCAGAGCAGGCTGAGTCGTTTTCCCACTATTTTTCCTCACCATCTGGATTTATGTCACGAAAAGGTGGATAGCATCCCCTGCTGGTGGTACTGAGTACTAGACCTCGTGGAGAACACACTGTTTGCCACCATCATGGATAACTGTACTTGGCGTCATCAGCTGGTGTCACGGACGCGTCCTCTGGCAGCGACGAAATTTACAGAGACAGTTGGGGTCTGGAGCTCGTGGTGAAGCCACTAGGTGGCACCCCCTTAGATTACGGTACTTGCATCATCACCTGACATCACTACAGCATCCTCTAGTGGCATCGATATGAACTAAGTCAGTTGGGCTATGTGGCGAATACACTTGGTGGTGGTGCTCTCTCTAATTGTTTCAATAAAGAGTGGTGTATGATTTAGACAGTTGACGATTAGGAAGGAGAGTGTTTTAGATGGATTATTATTTTGACAATTTAGGAGTTGTTTGGCTACCTGGACATAAATGTATTGGATTATTTACTAGTGGTTTGCATGGCTGTAGGCTGTGCAATGTGTTATTTTTGACGGTTTACAATTAGCAAGAGTGTGTGTAGAGCCTTATACATGAGTTATGTAGGAGTAGTTTGCATGTCTGTATGCTGTGGAGCATGTCAGAGCGTGTGTTCTGTGATACACATATGCCATCCCTAAATAAATTGCCCCAAATAAATGAAGTACATTCATTCCTCTCTCCTTCAGCTTAGTGCGGGCTGAGTCTTTTTACCAGCAACCCCTGCGAAGAGGTTGTGCCCTGGAGGCTTAGGTTAGTGGTGATGAGCTTCGTTTGCAACAATTTATAGGGAAAGCCCAAGTGACCTTTCTTTACTGCCAGAATTCGGACTCGGCGGCGGTTCCTAGGAAGAGGTGGCGGTCTGGTCGTTGAAAAGTAGTTGAAACTAGGTAGTTGAAAGTATAGTGAACCCCTTTTCTTATCTATATGAAAAGTAGTTGAAACTAGGTAGCTGTAAACGTAGCGAACCCCCTTTCTTACCTATATGAACACCTTTTGTTGCCCATATGAAGTCGAGTGACTTGACTGACGCAGTAGCCAATAGGAGTGCAGCATTCTAGGGGTGGGCAGTTCTAGGTCATGAATAAACACTGCGTTGATAGTGAGAAAATCTGGAACTTCTCATTTGATCATTGAATATTGAAATTGTTAATTGAATTACTGAATATGATTAAAATTGAACTGGAATTAAGTACTTAGGTATTTGATAGGTTAGATGCGTGATGTGGTTTGTACGTTAGTTGGCATATTTACAGAAGACTATGTCCGACGTGTGTATGGAGGTGGCGGCCGAGGGTCGAGGGTGTGTGATGTAAGCGGTCGGACGCCCACGGGCCGGTGTCTCGGCGCGTGTCTGGTTACAACGCGGGCGCTCACGATAGCAGACTTTCTTGTGTTATCACGACTCTTCACGGTCTTACCCTCTGGTGGTCACGATACGAACTAAGTCAGTTGGGTATTGAACTCGTGGTGAAAACAGTGGGTCCTATCATCGTGAATACCGGTACTTGCGTCATGATCTGACGACACGGTGGCGCCCTCTGGTGGCGAGGATATGAACTAAGTCGGAGTCCAAACCTGGTGGCGATCTCACATGCTTGAAATTGCTTACATAATAAAGATATGTAAATTTTTCACGCCATTTTCCTGGGTGTGACGCATTATCATGTTGGAATTTGAACTTCCCGCCATGTTTCTTGGGGAGAGGAGCGTGGCACTTTCCCACCAAAATTTCAAACTTCCCGCCAAATTCCGCCATCTTGGATTATGTCATCGCCGCCATCTTGGATTATGTCATCGCCGCCATCTTGGATAGTGGTACTTTGTCCCCCTTGCTTGATCACTAGCAGTCGAGATGACAGGCATCTTATCCGAATGGCTGTAACGGATCGTGCAGCCACGTCTCGGTCCCTGAGTCAACAGATGGGGACGTTTGCAAGACAACAACCATCTGCACGAAGAGTTCGACGACGTTTGCAGCAGCATGGACTATCAGCTCGGATGCGGTTACCCTTGACGTTGTATCACAGACGGGAGGGCCTGCTATTGTCTACTCAACGAACGACAAAACGTCATTTTTTCGGATGAATCCAGGTTCTGTTTATAGCATCATGATGGTGGCATCCGTGTTTGGCGACATCGCGGTGAACGCGCATTGGAAGCGTGTATTCGTCATCGCCATACTGGCGTATCACCCGGTGTGATGGTATGGGGTGCCATTGGTTACACGTCTACATTTCAGCAGGATAATGCACGACCGCATGTTACAGGTCCTGTACGGGCCTTTCTGGATAGAGAAAATGTTCGACTGCTGCCTTGGCCAGCACATTCTCCAGATCTCTCACCATTTGAAAACGTCTGGTCAATATGGCCGAGAAACTGACTCGTCACAATACGCCAGTCACTACTCTTGATGAACTGTGGTATCATGTTGAAGCTGCATGGGCAGCTGTACCTGTACATGCCATCCAAATGCCCAGGCATATCAAGGCCGTTATTACGGCCGGAGGTGGTTGTTCTGGGTACTGATTTCTCAGGATCTATGCATCCAAATTGTGTGAAAATGTAATCACATGTCAGTTCTAGTATAACATATCTGTCCAATGAATACCCGTTTATCATCTGCATTTCTTCTTGGTGTATCAATTTTAATGGCCAGTAGTGTAAATAATAAGTTGTGCAGCTGAAGATTATGGGGTGCTCCATTGAAACTCGTGATAGGAAAAGAAATAAGTGATTGACTTAGGAAACCGTTTTATTTATTTATCAACAGTCACAGCCCTCGTAATGCCAACCTCCTTGGACGAAATATTCATCCCTCTATAAGTCTGTTGTTGTAGCACCATACTGAACAGCTGTATTGTTCCAGCACGAAACTGAACACTATCGTTTAATAGTTTTCATTATTCTCATAAAACAAAAATAAATTCCAAATATAGAACATCATCATGGTACAAAGAGCGTCAGCTTATGACGGTATGTCGTTGTAAGTGAGCAGAAGTCGGCGCTAGCTTTGAAATTCGCAATCAGAGCGATTGCTGCTCGTTCTCCATCCCCCCCCCCCCCCCCCCCAACCGCCTCCCATGGCCCCGACCCCGGAATCGTTCCTCCCGAATGTAGATTGGAAACAGAACGTCGTCTGTTAGCGGGGCGAAGACGGTCGGCTGTGTCCACAGAGGGCGTAACGACGGCGGCACCGGGCGCTCCCATTACGAGAGCAAACTGGGGGTGGGGGAGGGGTGGGCGTTCTCAAAGGCGCATGCGCCAGCGCGTCCGCTCCGCGCAGCGTCCCATGGGCGGCCTGTTTATTCTGTGCGCTGGAAAACGTGTCTCCACGGTGTAAACACCGCGCGTGTGGACCCGGCGATGTCGGTGAATATTTGCCGGTGACAAAGGCATCTGCTACTCGCAACCGACACGTGGACGTAGGGCGCCGGGGAATTCCCTTGGCTACAGCGGTTCCCTAGACCGTGTAATTCACACCTACTCACTGTGTTACACTGTCCTTGTGTGTCTTACCTCCCTATTGTTCCGCCGTCTCTGCCTTCCTTCTCAGTTCAGGCACACAGACGCACCTTAAGCCGTCGTCACACGGGACATGAATTCGAGCGCCAGCGTGATACGTGGCGAGTTCCTCACGACACCTACATCTACTTCCATACTGAGCAAACCAGCATGAAGCGCATGGCAGAAGGTACGTCCCATGGTACCAGTTGTTAGGGATTCTTTCCATTCCATTCACGTGTGGAACAAGGGAAGAGTGAATGTTTGAAGGCTTCTGTGTGTTATGTAACTAATCTAATCTTGTCCTCACGCTCCCTATGTGAGCGGTACTAGAGGGTGATATTACACACCCAGATCCATCATTTAAACCGCGTTCTTGCAACTTTGTTCGTAGACTTTTTCGGAATAGTTCGTCTGTTTTCAAGTGTCTGCCAGTCCAATTTCTTCAGCATCTCTGTGACACTCTCCCACTGGTCAAACAAAGCTTTCCCGTTCGTACTGTCTTTCTCTGTATATGTTCAATATCACCTGGTAGTCCTATTTGGTACAGTTCCCATACACTTGAGCAATGTGCTAGAATGGGTTGCACGAATGATTTGTAAGTAATCTCCTTTGTAGATTGATTGCACTTCCCAGTATTCTACCAATAAACCGAAATCTACCACCATCTATACCCACGACTGAACCTATGTGATCACTCCATTTCATATCCCTACAAACTGTTACACCCAATATTAGTATAAATTTGCCAATTAAGACTGTGACCTACTGGCATTACAGTTGTAGTATGCTACCCTTTTTCGTTTTATGATATACACAATATTACGTAACTGAACGTTCAAAGAAAATTGCCAATCTTTGCACCACATCGAAATCTTATCAAGATCTGACTGAATATTTATGCAGCTTCTTTCAGACAATAGTTCATTATAGATCACTGCGTCATCTGCAAAAAGTCTGAGGTTGCTATTAATATTGTCCGCAAGGACATTAATATAAAACACGAACAGCAATGGTCTCAACACACTGCCCTGGGGCACATCCGAAGTTACTTCTACATCTATGACTCTCTATCCAAGAGAACATGCTGCGTCCACCCTACCAAAAAGTTCTGAATCCAGGCACAAATTACACTTAATGCCCCATATGATCAAGAATAATCCACCTACCTGACTATCTTGATCCAAAGTTTTCAGTATCTCATGTGAGAAAAGAGCGAGTTGGCTTTCACATGATAGATGTGTTCGGAATCCACGCTGGCTGATATGGAGGAGGTCATTCTGTTAAAGATAGCTCATTATGTTTGAGCTCAGAATATATTCTAAGATTTTAGAACAAATCGACGTCAAAATATTGGGCGGTAGAGTGTAGAAGAGATACGTTTAGAATTCCTTTCGAACGTGCAAGACAATATCACACAAGAGAGATCTTCTGAACGCGCATTAGAGGGTTGGGTTGTTGTGGGGGAGGGGACCAGACGGAGAGGCGATCGGTCTCATCGGATTAGGGAAGGACGGGGAAGGAAGTCGGCCGTGCCCTTTCAAAGGAGCCATCCCGCCATTTGCCTGGAGCGATTTAGGATATCATGGAAAACCTAGATGAGAATAGCCGGACACGGAATTGAATCGTCGTCCACACGTATGTACTAACCATTGCGCCACCTCGCTGGGTGAACGCTCATTAGAACATGGACAAATGAACTACTAGAAATTTTGGAGAAACGAAATTTTGCTTACGGAGTTGATGATTCTTTTCGTAAGGTATTATTGTTTAATTTTGACTCAGCTATTATTTTATGATGCAATCGTAACCCATTTCGGGCTTCAAAGGCGATCTTCAGATGCTACAGCAGAGAACAGAAAATATTAAATTTGGATCTGAAGCAAGTGCAATTATTGTCACTAGATCTTATGAGCTTACTAAAGTTCTGTTACAACGTGTATGATTCATATCTATGGGCGGCGTTTAATGAACAAGTGTTCATGAATTGTCAACGAAATATAAAAACAGAAATCAGGGCATTATATACATACAACCAAGTTTAGCAACTTCTCCTTCGCTTCTCTTTGCACTAACTGAGTGGATCCTCTATAAGAAAATCTTCAATAGAAAAAGCACAAAATATGACAATTATCACTTTATTACATCAGGGTCATGCCATTTTGTAAGAAAAGTGTGTATTTTTATTTGTAGCCCATTCTGAAGGTGCCTTGAACAAGACGAAAAGCGTTATTGGTAAAATATGAAATAATAAATCCTTTTCTCCAGCCAAGACTGTGGTATCACGTATCGATCCCACCTCACCGGCCTCTCAAAGTTGGCAACGGAATTGCAAGTTTCCCACTACGTGTTGCGACTCCGAGACCATTGTTCGCGATTTACTTCAGAGAGCCTCATCCTTGTTGCTACTGCATTATCTGGACTTACTTGCTGCATTATTCGTAGCTTCGAACGCATGGAGAAACACAAGTAAATCTTCAGTTTGTTGTATTAACTTGTTCGTTAATCATTTCCGCCCCTGTCCAGTTTTCCTACGACGACAGTCGCTGCACTGCACTGTAGCCCACTTCTCCTTGCGGTTGTATACGAAATCGTACACAACAAAGAGTGCTTATCTCTTCTAAACACTTTCACTGGTTGCTGTACCATGCTAACATGAATTGCAAAAAGTGCAAAGTATTACAATTATATCTGTCAGTTATTCATCAAATACGAATGTAAATACAGGTCACTAAAACAGTAAAATCTATTTGGAGATCGTTGAGAACAAAAGAGACAGAGCATTAATTGTATGGTAGCCCGGTGTTGCTGCACTTCAGGCTGCTGGATGTTACACCACCGCATATATGCTTAGGAGAGACGACACGGAATGGAAGACCAGGTCAGTTCCTTTTTGCTGCTCGATGGCACTCTACTCGCGGCTGTGAGGTGTTTACGTTAGCTGGGTAGACGTTAGGAAGCCCAGACACGGTCTGGACTTCACAGAGCGGCACTCTTCCACAACGAGACCCATAATCAACTGGAAGACGCATGCAGGAAGCAGCGGCTAAGTCAGCTAAGAAAATGGTCGTAAATATTAAAATGTGTATTAGCTGCAAACTCATTTTGTTCACGGACGTGTTTATCCAGTTCTCTGCGTTTCGAGACGTAAATATCCAGTTCTTCTAAGGAGTCTGTCTACTTTTTCTCGACATTATGTAAAGTTTTTTGTTGTTGGTCAATGTTACCGACATCATGTCCTTCCTTTTCATATGAAGACCTAATGCTGTTTCATTTCTGGCGTAAGTGCGTTCTTTGAATCTAAAATCAAAGGACATGCATGTATGGTCGATATAGCTTTTATCACAATCACGACATGATATTTTGTAGACCCCAGATTTTTCATATTTATTACTCCTATTAGGCAAGTTATGATGCACTCTAGTTTTTTGTTATCTGCTGTCCTGAAAACAATTGTGATATTCCTGGCTGTGGCCACCAGTACCTTATTTTGCTAGAAGCTCTCTTTGATGCAGCTTGATATACGTGAAGTAGTATATGGTACAAAAGTGGAGTGAGGTGCAAGCGACAGATGGTGCAGTGTGTACCAGTCCCGTGGGAGAGTCCGCTAACTGTACTGAACTTGATTCTGACTGGTCGGCACGTTCGGGTGCTAGGCGCCAAACGCCCAACGCCTCCTATTAATTATTTATATAATTTTCACTGTACAGGGTGATTCAAAAAGAATACCACAACTTTAAAAATGTGTATTTAATGAAAGAAACATAATATAACCTTCTGTTGTACATCATTACAAAGAGTATTTAAAAAGGTTATTTTTCACTCAAAAACAAGTTCAGAGATGTTCAATATGCCCCCCCCCCCCCCCCGACACACGGGCAATATCAACCCAATACTCGTTCCACACTCTCTGTAGCATATCAGGCGTAACAGTTTGGATAGCTGCTGTTATTTCTCGTTTCAAATCATCAATGGTGGCTGGGAGAGGTGGCCGAAACACCATATCCTTAACATACCCCCATAAGAAAAAATCGCAGGGGGTAAGATCAGGGCTTCTTGGAGGCCAGTGATGAAGTGCTCTGTCACGGGCTGCCTGGCGGACGATCCATCGCCTCGGGTAGTTGACGTTCAGGTAGTTACGGACAGATAAGTGCCAATGTGGTGGCGCTCCATCCTGCTGAAATATGAATTGTTGTGCTTCTTGTTCGAGCTGAGGGAACAGCCAATTCTCTAACATCTCCAGATACTGTAGTCCAGTTACAGTAGCACCTTCGAAGAAAAAGGGACCAAAAACTTTATTGGCTGAAATGGCACAGAAAACGTTCACCTTAGGCGAGTCACGTTCATACTGAGTTGTTTCTCGCAGATTCTCAGTGCCCCATATACAGACATTGTGACGGTTGACTTTCCCGTTAGTGTGGAAAGTTGCTTCATCACTAAACACAGTCTTTGAAACGAAAGATTCATCTGTTTCCATTTGAGCAAGGATAAAATCACAGAAATCGATTCTTTTAATCTTATCAGCTGCAGACAGTGCTTGAACCAATTTCAGACGATAAGGTTTCATAACTAACCTTTTTCGTAGGACTCTCCATACAGTTGATTGTGGAATTTGCAGCTCTCTGCTAGCTCTGCGAGTCGATTTTCCTGGGCTGCGAACAAATGCTTGCTGGATGCGTGCTACATTTTCATCACTCGTTCTCGGCCGTCCAGAATTTTTCCCTTTGCACAAACACCCATTCTCTGTAAACTGTTTATACCAACGTTTAATACACCACCTAACAGGAGGTTTAACACCGTACTTCGTTCGAAATGCACGCTGAACAACTGTCGTCGATTCACTTCTGCCGTACTCAATAACACAAAAAGCTTTCTGTTGAGCGGTCGCCATCTTAGCATCAACTGACGCTGACGCCTAGTCAACAGCGCCTCAAGCGAACAAATGTACAACTAAATGAAACTTTATAGCTCCCTTAATTCGCCGACAGATAGTGCTTAGCTCTGCCTTTTGTCGTTGCAGAGTTTTAAATTCCTAAAGTTGTGGTATTCTTTTTGAATCACCCTGTATTTAACCCAGTTTTTAGTTTGACAATCTCTCATGGTTACCCTACGAGTATATCGTTTTTGTTTTGTTAAATTTCACTAGTTTTGAGAAACATAAGAGTAACGATATTGCAACAGAAATGCTTCCGACAGCTTCGGGTCTCTCTTTGCGCGCCTGGGAGACGATGTACTTCGGCAGCTCTAGTCACACTGTTTCGGGCGCTCTGGAGGGCCGGACACGTATCTCAGTATCGGGCGTTACTTAAATGTGAATATGTAATAGCCACTCTGTTTCGGGCGTTCTTCAGAGCAGAACGTGTACTCTACATCGGGCGTAACTTAGTAGTGAATGGATTGTCAGTTTGCTGCTGTCTGAGCTTTTCAGCCAAAGATCTTCATATCTTGTAGTCAACATGTTGTAACTATGCGATGCATGAAGGTCACTAGCACAAAAAAAGAAAACAAAAAAATTCTTTTGGAACATGTACGGTGCTTGATTTGTAAAAACTGAGGTTCCGGTACTGTGCCCTTCCAGGGAGTGTTTTTGAAACTTATACGTTTTAAAATGTTATTTTAACTCTTTTCCGAGCATTTTAAAAGTGTGACTACAATATTTGTTTTACATTGCTTCAATCGCAGTACATTTCCTTGCTTCGTGCACCCAGGTTCGTCGTTTATATTACAATATGATAATAGTGTATTATTGGTTATTTTGTCACCTGATGATAACGAATTTGTATTCCGCTTGACATCATGTTGTGAATACTGAAATGCGGTAGGGAAATGGTGTTGAGTGGTTGGATACTTGACCATAATTTTACTAATAAATTTAATAAAAAATAAACCGTTTTAACGTCACACCAAAAAATCTAAAAACCTCAGCAACTATCACCAGACTTCAGTTTACTAACGACTTTTTGTTTTGGGCGCAACGCAGCTGGTGGTCGAATTTACAACACATCTAAAATAATATCTCAAAATAATTTTTAAGAGAAGACTCTTCAGAACAAATTTCTGAAATGTTGACATTATATCCAAGCATTAACACAGAGGTTTAATAAGGTCAACCATCTGGCATTTAGGAATACATTCAAAACTTAAGCTTCAGAAACCTGCAGAAATGGTTAACGGGCAATTAAAACAGATCGCATGTAATTAGGAAAACAAGGCATCCAAGCAAATACTCTGGTGACAAGTATACATAAAATGTAGTCAGCTAGACGTGCAGACGAAGCGCCCGTGTAAGGTCAAAAGAACTCAACCTGGTAGACCAGCTGTGTTTTTAGGCTCTCACTTTAGTACGGTTAGCATAGAGAGTAACCACTTTATGATTAACCATTTCATTTACTCTAGACCCTTTTAACGAACTTACAATATAAACCACATGGTACTGAAGCTGTCCTGTAGCATATACATTACTAACTAACAAGTTTAGAAAAAAATTACAACACAGAAAGACACGGGAGAAAACATGGGAAAAGTAGTCGTACGCTGAAATCACGTTATGCACGGTTTAATTTAGATAAGGCCAGTTAGTGCTGCCAAATCCAGGCAAGAGGCTTCCACACCGGCAGTTTAACAGTCCAAAGTATACAGTAAAATGACTTTAATGACATCGTTTCAGAAGATGACAAAAACTGTTACAGACTACGATAGATAACCAGGATGGCACCTCAGAGAATAGTCTTTCCACACATCATCTGTAACGGTTGGGACTGTAACTGAATGCTCACCATAATTCCCAGGGAGTAGAAACATAAGTAAGAACCGCCCAATAAATGGCTGCAATCGGTTGAGCTTATCCACCAGTCGCCCTCGTGTTCAGTACTTTGGAACTGCCTGACAGGAAACCAACCCGGCACCACAGTGGGCACAGGCTTCTTCCGAATCCAATTCAAGCAGAAGCCCAAGCAACACACCGAAATACCTTCCAGCGAAATAACTTCTACATCGGGCAACCTACACTGATCCGGCAGAGACATTAGTCGGGCGCGGTGGCCGTGCGGTTCTAGGCACTTCAGTCCGGAACTGCGTGACTGCTACGGTCGCAGGCTCGAATCCTGCCTCGGGCATGGATGCGTATGATGTCCTTAGGTTAGTTAGGTTTACGTAGTTCTAAGTTCTAGGGGACTGATGACCTCAGATGTTGAGTCCCTTAGTGCTCAGAGCCATTTGAACCATTTTTGAACACGACATTCCTTAACCCGCTCTGACTGACATTCCAAATGCAGCAGCGAGCCAAAGGTCTTATCGACCACGACGTCTCGACGCTTACTACCCTCCGTCGCCCCACAGACCGCTACACACACCATCACTGGGCGATCAGCCGTCTCCGCGGTCGCGCTTAAATCGACCTCATCTATACTGTGCCTCCCTCCGGGGCCGGAGAATCAATCCGACTCTACCACCGCCAGTGACGCCGCCAACCAGAGGCTTCTATCGATAGTGAATCGCACCACGATGTATACGCACGACACAAATACTTCTGTGATACTGATGACGGTCAGGCAACTGAAACTGGTTGTACAAATAAAATATTTTACCAGCGTCTCAAGGCGGTGATTTGACATATTTTCGTTTCAAATTGAATATTACTATAAATATATTAAACTGGGCTACTGCAGAAACTACAGTGATTCATGGTCATACTAAGATCAGAGAGAAAGAAAAATTCTGAGGAAAATATATAGACCAGGAATTTGGATGAAGAGGCCAGCTAGAGAGATTTACAAAGACATAGAAACAATAACAGACACCACTAGAAAGGGAAGGATGTAATTTTATAGACATATCAGCACAATGAATAAAAATAGGCGCCGGCAGGTGTAGCCGTGCGGTTCTAGGCGCTTCAGTCTGAAACCGCGTGACCGCTACGGTCGCAGTTTCGAATCTTGCCTCGGGCATGGATGTGTGTGATGTCCTTAGGTTAGTTAGGTTTAAGTAGTACTAAGTTCTAGGGGACTGATGACCATAGCTGTTAAGTCCCATAGTGCTCAGAGCCATTTGAACCATTTGAATAAAAGTAGGCTCACAAGACAAATCTTTGAGATAGTAAACAAGAGCAAAAGCAAGACAAAGTGGATCACTGAAGCAGAAGAACACATAAAAGAACTGGGGATCACACAACACAACATAAAAAATAGAGAACAGTTTAGAAACATCATACAGAAACACACACTTAAACAAGAACATACCAAGAACAGAACGGGAAAAAGATGGTCGGAAGAACGCAAGAGAGACCACAGTGAACGTATGAAGAGAATTGGGGAAGAACGAAGAAAGAAGAAATTATGACTACTCAAGTTCAATCGCTCTCTCAAAAGGGAATAATCGAAAATAATAACAAACCGGGCTAGGTTTACTTAAAGTTAGCAAAAAAGGATTGTAACAAGTAGTGAACTGAGGGTGGCGCTAGTAACTAATACGTAGTGTATATATCGTGCAGTCTCTCAGTAAAAATAAATATGTTGGTTACCAATATAGAGTACCTCACAGAATCGTAAAGCAGAAGTATAATGATAGTGCATTTCTAAGTGACGCAATAAATATAAGGGTTATATATGTAAACAAGGATAGTTTTAAACTTAAGTTCCCTGCAGCTGTAGCAAATGCTATTTAGCAGTTAATAGAAATCCAACAACGTACTCGCAACAACTTAACAATGTCTGGTACTAATGATGTACATAAACAGTTCTTCTGCACAGTTGCTTACGTAATAAAAATTAAAAAAAATTAATCTTGTGCTGGAACGGGGTTTTATCGTCATTATGAGCAGCGCACATACGTACTTCTTCATCCATGTATGCAGCATGTCATAAGAATTGTCTCCCGGTTCAGTTTATGAAGAACTGGTGTCCTCTAAGATTAACTGTCTACCAATATATGAAGTAACCGATGACTGCTGTTAAGATATTATCTCGTGTACGTAGTGCATAAAGCAGTGATATCATGTTTCCTGATTTCCAGAAGACTTTTGACAACTTACCTCACAAGCGGCTTGTAATCAGACAACGTGCTTGTGGAATATCGTCTCAGTTATGCGACTGGATTCGTGATTTACTGTTGGAGAGGTCACATTTCGTAGTAAATGACGGAAACTCATCGAGTAAAACAGAAACGATTTCTGGCGTTCCCCAAGGTAGTGTTATAGGCCATCTGCTGTTCGTTATCTATATAAATCATTTAGGAGACAATCTGAGAGCCGTCTTAGTTTGTCTGCGGATGACGCTGCCGTTTATCGTCCAGTAAAGTCATCAGAAGATAAAAAAAATTACGAAACAATTTATAAAAGACATATGTATGGCGCGAAAAGTAATAGGAGACCATAAATAATGAAAAGTGTGAGGTCATCCACATGAGTGCTAAAAGGAATCCGTTAAACTTCGGTTATACGATCAATCAATCAAATCTTAAGTCCGTAAATTAAACTGAATACTTAGTAATTGCAATTACGGACAACTTAAATAGGAAAGAACACATAGAAAATGTTGTGGGGAAGACGAATCAAAGACTGCATTTTATAGGTAGAACACTTGAAAGATTATCGAGAAATAGGCGAGAGAGTATCATTGACATGATACAGGATTTGGTGTGGATATAATTGAAACAAAGACGTTTCCCTTTGCGGCGGGATCTCCTCACGAAATTTCGGTCACCAACTTTCTCCTCCGAATGCGAAAATAATTTGTTGACGACAGCCTCCATAGTGGGAAACGATCATCGTAATAAAATAAGGGGAATCAGACCTTGCACGGAAAGATACAGGTGTTCGTTGTTTCCCCACGCTGTTCGAGAATGGAATAATAGAGAGTTCTTGTGAACGTGGTTCGATGAACCCTCTGCCATGCACTAAAACGTGATTTGCAGAGTAGCCACGTAGATGCTGATTAAGCCATGGTCTGCGCCATTTTGTACTGGGTGATCTAGCGGCATGCCACGGCGTTGTGACGCAGAAATTTCAGTGTGTCCAAAGACTGCGGAGATATACAAGGAGGAAAAATTATACTTCAATTTCTCGAGCTCACATTTAATATTTTATTATACTCACGTAAGAAATCATTTTCCAGCATTTGAATCATAACATGATCAATGTTGTCAGTTCTTTATGTGCCCACCATACTGACTGGTACAGGCCGCCAGAATATCAGTTCACACACAACATACACGACACCGATATTTAGTGCCTTTCTCCTGGCCATCATTTTCCGTCTAAAGTTGCGTTAACGGTGAAGATTCGATTTCGTTTTGTTTACCTCTTCCTAAAACGCAAAGCTGCTTTAAATCCCTGATTAGAATGTTCGAAAGAATTCGGGGAAGGAACCTACGGTTAATGCGCTAGGGGCCGCAGTCATCATGATGTCGTGTTTTGGGGTAATTAGCCTTGTGAACGTGTGCCTGCACGCCAATTTTTGTTGCATTACTGCGAGTGATAACCAGTTTATTATTTCCAGTACTCACCTTACAGAACACTTAGCTCCTTCAAAAATTAGTATAGACGCTTTGTTGTTGTATACATGTTTTCATACATAGTTGGAACAGGAAACTGGTTCACATCGGATTAACATATTATATTGAGAGAACCTGAGTAATATCAAATGTCTGCAGGTAAAGTAACAGACTCTAGTTTTGGTTTTTGTGTTATAACATTTGGCGCTTTACTAATTTTCAGCATGACGCGATTCGGGAAATACTTTTGTATTGTGACATTTTTAGGCTTGATGTTTGCGACGCGTGAGCTGCTGCATTATTCTAGAGCTTTTACTGTAATACAAACACAGCAAAATTTCTAATTACTACTGTGCTACTCTATATGATTTATGGGGAATTTAGAAATAACTTCTTACAGGTCACTTGTTGGCCTCATACATGGAAACTCACACATGCTATACACCACTTACACATTGGGCGGTCCATAGGACACATTGAAAACAGAAACAAACAAAACTAACAGTAAGAAATATGTATTGAATATTGTCTTCAGAGACACAATGTTACAATTCGTCCATAGAATATCTATAGTGTTATTTAGTGTAGAGTGTATCCATACATATTTTAAAAATGTATGTGTGTATGTGTGTATTCCATATCTCCTCCTAAACCACTGCATCGATTTCAAGCAAACTAGGTGCACATATACTTTACTGTCAGGCAACAATCACTAACTGTCATATTTCAGGAGATATGATATCATAAACAATGAGATGCATGAAAAACTGCCGCATCATATATGACGCTTAAATGCGTTACTTCTATATTTGCAATAAAGTTTTTACGCATTATCCAAATATGCCGCTAAATGTACCTACAAAAGTATAATATGGTACCAAATGTAGTTCAGGAGATGTGATGCCATAAACACTGAGATGCCTGAAAACTGCCGCAATGTGTGTGACTTTATATTTATTACTTCTTTCCTACTAATTCTATTCGCAACACATTTTGAAGACAGTATCCACAAATGTACGGAAATGAAAGTACGTGCTGAAATACATCATTGTACGACTCATAGCTCAAGAGAGATGACGTCATAAACACTGAGATCACTGAAAAAAAGTCGCATCATACATGAAGTTTTACTTCATTTATACTTTATTGGTAGGGCAATAATATGGTGGAGTCAACTTGAGGAAACCCCTGACACCTGGCGGCGCTTTTGGCATATTTCAACTGTGAAGAGCAAACAGGTGTAAACAGAAACAATAGCCTTGTATAGAGCTTGAAGAGTGGTTGACATAGAGACTTTTACACAATTTCGTTGTTGAAAAGTGAAGCAGCTTCACTCAGCGTACAGAAACTGTCCAGGATCACGTTTCTAAATCTGGATACCGTACTTATACATTTGAATATTATACATGTGTTTTTACAGTTGTTTCATAATTTCAAAGGTGTTTTCACGAATACATGAAAATGAAATTTTTCGATACTTCACTTCAAACACAGTTCATTTTTTGTTTTCATTTATAATAGAAAACGCGAAGTTTTCCAACTGGTTTTTTGTTTACAGTCTAAACCGTTATTGGTTATACACTAGTTCCGTCTATCAATATTTTATTTGGTTATTTAAGGGTGCTATCGAAGTATCTGAACATATTCACTAAGTGTCTTTCATGTGTTTCATTCAATTTATTATCTTCATATTTTATTAATGGTTAACTTACCTCCAGTTCTTCCAGTACATTCATTTACGACCTTTACTTACTCGGCGGAGTACTTAAATATATTTTTCTGTATTTCCAAATTAGTATTCTGTATTACGTTTGAGAATGACTATTGCTGATGTGGTGTGTGTAGGCTGGTATGGGAATCTCAGCCTACGTGTTCTAGGTAGAACATGAAGCATTCCCGATTTGTTATTTTATGTATTCCATTACCTGAATATGGGTCATGACCACACTTGGTATTATAATTAGCTTCTGTTACAATTTATTAGGTGTAGATTATTCAGATTTTACGTCGAGTGTTTTGAAGACATTAGCAAGCTTTCGTGATTTTTTGTCATCACATATTTCTAGACACACATTTGTTCTTGTCTGTTTATTCTTTACTTTGCCAAGTATTTAGTCATCTTCAGAAATCAGTTATCGACAGCTATTATCTCTTTCACTATATTTATTTCATGCTGTATGTTTTCTTCGTTCAAGAGTATTTTTTCTGCCCTCTACAACACTGATATGCACTGAAGTGCCAAATAAACTGGTGTAGCCATGCGTATTCAGATACAGAGATATGTAAACAGGCGGAAATGCGCAGCTTCAGCTAATGTCATACTGATTACACAGTTTTATGGAATATGTAACTTTGATCATTGTTTTATTTAGTTTCTGTGACAATTTATAGTTGTGCTGCTGATCTCTGACCTTTTTCTTTCTGAATTTTTAGCTCGCTCGTGAAAGTGATATATTTGTGATCATACATATGACATATTTCACTTCAATTTCCATCAACAGATCATGTGTGGCATCTCTATTATCTCCCATAAATGCTCTGTGCGTAGCCGGATCATTTGCTCGAAGTGTCCAGAATGTTTTTCAAACCAATCGCGAACAATTGCGATCCAGAGACATGGTGCACTGTCATACACAAAAATTTCATCTTTGTTTGGGAACATAAAGTCCATGAATGGTTGCAACTAGTGTCCATGTAGCCAAGCATAGCCATTTACGATCAATGATCGAATCAGTTGGACCAGAGGACCCAGTCCATTCCGTGTAAACACAGCCCACACCATGATGGAGCAACCACTAGCTAGCACAGTGCCTTACTGACAATATGGATCCATGGCTTCGTGGGGTCTTCGCCACACTAGAAACCAGCATCAGCTCTTACCAACTAAAATCTGGACTCACCTCATTAGGTTACGGTTCTCCAGTCATTTAGTTTATGACCGATGTTGCCACGAGCACAGAAGAGGTGCTGCTTTCGATGTCGTGCTGTTAGCAAAAACACTGGCGTCGGACGTCCTCTGGCTGAAATGGTGATAATTTGGCATCTTAATTCAGCCAGGAAAGAAAAGTAGGAAAGGCTGCACCACCACGAATTTTACATGCTTCATCCACTGGTAGTACACAAATTTATTTTACACACTTTCAATCGCATAGCATCCAATTAAGATTTTATTTACTTTCTAAAATTAATTAAAATATCAAGTAATGAGAAACTCATTTAAAATTCAATGCCAGTTTAAATACTTTACAGAAAATTTAAAGTTAACTTTAAGCCAATATGAACTAATATTCTTTAAGACACGCCCTGTATGAGGCACAGGGTGTAATTAGACTAAAGCTATAGTAAAGGCAGGGGTAAATCTACATTACAGTACGAGAACAGTTCAGAACGGCCTTAATTACCAAATGGTAAGCATAAAACATGATTTAAACTTAACTGATAAAAAAAGAAAACCTGAAACCATGCTTAAAACAATGTAAAACAATTTAACGCAAATATCTTCGCAAGATAATTTCAAACTCAGGAAAACACATCAGTTGGCCAAAAAATGGTTCAAATGGCTCTGAGCACTATGGGACTTATATCTGTGGTCATCAGTCCCTAGAACTTAGAACTAGTTAAACCTAACTAACCTAAGGACATCACACACATTCATGCCCGAGGCAGGATTCGAACCTGCGACCGTAGCGGTCACGCGGTTCCAGACTGAAGCGCCTAGAACCGCACGGCCACACTGGACGGCTCATCAGTTGACCATTCGACACATTCTCTAATCACAAGAATAATCACTTTACGTCTGATGAAGGTATATGGTGGTTTCCCTAAGCACATCAAAATTTGCTTAACGTGAAGGCCACAAGCTAACGAACACAAATTCGGAGTTATTCCAAGTATAAACTTAGCTTCAACGTGAGCATTAAGTAGTGTGACTGCGGCTGGACGAGAGAGCGCGAAAGCCAGACAGCGGCGTAAGCTGCCAAGCATATGCACTCCAAATGAAGTAAACAGCTGGCAAAGCAAGCCGACGAGGCGTGAATAGGTGGGGCCTTGTCCTAGGTAACACGTACCAGCAATGGAATACAAATAATAACTGATGACAGTTTGCAGCAGCATATATAATTTTAATTAAACAGAATTCCAACACACAGCAGTGCATCAGATAAATAACTCTTAGGGTAGAATTAATTAATCTCAGCTCTATCAAAAAACTGTGACCTCTTAAATGGTTTTTTAGTAAGTTAGCCTAAAGATTTAAGAAACGAGCTACAAATATTTAAAAAAAATAATGTCTGCAATAAAATAGTAATATCAGAAAAATTTTCCTTTTTTGTAAACCATTAAAGCAGCCACAAGAACACTCGCATGAAATTCAAAGCTCATCCATCCACAATTAGTCAATAGCGGTTCGGGGAGAACAAATGCGTCCTGGAACAGACTAACATTTGAGTCACTTAAAAAAAAAAAAGAAAAAAAAAAGACGCACCATATAATTTCTTAGAGAGCATAGGCCTTTAGCATTAGTTTCAAGGGAAAAAGAAAAACAAAAGCACTTCATAAATAGGCCAATAAAATAGCACAACCGACACACATTATGACATGAACATGGAGTACAAAACATTAAACATCCATGGTAGCTGGTAATACTAAAAATTTTACAGCGCTTCCAATTGAAAATTACATGAGCAGTCATTTACTTTAAAAATTAGAAGAATTTATGGCAACAGGTAACGTATACATTAATGCACACCAATAATCTTCAAAATAACCTTTCTTCTGAAACACGGCGCTTTACACTGGCTTAAGGTTCGCAAGCACCACGGATACATAAGGTTAACAAATAAACCTAATTATAAGAAATGCCACCCAATGAATCAGTCTAAAATGTCTACCAGATCTTGTAATCACATTGCCCTCCGAATATCATGGAGACACTTGCGTCCATACCCAACAAACAGAAGGAAGACAGCTCAAAAGCGAAGATGCCCCGCCGAAGGTTCTTTACAGCTTCGTTCCTCAGCTCATACTGCCCACTCTAAAGTCCTGCATGACCGAGTAAGCGAGCACAAAATACGAGATGGGGCGAGCACACCCTAACTTGATAGGCTGCCCGCACTAGTTCTAGTGACCGAGCATAGATGCCGTGACCGAATACGTAGCACGTAACTTCAAACACATTACACGTGTCATCATCCGTGTGAGACTGCAGCCAGCACGGGCTCCTCATTTGTGGTGTCTCTCGCTCTGTAATCATGCAGCGCGAGGAAGCCAGTGCATTAAGACGTAAGATTGAAACCAATGTTTACACACCGAAGAAACGGGTAGATCTCAAAAGCCAAGTATGGAGTACATTTCTGTTGGTTGTAGACGAAAACAGTGTGTCTACTGGGTACGTATCGTGCATAAACTGCTCCATATTATTGTGTTTCCAGTCGGGAAACACTCATTTAAAGAAACCAAGTTGCAAGAAACCTCAAAAAGATACAGATACAGCTCCTTCAGGGATACCTGCAGTTAAAAATATAGTATTACAGCAAAGTGTGTTGCAATGTGTGCTAAAGATAAAAGACAGTTGATATGTGGACTGATTCGCATAATCAGGTGCACTATTTGACGCTTACAGCACATTACATTAACCCAGATTGATCTCTAGGAAACACTGGTTTATTTACAACAAAATTCCCAGACGTTAAGAAGACGGAAGAAAATATTATGAAAGAAATTGAAGAGAGGATGGTTGATTGGGACATTTCGCCGGGCATGTTGCACAGTTTTGTTTTTGTCTCCGACCAGGGTTGCCAATGTAATAAAGGCTTTGGAAAGTCACGAAAGGATTCCTTGTACTGCTCATTGTATAAACACATCACTTAGCCATACTTTCGATGCAGATAACTTTTTGTTAAATCTTACCCCGTACATGGCATCATAATGCACTGTAAGGTACATTAAGAAAAGTGGCCTCTGCTCGTCTTTGAAATCATCGTTGAAGCAAGAGGTCTGCACACGCTGGAGCAACTTGTACACTATGCTGGAATCCTTACACACTCAGCATAACGAAGTTGCTGCTTTGCTGACGGAAACGACTCCGCTTACAGATGATATGGTAATGAGCAGCCCAGTGTGGCCGTGCGGTTCTAGGCGCTTCAGTCTGGAACCGCGTGATTGCTACGGTCGCAGGTTAGAATCCTGCCTCGGGCATGGATGTGTGTGATGTCCTTAGATTCGTTTGGTTTAAGTAGTTCTAAGTTCTAGGGGACTGATGACCACAGACGTTAAGTCCCATAGAGCTCAGAGCCATTTGAACCATTTTTTTAAATATATGATAATGAGCTTGTAGGATAAATTGCGCATTTTCTGAGACCATTTAAAGAGGCCACAGATGAAGTTGAAGGCGAAAAAGAACCGACAATCCAGTTAGTTCACAAACTGCAACAAATTTGCAGTGTTAATGACACTGACTGTCAGGTGAGTAATTACTGCAGTCAAAAGCACTGTTTCATTGTGATACGCGATAGATTTATAATTTACTAGCGTGACTGATGTGTACTAACAGATTAAAAATCGAGCCTTGACTTTCGTTTGTGAGAAGATTGTGATCACTTAGAGACGTAAAATTGCTACGTTTCTTTGGCCGTCTTTCCGTGATCTCAATATGCTTGAAATAAATGAAAAGCAGGATATTCTTAGCAATGTGCGACAAATGTGTGCTACTTACGCAGGTACAACATGCTATCAATAACATAACCATTTTTGCATTGTTAGTGGATAGTGTATTATAGAGAAACGGGAATGTTATAATTCGTATAATATTTTATCAATGTAAAACACCTCGTTTTTACGGGAACGTTTAGATGATTTCCACATCAGTTTTGTATTACTTGTCTCTTTTGTTTATTGTCATAGATCCTTCAAGTACTCAAGTACTGTGTCATCACCACCCAGAAAGAGAGATCGTTTCAACGAATGGAGGAACAACACATCACCCGCAGCAGATGAAGTGGGTCTCTACACTTTAATGAAACCTGAGATGATGATGACGTCTTAAAGTGGTGGAGCAGACGTGAAACAGATCTGCCAGGTCTGGCTGCAGTTGCAAGACGTGTTTTATGTGTCCCAGCAACAAGCGCACCTTGTGAAAGATGGTTTAGTAAAGCCGGCATGTTACTAACAAATCGCCGCAGCCAATTAAATCCGGAACGCGTTAGTGATTTACTGCTGATCAACAATAACTGTAATTTTGTTTCTGTTGCAAACAAGTGAAAAGTAAGACAAGTAACGTCTGTAAATATTTAATGTTCTTTGTATGCTTTCTTTATGAAGATGGTTGTCTTACGGATTACAGGGACAGCACTTACAAGGGGAGGCCGCCAATTGTGAAATTCAGATTCGATTCATACTGCGCATAATAAAAGCTCATGGCCAGAGGTGTAATGTGGCAAAGCACCAAGATGCACTTCTGAGCCGTTGTCGAGAAAATCGACAGTTAAAAGAAACCGTTGCGCTGAACTACTCTCTACTATATATATATATATATATATATATAATTCCCGGCGATCAGTTGCAACAATTATGCGTATAATAAGTTGTTGAAAGTCGGTTGTCGTGGAAAAACTGGCGACTTCGAACATCATTATGTTTTCCGCAAACAAAGTTGTATTTCACAAATGTTATTAATTGTCTTCATAATGTTAACCACGTATAGTTAACGGAAGACGTAGAAACGATATTCCGAAACGAATACGTATAGCGTAAGTCAAACGTTCGAATTAGAATAGAGATCCCACGAACACAAATTTGCTGTGGCAGGTATGAAATATAAGCTCCGTTACTCGCTCGTTACACTTGAAGGAGAGATGTTGAATGGGCCGAAACGAGCCACCGCATAATAGCGTAGTTGCCTTCGAAAGAAGGTAGATACGGTCCCTAGCGCAACTTATAACATCGTCGAAAATCAGTGCGGACGGGAGAGCTTTGGTACACCCTGTTAAAAAAAACGGAAAAATGGAGGCGGTACAATTGGAGAGCGATCCGCCTTCACCAACATGCATAAGCAATTCATTAATAGTTTATATATATATATATATATATAAATTACAAAAACTAATAATAAAAAAAATTGCATGGCGCGAGATTCGATCCGGCGTCCTTCGGATTACGAACCCGAGCGCTTACCGCTGCGCCACGACGCTGTAGAAAATTGTTAATCGTAGAGAGTAGTTCAGCGCAACGGTTTCTTTTAACTGTTGATTTTCTCGACAACGGCTCAGAAGTGCATCTTGGTGCTTTGCCACATTACACCTCTGGCCATGAGCTTTTATTATGCGCAGTATGAATCGAATCTGAATTTTACAATTGGCGGCCTCCCCTTGTTAGTTAATGTTTCCTATTAATGAAAGAAAAAGTAAATCTTCTGTATGGAAATGAGACCCGTCTTCTATCCTCGATTGTATCGGAATATCGTTTTACTTTCCAAGCGCATTATGAATTTAGCTGTGTCACGTACCCGTTCTTGGAAACGTTATTTTTGTATTAAAAGAGAGAGAGAGAGAGAGAGAGATAAATACATTGTGAGTGTGTGTGTGTGTGTGTGTGTGTGTGTGTGTGTGTGTGTGTGTGAGAGAGAGAGAGAGAGAGAGAGAGAGAGAGAGAGAGAGAGAGACAGACAGACAGACAGAGAGGCTTTGGATTTGTACAGTACAGTGCAGTGATCCGAGGCGAGGTGAGACGTCAGCGGTGACCGGTCATGCTCGGTTATCCGCGTGTCCGGAATCCGGACAACGGACATGGGGCGAGTACGTGACCGAGCCGAGTCATGTGGGGCTGGAAACGAGCGGCTCGGTACCTCCGTCAACAGGCGAGCCGTGACGGGTCAGACTATGGAGTGTTGTTGCACTCAGCTGCCCACCAAGCCGGCTACCACGCCCAGAGCCGCCACACCAGACGGTGCCGCGCTCCAACGGCAACAAGTTATCAGAGACCATAAGAACAGTGATATCGATACACTGTCAGCAAGTAGCCACGGCTCATTGCCATAGCCTATTAACGCCAAATTCCGGTGCACTGCCCTGACGGATAAGTTCGTCGTACGTCCGTATTGTTTTCTGTGGTGAATTCACGAACTGTTGCTTATCTGTTAGCACTGATGACTCTACGCAAGCGCTGCTGCTTTCGGTCGTTAACTGGTGGCCGTAAGCCAACGTGTTGCCCGTGGTAAGAGTTAATGCCTGAAATTTGGTATTCTCGGCATACTCTTGACACGGTGGCTATCGGAGTATTGAATTCTCTCACGATTTCCGAAACGGAATTTCCGATACATCTAGCTCCAGCTACCATTCCGCGTTCAAAGTTCGTCGTGTGCCATAATCACGTCGGGCATCTGTCATATGAGTTACCTGAGTACAAATTACAGTTCCGCCAATCCACTGCCCTTTTATACCCTGTGTACCCGATACTACCACCATCTGCATATGAGCATATTACTGTTCTATGACTTCTGTCACTCCAAAAAAATGTACAGATGTGTGTGAATTCCTAAGGGACCAATCTGCTGATATCATCGGTCACTATACTTACACACTACTTAATGGAACTTTAACTTGTGGTAAGAACAACACACACACCCATGCCCGAGGGAGGACTCGAACCTCCGGCGGGAAGGGCCGCGCAATGCGTGACACGGCGCTTCAAACCGCGTGGCCACTCCGCGCGGCTCTGTCACCTCAATGTAGACGCTATGTGAGCTAACTTTTGAATTCTTTTTTATTTGCTGATTATTATTAGCATCAGATAATTAATGTGTTTTGTCTATGTAATCTCTTCCTATCACTATAGCTCGTGAACTGCATTTGCCTCCTTTTGTGACCATGGAGTGATTCATTTCGGTTTATTGTTTATACATTGTAAGGTTTCTGAATTATTTATTGTCTACTTAGATGTAAATTGTTCTTGAAGTGTATCTCACCGGGAAAGTAAATGAAGGCAAATCGTCACTGGCAACAGCATAAGAAATCTGTCTAAATTTTTGTACTTATCTACATAATTAACTCAGTATTATTGTGACAGTTAGTTTCTTTTATGTGACAGAGACTTGGAACATTTTCTGATAATTGATCCTACTGTAATGATCACATTCGTATGTGATGATCTCTGTATTGCCGATTTGGTGTTTTGTCTGCACGTTACTGCATTCGAGCAGCTACAAAATCGTATGCTCATCGTCTGTAAAGTAATGCTTCTACTGCCAATGTCGTCCTTCCTCTGAGAGTTGTCTCAGCGTGATCACACAAAATGTCTTAGAATGTAAGGCCTATCAATCATTAAAATTATACGCATACAGGGTGACAATTAATGAACGATATGAAATAAAAACGTCATAGCTTCTGAACGGTTTGCGTTAGGTGTCTCAAACTGCACGGCTGGCAGCTGGACATGATGGGAATTAATATGCGCATGCATGGTTCAGTTTAGCGGCGAAGCCCACTTTTACTTCAATGGGTTTGTCAATAAGCATCTGGCTGAGTGTGGGGTGTGCATTGTCCTGTCATGGAATAATCGGTGACTACCGAAAGATACTCGAAGATTTTCGAAGATAATTTCCTCCCAATTCTCCAAAGTGATCCTGATTTCGATAAGATGTGGTTCATGCAAGACCGAGCTCGACCCAATCGAAGCAGGAGAGTGTTTGATGTCCCGGAGGAGCACTTTAGGGACCGCATTCTGGCTTTGAGGTAACCAGAGGCCACTGCATGGGCCTCGATAGGCCACCATATTATCCGGATCTGAACGCATGCAACGCCTTTTTGTGGTTTTATATTAAAGACAAGGTGTACAGCAATAACCCCAAAACCATTGCTGACGCGGTCATGGACAGCGTCTATGTTTCGATACTTCAGCGGGTTATGCAGAATTTTGCTCTTCATCTGCGCTACATCATCCGCAAGGTTGGCAGGCATATCGAACATGTTATAACGTAAATCCGAATAACAGAATTATCTTTACATGTTGCATAAAGTGTGTGCACGTCCTAGTTTGTAACTAATTTACGTTTTTTTTTCATATAGTTCAATAATTGTCACCCTGTAAAAACGAAATGCTGGACTCTAGTAACCGACTACCAGAATCGAATAACTTAAGTGTCTCATTTCTGAAATGGACTTCAACTGGAAATATTACTGGCACAAGCCGAACTTTTGGAAAAAGTTAAAATTTGTTGGCTTAGTCATCTCAGTCTTAGGAAACTGAAGTTATGGCGTGTTATAAAGATATATGTATTTGACTATTCTGGCTCAGAAATTTCCTCTTAGATCGATTTTCCAGACCGACAGAGGGAGTACAGTGGCAAGACATCGCTCTCGTACCTGGAAGGAATCCAGAGTTAGGTCGCAAAGGCTTCCTTAAATCGCATAAGGTAAGTGCTGAGATGCTTGCTTCCCAAAGACCGTGGTCTATCTTCTTCCCCAGTTCGTGAATGTGCGCCGTCTATAATGACCTCCCTGTAGATGGGACATTATACCCTGAGTTTCTTCTTTCCTTTCGATTTGCCTAGTTGCTTGTTCTGAGCTTAAACGTGAGGGATCGGGGAAGTTGTGAGATAAAGCTCTCTTACCATTGTAAAACACCATGCTAGTTGATGGCTGATTACTTTCTGGTATTTAGATACTCGTAGACAGAGTTAGCTCTCTCAGTTGTGGTGGTGCTCCACCAGTTTTGTCCTCGGCTTCGGAATCTGAAGTTACTATGTTCACTGTTGTTGCTTTGCGGCATTGCAATTTACCTAAAATTGTTGGAATGGGAAAGCACGTATAAAGAGTCTTTCGCAGCACCCGCATAACCCTCCCCCCCTCCACCGCCCCCCCCCCCTCCCCAGCTCTCAAAAAACGTTCTCATATCAGGCTACCTTGGTTGGTTGGCTAATTTGGGGGGAGAGGACCAAAGAGAGAGAGGTCATCGGTCCCATCGGAATAGGAAAGGATGGGGAAAGGAATCTGCTGTGCCCTTTCAAAGGAACTATCCTTGTATTTGCCTGAAGTGCTTAAGGGAAATTATGGAAAACCTAAATCAGGACTCCCGAATGCGCGTCCAGTGTACTTACTAACCACTGCGCCACCTTGCTCGGTATCAGGCTTGTGCACCCTGAAACACTAATCATCATCATCATCATCACCGGTATCAGGCGACCCTGGAGATGCATGATGCAATGCAAGATCCTTATACTCACTACGGCCAATTCATCGTTCACCCAGTTCGTTGTTAAGAAATACCGTTACATAAATTGCTTCGTCCTGTTGAAAAATGTTACTCTGTTACTGTCATCTCAATTCGACTCACCCAGAGTAATGAACGAGCGAGCGAGCAAGAAGTGCACTAAGGAAACCCCTAGCGTCAACCAAATGACCTGGAAACTTTCTGCTGTCACCAGTGAGTAAGTTAAAATTTACTCCAAGTTTCTATTTTCATTCATGTTCAAAACATAATTTTGTATGATCGACTGAATCTTTTTGAAAGCAACCTGCAGATCAGTTGGCACTCCATAAACCGAACAGACACTGTAGCTTTGTTTTCGTTTCTACTGATGATTCCACTTCGCTACACCTGTAACAAACGCCGTTATTTAGCCCTCTTGTATTTTGCTTCTCATCCTCATTCCTCATCTCTTGCTATCGTTCATGCTGCCTATTTGTGTGCAGGACTGCCTGAAATCTCCACCTATATAACAGATAGTAAGCAACGCTGTGTGTGTTCGTCTTGTTTCGTACGAAATGCCAACAGCAGGTAGATTATCACCAGACTTTAAATGGTCACTTCCTTGGGTGCAGTGTCGCTTTCTGTGAACCACTACTGGTGGTCTTGTTCATGTTAAGACATACGTGACGTGTCAGAACTAGGAACATTAAAATTTTGTGTCGAAGGGTTCACGTTAAACAGCATAACATCCAGTCTGTCATTCAGTTTAGTTCGCTGATGAAAAGCATGGGCAAATGAAAAGAGCTCTTTGGACGAACGTTTGCTGTTGATAGTTTACTTTTGTCTACTATGACCCCTCTGGGCCCATTAGAAGGGTATAACAGGAAGTGTGAAATGCACTGTACATCTCGTAAGGACGATAATGAGAAGACAAGACAGATTAGTGCAGATGTAAAGACGTGCTCTAATTCTTCTTATTCTGTTAATCTAATTATTGCCACTCTGAGAAATGTGTTTGTGAGATCGTTCGCCATTTCCTTCCTCAAATCAGTCGATGTCTGAGATGGAGTACCCGTATTACACATTGTTTTGTTTGTATTGTTATGGATGAAGGAACCTATTCCTCTAAAAAAGAACCAAAGGGGCTGCCAGAATTTACTTTCTCATCAGACACACACATCATTATCAACATTTAGGGATTAATGCAGAGCATTAGCTCAAAAGATTGCTGATAAGTTTTGCGACACTGTCTGTTCTCCTTTAGCTGGCCAAACACTTAAAGTTTCTGGAATCACTAGGACCCGAAGCAGCTACCTCTGTGACAAACGCCACGCCACGCTTCTAGTGTGGTAATAGGTTGCTCCATATAAGAACGAGTGCTGATTGACAGTGTCAACATCTGCATGTAAGAGTATTTCTTAACAACGAACTGGCTGAACGATGAATCGGACATAATGAGCATACGGATCTTGCATAGCACCATGGGTCTCCAAGGTCGTCTGATGTTCTTCTTGGTCATCGTGTTGCTGTGTCACTAGCACAGAGTCTCCAAGCCATTGGGACGGTCTTCGAAACATTCTTTTTATCAGATTTTTTCCAAATTTGGTACTTTTCCAGGTACAGTCTATAAGGTTCAGTTGGTTACAAGGCAGTTTATCCTAAAACCACCATGCAACTTATTTTGTATTATGCAATAGTCAGTATAGTTGATTCTTTCACACTGCGTGATAACTGCAGATCACTTTCACTAGTGCACTTTCAATATTACAATTACAGGGTCTATTTATTTTCTACAGCCTTAGGACCTTCTGTACCTGGCTCGTGACATACAATTTCATTTAAAAGACCCAAAGGGTCATAAACTTGTTCAGCGTTGAAAGCAGCTCCTCGTGCAGGTATAGGACAGACAATTCACTGTGACCTGTCCCCGCACAGCAAGTACGTTGCGGGTGGCATGCAGCGTCTTAAAATGTACTGCAGGAGAGACGTGGAGAAATCCCTTTCAGAAAGATAAAAATCTAAAAATCCAAGTGTAGCACTCATAACTCGAGGCCGTGAGAGTGGCCTTTGTCTGTGGTCACGCCACGGAGTGTTCCTGTTTACAATAATTACTTCGGTAGGAGGTGCACCTCCTCACGTGTGTCTATGTGTAAGCTTTTTAGTTGGCCATGGTAAGAAAACTGCTATGTGGTGGCAGAGATTTTCTGCTTTCCGTCCTCTGTCATACCACTACATAGATGAGGTCCTTCTTTAATATATCTGTGTGAGGTGTAGTACTTGTACTTTTGGGTTTAGTCGGGGCACCTTTGGTCTGTTTTCCTTCAATTTTATTTGTGGCAAGACATTGTTTCTTTTTAATGTTCGTGATCTTACGAGGACCTTCCTTTCCCTTTAGGCCACTGGGGATCAAATTTCTTACACCTTTTTATTTATTTTGTATATTTTTTATTTATAAATTTTTTTGAGTCGCCAATCTTCTGACTGGTTTGACGCGTCCCATCACAAATTCCTCTCCTATGCCTCCTTGCTTGATGTGTTCCAATCTCTGTCTTCCCCCACACATTTTACCCTCTGCAGCTCCCTGTCGTTCCATGGCTGTTACTCCGTGATGTCTCATTAGATATCCTATCATCCTATACCTTCTTCTGTCAGTGTTTTCCATATATTGCCTTCTCCTATTCTTCAGAGAACTTCCTCATTCTTCATCTTACCGTTCCACTTGATTTTCAACGTTCTTCTGTAGCACTACATCTCAATGCTTCTGTCCTCTTCTGCTCCATACAATGCTGTGCTCCAAACGTACATCCTCATAAATGTCTTCCTAAAATTAAGACCTATTTGATACTAGTAGACTAGACTTCTCTTGGTCAGGAATGCCATTTTTGCCAATGCTAGTCTGATTTTTATGTCCTCCTTGCTCCGTTCGTCTTTCTTCGATTTACTCTCCGTCCCTATTCTGTACTAATTAGACGGTTTATTTCATTCAACAGTGCCTATAATTCTCCTTCACTTTCTCTGAGGATACCAATGTTATCAGCGATTCTTAAAATTGATATCCTTTCACCTTGAATTTTAATCCCACTCCTGAACCTTTCTTTTAATTCCGTCATTGCTTCCTCGACGTATAGATCGAAGAGCAGGGCGAAAGACTGCAGCCCTCTGTTACACCACTTTTAATCCGCGCTCTTTGTTCTTGGTCTTCCACCCTTATTGTTCCCTCTTGGTTCTTGTACATAACCTGTCTTTCTCTATAGCTTACCCTTCTTTTTCCCAGAATTTCTAAGATCTTGAAGCATTTTATATTGTCGAACGCTTTTTCCAGGTCGACAGATCCTATGAATGTCTTACATCTTAGGGGTATAAAAACACCTCAACCGACATGTCAAAAGTTCACTTACACTTTCACTTTCTATGGAAGGCATGTCAGCTAATTACGTAACTGGCAGTCTTTTACCCTGATTACATTGTTCAGTCAACAGGTGAAATATGCACCTTCAACACTCATGAACAGTGAAACTATCTATAGACTACAGTATACGCAACGTTGAACGAAATCAAGTGATTTAGTTTCTATCTTTCCTCTCGTTATAAACTAGGTTAATTTTTCTTATAAAACGGTCTGCAATTATCACATAGTTCTGCAGCGACTGTGTGCAATAAAAGTTTTGTTTTACACATGAAGACTTGTTGTAACAATAAGCATTGTCGTTTTCATTAGTTGCAATTGCCTCTAGTTGTTTGAATTTACCGTCTTTCTATCTGCAATCATTGTTCTCTGTGGTACAGTTGTGTAATTGATGATTCCATACTGTAGGAAGTTTGTAGTAAAAAACTAATATTTGTTTTCTTAATGAACTATTTGAGGTGTGTCTTTTAACGCATTTTACTGGACCTGTTACTCTTTCACACTACCTTTCTTCAGCTTTCAACTTTATACGAGAAATTCGTCGCCTTTGCACCGAGTCAAGAATGGAACTGCTGCCAATAGTTTAGCGAGAAGTGACACTCGAGTCATCCAGTCTTTGCCAAGATAATTATTATATAACGTAAATACTCTTCATGTACAATTGTTAAATTAGTTTCGTCGACATCAATTATTATTTCACTCATAAAAAACAGAGTGTGTTTTATAACTGACGTGAAATGTATAAATCACCATTAAAATGTGGGTGGCAACTAATACCCTTGAGTAAAAAACAAAACCAATCGAATTATCTTTTGTTACGGATAGTAATCAGTTGTAAGAGATTCGTATTTGTGTGAAAACATAGTTATAAAATTATTTTCTTTAAATTTGCCAGGCTATGTTCTTTTGAAGTAGATTAGAAATTTACAATCTAGACCTAATTTGTGAATAATAACAATCCTACATACAAATGCTGGAACGCATTAAAATGATTACTGGTATTTGCAAAAAAAATCTTATCTCTTTTGGCAAAAGCGTGCATTAAAAACGTATGATCGCTTTATCGTGGAAGTATTGTTCACAAAGCAATTATTATTATTATTATATTTAAAGTGAATCATTAATCTAGTATAAGTTTTGACGTTACATGAAAATTTATGGGAGAATAAATCACAGTATCAGAATAATGTGTGTGAATAGATTGTCACAGTATTTCAGAAATTGTAGATATTAGAACGCAGACCAAATATCAATTATGCAGCAAATCTCGAAGGTTCATCGTGAATTACGTTTTCTTATGTCAAAATTAACCCAGCACAATGTTCAGTTTCATTACAAGCTCTACTTTCAAAACACATAAGAATTAAAACCGGACTGAAATCAGTGTGAAAGTATTTGGTGTAACTCCATCAAAAACTTTAAATAATTTCAAGCTTCGAGTACGCCCAGTCAATTATGAGTCCCCGAAACTACCCTTTCGATTCAAATGTGCCCCTATTTTTTTTATCTCACGCGTCTGCAATTCTATTATCTCAAACTGAATTATGATCGAGCGTCTGTATGCAAATTGTCTGCATGTATTGCTTGATGTTTCAGCTGATCTACATGTTATCTTTTGATCAGATAATGCAGCGCTGATAAGTTGAATCGTAAACCACGTAACGTTTTACAAAGCAACGTGATACGCCCTTGTGTATTCAAAATGTGGCTCTCTAATAAGATTTTCTACTGGGAACGTTTAAGTACCATTTCATTTTACCAGATAAAGTGCTTCAACTGAGAGCATGGGAGTTCGTATAATTGTTTTCAAGCATTAGTTTATCCAGTACTGTTCCGTCAGAGAGGAAAACGGAATCTTTGCAGATCGCCACAGACGCTAAAAATGTATTTATCGCTATTTACAGTAATTGCGGTCTTAAAAATATTTTAACACTGTTTGTGTTTCTTATCCGATTTTGCTGTTAACTTTCATAAAATACTGTTACACATAGAAAAATGGTTCAAATGTCTCTGAGCACTATGGGACTTGACAGCTATGGTCATCAGTCCCCTAGAACTTAGAACTACTTAAACCTAACTAACCTAAGGACAGCACACAACACCCAGCCATCACGAGGCAGAGAAAATCCCTGACCCCGCCGGGAATCGAACCCGGGAACCCGGGCGTGGGAACCGAGAACGCTACCGCACGACCACGAGATGCGGGCAGTGTTACACATAGAGAACACGTTAGACAGATCTGTAAATATGAGGAATATTACCGAAATTCAATATCATACCTAACCGCAGCTTTTCCTACAGAAAAAAATGTTAACTACTCTAATACTTTGGGACTGATGACCACAGCAGTTAAATCCCATAGTGCTCAGAGCCATTTTTTACTCTAATACTTTCATTGTCTCAGTGCCTGAATGTAATTATCCATCTACCAATTAAAAGTATTTGTGTCCATCGATGTCTCTCCTCAGTGGATACTTTATAGTATCCACTTCATAGTATCCACTTTATAGTATCCACTTGCGTCTCTGCAATGAGAAGGTACAACTGAAAATGAATTTTGTGGGTTAGCAGTGTTAATAATTACTTCGTTACACGTCACACACAGAATATCAAAACAGCAATAGAAAAATCTTTTAGGGATCTGATAAGCGATGTGGAAAATCTGCTTTCTTTGTGCTGTGTATGTTGATCCACAGCATAATTCTGCAACTGAAAACACGTAATTACATCGACTAAGTTCTTGTGATTTCCAACCGCTGGTAAAAGTCAGACGCCTTGTGACGTCTCTTACTACCTGGAGGGCTTCGTATCTCGCTGATGTTTCGTTTACAGCGTCATCTGCTTTCAGTGACTGCACCCAACCTGAGCGCCACTCCCACTGTCTCATCACCACGAGCCGTTCTAATGTCACGATCATAAGTAGCAAAGTCTTTCTTTCGCTTTTTAACTTATACAACACATTGAACAAAAAGGCTGGTTGTAGGCAAGTGTTCGGTTCTTACTGCTACTTACGAATGCATCCAGATTGGATGGCGAGACGGTCAATTTTCGCAGTATGCACGCGGCAAGTATTCGTATCGTTAAGCCAGTTCTTTGATTGTTGGCAGTACGTTCATGACATTGTAAGTGTACCCTGACGAAACTGGACGTTATTGTGGTAGTGATTGGAAGCGTTTATCGGCGAATCAGAATTGATGGACTGGGATTTGAATCAGGCTTCTTCCGAATGTAAGCCAAGTATTTCAACTATTGCACCACTGCTCCCTGTAAGTAGCACAGTGAATTTGCAGACATTTCTGTCACATGCTACTGCAACAAATTCTTGACGCAAGATCCCTCCTAAGACGAGAGATAATCGCTTGGTTGGCGTGACACTATATGTACTATAACAAGCTGAAAATAAATAAACTAACAGATAATGCTCAGTAAAAAAAACAGTGGATGCATCAATGACACATCCGTTTACAACATTCGTTGCTTCCTGTTACCAGGAGACAGCATGCCACATTCCGTCTGCTTAGCAACCGGCACGGTATCTCAGCGTGTTCGGTCAGAGAGTTAGCTGCCCTCTGTATAAAAAAAAAAAAAAAAAAAAAAAAAAAAAAAAAAAAAAAAAAAAAAAAAACTGAGTTAATCGGGCGTAAGCGAGCAAAAATGAGATAAAAAAATGCTGGGTCGTTACGTGCATGCTTCCCACGCAGCGGGCCCGGGTTCGATTCCCGGTCGGGTTGGCGATTTTTCCGCTCGTGGACTGGGTGTTAGATTGTCCTCGTCATCATTCCATCCTCATTAGCGGAACGCAAGTCTCCCATTGTGGCGTCAACTGAAATACGACTTGCACTCGGCGGCCGAACTTCCCCGAATGGGGCCTCCCGGCCGACGACGCACTACGCTCATTTCTATTTGCCATACCACATTGGAGATCGTCGACATTTTAATAGAGGAATTGGCCGTCAAGTGCCAACAGAATGTTAATGAAATTAACGGAATACCACGTATAACGTAGTAAAAAATGAAATCAGTGTGTTGCCTAACTAAAAACCAATATAACTTGGTTTGCACACTTGCCTTACACTCTGATCGATAATATGATTTCAAGAAAACATTGACTTGTCAAAGATAATTAACTCGTGCGAAATGTAATCAAAAATCATCATGCACATGTCCACCAGCTGTTATACTTGAATGTAGCTCTCGAGGCGATAAGAAAAAGGGACATGATCGGCAGCGGACTCATCGTCTAATAGTGGACGGCAATTTTACTCATCATCTCAAAAATAAAAATATTTGTTGCGTTCAAAATCGCACATGGCCGTTGAGTAACTTTCACATAAAGATAAGTTCACTGGACTAAACGTGAGTCATGACCTTAAGAAAGTACTCTTTCGCATCTGCAGGTGTTGTAGAACTGTTACGACGGGGTTCATGTTGCCCTCCGCCTCTGATTTAAGTGATAACGTTGAAATAGTGAGATTGTGCAGTAAGATGGATCGATCTGGAGACTTGATACGCTGGCAGACGGTAGTTCAAATGGCTCTGAGCACCATGGGACTTCACTTCTGAGGTCATCAGTCCACTAGAACTTAGAACTACTTAGACCTAACTAACCTAAGGACATCACACACATCCGTGCCTGAGGCAGGATTCGAACCTGCCACTGTAGCGGCCGCGCGGTTCCAGACTGTAGCGCCTAGAACCGCTCGGCCACTCCGGCCGGCCAGACGGTAGTTACCGTGTTTGGACGTCACCATGACCACGCAGTGGATGCATATGTCTGATTTCTTGGTGCCTCAATACGCGATGTCCAAGTTTACAACGAATGGTGTACCAATCGCAGCCACGTAACGCGGTGTAAGGACAGTGGTCGTAAGAAGATACTAAGCGACAAGTACCGGAGAGCAGCGTCACGCATTCTCGGAGACAGTAGGTCTCAAATCCGACGGCAGTTGCTGCGCTCAGTAAACTTAGACACATTTAAATCAGTTTACGAGCGAACACTGCGAAGGGAAATGAATGGAATTGACGATTGGAGACGAGTACCTACGTTCTGTTCCTAAAGGGTCACAAGTCGTATTTGTACACACTGTCGAGGCCATGGGTGTCAACGGCACTTCAGTGAACCAAATAACACTAACATTAGACAGTTGCTGACTGGAAGAATGTAACGTGGTTCGACGAGTCACATGTTACTAGGAAATTCTTGAGGCCACATTCCTCCTCCAACAAATTACGCAAGGCGTCGACTGAACCGACGGCCCAATGGGGATTTTATTCCGCTGTACGTGGAAGGTGTAGTGCAGGTCGGAGGCGATTGTGTGACACCTCGAGGGTGTTTCTCGTAGCACGTCTCCGACCACCTCACCCACGTTGAACATGAACTACGATGTCTGTTTCAACATTCTCAGAGACCAAGTGTTGCCCTTCCTTCAACCTCTTTATGATGGGTGATCCGTGTCACGCCTCAGCATTTTTGATATACCGGCGAGATTATTTCAGTTGTTTCGCCGCAGCGACAGGGGGCGTGGTCGCTGAGCGCTGTCGGCGCTGGTGCGCGAAGCAACAGTTTTGGGAGGACGGCTCGGTCGGCATATGGCGACAGGACGGAGGCGGCGGGGAGTCAACTGGTGCCTGCCGATTAAGGACTGCGATGAGTGTGGTTGTTTGCGACCATGTGGGGAGGACGGAATGCTCGCTTGCTTAGCGTGGTTCTCCATGACCAGCTGTTGTTTGTTGGACCTAGCACTCGAGTGTTAACAGGAAACTGCATTGCTATGGTTCTCGTCATCAGGCTAAGACCGAAATTTTCATATACTTTTATTATATTTCATGATCATTACTTTATTATGGGGTTGGTACTTGTAGCCAACATTTTGTGTTTTAAAATACTTCAGAGAATATCATCATGTGCCAGGTGTCTATTGTGAATAATTCTTAATTTGTTTCATAGTGTATGGCACGGTATCCACTATCATCGATCATTTTATGAAAGTTCTGTCCAAATTATTATTACATTAGACTTTGTTAAAATTGGTGCGGTTTAAATTGCAAATTTCCTAATTCTACTAATATTGCTTAGGATAAACCCATCTATTTCTTGATATTGCCACGTTTGTGTATTAAGTTGTGTTTCTTCTCGAGACTGACTGAATTGATTTTGGAACACGTGTGGGAGGGTGGGGGGCGGGGGGCGGGGGGAGTATGTAAATGAAAATTTGCTAGATAACACAACCGTCGTGAAATTGAAAACTTGACTGTGTTTACTCATGTCACCAGTCGTTAATGTTATTTCTGTCTCGTAGCTTACTTAACTGATGTAAAATAATTTAGAAATTTTGTGTATTTGTCACGAAAGGTGACCTGATGTCGCATGACATTGAGCTTTGTGTAGGGTTTACGTAAGCTTAAGTGAAATCAGGAGGGAAAAAAACTGATTATCATTGCCACATTGTATTTTTTTTTAGCAGGCAGTAGGGAATTTGTTGCACTCTTGCCAAATTGGATTTTTTAAAGATTTGATTTACATGTAGTACAAATCACAAGTTCAATATTTTTCTGGTGTAATTGTTAATATTTGTACATGCTGCACTATTGTGCGATATAATATACCTTTTACTAACAGTACCTTTATGTAATGTTTCAGAGTGGGGCTGCATGTTCTTCTAGAGAATGTTCTACAAAATTTTTTTTTACTGCTAATATTTCCTTTTAAACTGTTAATTGTATTAACTTGGATGTATAACCAATTATTGTTAAATAATAAATTTGTGTCAACAAGGCTTGGACCAAATAAATGTGCCTACACCTTCCCCATCCTGGCTCTGCTACCATTTGTGCATCACAATGGGTTTGTCGAGGACACTCATGTCATCCATCACATTAATGTGGCCACCTGTCAAAAGCGCTAATAACCACCTTTAGCGGCGCTGACGTGGAGGAAGAGAGTCGGTCAGGTTCTGGAAGATACCGACAGGGGTGTCGAACCACCCCGACTACAGTGAATTGGCCATTTCACGGTTGAGGATCAAATGGTTCAAATGGCTCTGAGCACTATGGGACTTAACATCTGAGGTCATCAGTCCCCTAGAACTTAGAACTACTTAAACCTAACTAACCTAAGAACATCACACACATCCATGCCCGAGGCAGGATTCGAACCTGCGACCGTAGCGGCAGCGCGGTTCCAGACTGTAGCGCCTAGAACCGCTCGGCCACTCCGGCCGGCGGTTGAGGATCCATGGCGCGAATAGCCCAGTCTAGGCTGTCCCATAGGTTATCTAATGGGGGTGGCGTTTGGTGCCCAGAGGATTACGGTAAACTCACACTGGTGCTCTTGGAACCACGCACGTACACTGCGAGCTATGTGACACATTGCATTGTGCCGCTGGTAGATGCCATCGTGCCTACGAAAAACAATATGCATGTAGGGGTGGGCATGGTTCCCAAGGATACAAGTATACTTATGTTGAGCCGTTGTGCTTTCCAGAATGCCAAGGTCACCCAGGTAATGCCGCGAAAACATTCCACAGACCATAACTATTCCTAATCTGACCTGGATCCTTCCGACTATTGCTGCAGGGCTGTGCACGCCAACGGCCATTTCTATGGAGCACAAAACGTTATTCTTCTGAAAATTCCGTGTCTGACCAACACTCAGGCACCCAGTCGCACCTCAACCGACCTACTAAATGAACCGATCTTGTTTCCATAGAAAACGCATGGAACTAATTGGAACATTGGATGAAATGTTACAGTCAATACATCCGAAATTTGGTAGATCTACAAGAGCTCATCATCAACGAGAACCCATTAGCCAGGTATGATATAACCTAAGAAGTAAGTGGATTCCCTTCGTCGTTGAAGTGAGATTATATCAAGGCTACAGGCGGTATTACAAGGTATTAGTGTGGTCTCTCCTGCTGTTATAATTTTTTTGTCCGTTGTGCTTAGTATATGTGTATATTACTGTGGAAATCATCCGAAAACAGTAGGAAGCAGATTACAGAATGCGCGATGGGCCTTGTTGCTGCGGCATGGGAATAACAGTGAAGGTTAATTACAGTGAAAGAAGTTTATCATTGGCAGTTTGACGACTTCTTGAAACATACATTTACTCGTAATTACTGTTTTGATGTAATCATACATTACCTACAAATATTTGGCTGTTATGGTTACGCGAGGGGCATTGAATAAGTAACGCATCATACTTTTTTTTAGACGATTTCGGTTGAAGAGATGCGGACTTTGTTGTGAGATATCGCGGAACATTCCTGCTTCAGCATCTATAGTTGCATCAAGTACCGACAGATGGCCGCGTTTTCCGCAGCATTCAAAAGGGGTCTTTAACAGAGGTCCATTCCAAGTAGAGACCTGTCACCTAGTTTCTTTTATCGAAAAATCTGAGCTTCACAGATATTCATAGGCACTTACAAGGTATTGACGGAGATCTGGCAGTGAACAAAATCACGGTGAGTCGTTGGGTGAGGCGTCTGTCAGCATCGCAACGGTGTCGCGCAGAACTGTCCAATCTCCCACTTGCCGGCCGGCTGCTCACAGCGGTGACTCCTGCAATGTTGGAACGTGTGGACACTCTCATTCGACACTCTCATTGACAGTGACAGTTTTCTGTCGAACGTTGTCACAAACTTTCACTGGACTCTCCTTCCTCACACACCCTATGGCCCGGATCTCGCACCTTCCAACTTCCATTTATTTGACCCAATGAAAGGTGCAATCCGTAGGAAGCAATACGTAGATTATGGGGAGGTTATTGATGTAGGAAGATGTTGGTTCCGATGTCGACGAGTAGAGTGGTACCATGCCTGCGTACAAGTCCTCCCAGAAAGGTGGCGTAAGGTAGTTGCATTGAATAGAGATTATGATAAAAAATAGGGTTCTGTAGCCAAATGTGTGGGGAATAATGTGGTGTATTGGATTCCTGAATAAAACAACCTACTTTCAAAAAATACGTTGCATTACTTACTGAATGCCTCTCGTAAGTTCCCCGAGGGACTGCTTATTGCTTTTAAATTACAAAAATACTAATTCTCTGTTCGAACTGATACAGTAAATCTTAGCGCGGGTGACTCAGTGAGAATTTCCTTAAAATATAGGTGAAGATAAAAGGAATTATCATAGTTAAAAGATCAAGAGGATGTAAACGTACCACGGAGCAAGTGGTGTTGCGTTTTCAATAAAGTCATGTTTGAATGAACAGTACTCCGAGAGTCTTTTTGAACAGTTACTGGGGAGAGGAAGTGGCTTACCGAATAAAAAATATAGGGTGCTATTTAAAAAAAGACGTACTGGTGTTTATATCTTCATACTGAAGAAAGTTACAAAGAAAAGCAATCATGCTGGTTAATAACTCCCTAGTAGCTACATGATATTTGTTTGATACATATGTCTTCTGCCCAAAAAGTTATCTGTGGTGGTCAAGATAAATGGGGCACCATGGATAGCTTGGCTAACAGAAGACTGTCTACAATAGAAGCAGATTTTGGGCAAGAATTAAAAGAAAACACAGAATAGAAAGAAATGTAAACACCAAGGAGGCCTTACAACAAGCCCCAACCCACACACAATCCCGCCACAGATGCCAATTATGCTACAGTCAGATGACACACTGCTTGTACATCAATTCTCATAAAGTTACTTGATAGCCTAGTGGCTAGGGCAGAGGGTTGTGAAATACATGAATAAGTGGGCAGATGCTGGGCAAGGCTACACAGTACTAATCTGTTAAATCACATATGCTCAGACTTACAGACCAATGTTCGTGATGTACATCTATTGCAGAATCCTTGAGCGCATTATAGTTCCAGAATTATGACATACCTGGAGGAAAAAGTAGCTTCTCTCAAAAAGTCGGCAAGCGATGAGGCAACACTCCTTACGTGATACATGGATCCCGTTTATCATGTACGACATTTTGTGAATAGTAAACACAGAGAAAAAGGTGAATTTGGTCATCCCAGATTTCCGAAACTTTTTCTACGATGCACTAACTTCTTTGTCAATCTAAAAGATTTATCAGACTGGGTCTGGAGCACAATCAATTTGTTGGCTGTCTACAGAAAGGAATCATTGTTGGATCATCGTTAGGAAAAGCAAAAGGATTTCGATAAAATTTACACATGATTTAAAAAATGAGGAAGTGCAAGATTATGGAAAAGAATTAAACAACTCGATATAACCAGCTTGTGTAAGTGGTGTGCTACGAAGCGATATAAATATATGAAATTGGTTGAATGCTTGAAATTAATATTTAAAAGGCAAATGGAAGACTGATTTGTTTGGAGGATGAGAGAATGTGCGGTAAAGGAAATCGAATGTGAGATATCCGTGCAATCACTTTTGTTTCGGTTTTCGAAAGTCTGTATCAGGTATGTGTGACGGAAGACTTTCAGCTAATTCAGTAACGCGAAGGTAGAATTCTGAAAGGCAGATACAGATCACAAATGCTGTAACCGAGATTTTTACGGAACTTGTGCTACCAATTAACACCAAGGAAACTGTGGAGTGGAGGGTTAGGGTTTTAATCGACGACAGGTTGCGCTGGCTCAGATTTCTTTGCTTAATCTTGCTCTGTTATATTTTTGCCTTCCAAGTCTACAGAACTCCGAGCCTTGCATCTAGGCCCATCGATGAACTGATGGAGACTACACACCAGGCACCTCATTTCCACACCGCTGGGTCACACGACGTCGGTGGCTCGAACAGCGCGTTTGGATTGGTTGATTGATTTGTGGGGAGGGGGTCAAACGGCGAGGTCATCGGTCCCATCGGATTAGGGAAGGATTGGGGAAGGAATAGGTCGTGTCTTTTCAAAGAAACCGTCCTGGAATTTGGTGAAGTGATTTAGGGAAATCACGGGAAACCTGTATCAGGATGGCCGAACACGGGTTTCAACCGTCCTCCTCCCGAATGCGAGTCCAACAGAGCGTTTTCTGAAGGTCCCTATGGGGAAAACAATGGGAGGCAGAACATCGCTCTGTAACAGAAACCGTAATAACTGGTCACGAACGAACAATTTTACGGTAATACAACCGTACAACCATAAAATAACCGCAATTAAAAATGGAATGAATACACGATGATTCGAGCAAGCTCTGGAACTCGAAGCTACTTAATATTATAAATCTCTGGTAAAAGCCATAAGGAAGTAATTTTAACAGTTATAATGCTGAAAAGAAGGTTCTTTTAATAATGTTCATGAAACACACTTAAACATCACTATCATGTGGCGCAACGTTCAGAAGCATCTTTCAATAAGTTAACACCTAAATACCTGACTTCTCTGTACAAGGACATATTCAACACATAGAAGGTTTTTAAGACAGTTACAAACGAAATGTATGCTACTAAAACCCAAGCTAGGGTCAGTAACGTCTGAAGATCCCAGTCTAGTGGCCACTGATTTCACTATCTAATCAAAGTACTGCCCGTAACTAAGTCTTGTGTTTCTCAGTCATTCACACGGAAACACAAAGCCACCACAGCACAAATTGACACAACAATATCACTAGCACTCCGACAGAGGGCGCTTTCAAAAATATTCAAGTAATACAAGATCAAACAACAATCAATACGACTGACAGTGGCTCTTGAAGCTCGCTCGGATCCTGTACCGTCACATCTCACGTTATCTGCCTATACAACCAGAACAGTTTAACGACAGGACGACAACGCACTCGGAGTCAACCGCTAATCTTTCGGAATGTAAATGAATCAACCACTTAAAATAATAACGAGAGCGGGCTTACGTACTATGTCCTTTCGGTGACAGACTTCACTCACCGTCGTTTGACTGTCTGGGCGAAAAGCATCATCCTCTTACGAGGAAGGTAATTCCTTTCCCGTCTTATTTCAAGAAGATCAAACACAAGAATATCACTGACAGAACAAGGTATTAAACCAGCAATCATAACTCGTGGAATTTACCGCCGTTTCACAAACACACTGAACAAGCTTTTCCCATCTAGCAACAACACTTTAAAGTGAAGGCAGTCACGCAGGAACAGAATTCAGTTTCATCACGTCATCAATTGCTCGGGAGCGCGCTCTACGAACATACGAAACTACGTAAATTCTGAACGATCGCCACCAAACCGCCTTGAGTCAACAAACTAAGCACGTTCACCTACAACCAAGGGTGCGATCGAGAGGCTGCTCCAAAGACTTCAGCACACGAATACCTCACGTCTTTCGTGCGCCAGACAACAAAAAACATCACACAACACCAATGGCCATTTCTTCCAGTAAGCTCCGCACTCTTCGGTGCCATAAACTAAAAATACCAAAACCACGATGGTTGACCACAACCTTAATCACGAAGTAAAAGAAACCACACAACTTTGGTATACGCATTTGTAATAATGGAACACCCACAACAGAGCAGACACAAGTTCCGTAACGAGTTATCGAAACAACCTCTCCTGATAGCATTTCGTAGTAACGGGACACTCACAATAGAGCAGAGATAATTCCGCAACGAGCTGTCGAAACAACCGTAGCTGGTCACCGCTCGTAGTAACGTTAACACTCAGTATAGAGTAGATAGAATTCCGCAATGAGCTATTGAAACTATCTAACGTGGATGAACAGTCCTAGTCAAAGGAACAGGCTTCTGTGTTTCTATCAAACAGAAGTCAACAAGGAGTACACTACAAACTGCATCAAGACAGATCAGAACTTTCTCCTCCACAAGGAGGTCAAGGACTCCCTCGCCTCGTTCTTCCGCTCGCCACAGCTCGCCAGCGCCGGCGCATTGTGGCGCCACCAGCAAAGGGAGGGTGGCGGGAGGTGGGGTGAGGGGGCGGGGGGGTAACAGCCGACGTTGCAGCAGTTCAAATCACCGCAACGGATTGACAAACTGGCACACCCTTAAAACGAACTGTTTGAACGAAGGGTGGTCATTTTTCGCTAAGCTGTGTTGCATATACACTCCTGGAAATTGAAATAAGAACACCGTGAATTCATTGTCCCAGGAAGGGGAAACTTTATTGCCACATTCCTGGGGTCAGATACATCACATGATCACACTGACAGAACCACAGGCACATAGACACAGGCAACAGAGCATGCACAATGTCGGCACTAGTACAGTGTATATCCACCTTTCGCAGCAATGCAGGCTGCTATTCTCCCATGGAGACGATCGTAGAGATGCTGGATGTAGTCCTGTGGAACGGCTTGCCATGCCATTTCCACCTGGCGCCTCAGTTGGACCAGCGTTCGTGCTGGACGTGCAGACCGCGTGAGACGACTCTTCATCCAGTCCCAAACATGCTCAATGGGGGACAGATCCGGAGATCTTGCTGGCCAGGGTAGTTGACTTACACCTTCTAGAGCACGTTGGGTGGCTCGGGATACATGCGGACGTGCATTGTCCTGTTGGAACAGCAAGTTCCCTTGCCGGTCTAGGAATGGTAGAACGATGGGTTCGATGACGGTTTGGATGTACCGTGCACTATTCAGTGTCCCCTCGACGATCACCAGTGGCGTACGGCCAGTGTAGGAGATCGCTGCCCACACCATGATGCCGGGTGTTGGCCCTGTGTGCCTCGGTCGTATGCAGTCCTGGTTGTGGCGCTCACCTGCACGGCGCCAAACACGCATACGACCATCATCGGCACCAAGGCAGAAGCGACTCTCATCGCTGAAGACGACACGTCTCCATTCGTCCCTCCATTCACGCCTGTCGCGACACAACTGGAGGCGGGCTGCACGATGTTGGGCCGTGAGCGGAAGACGGCCTAACGGTGTGCGGGACCGTAGCCCAGCTTCATGGAGACGGTTGCGAATGGTCCTCGCCGATACCCCAGGAGCAACAGTGTCCCTAATTTGCTGGGAAGTGGCGGTGCGGTCCCCTACGGCACTGCGTAGGATCCTACGGTCTTGGCGTGCATCCGTGCGTCGCTGCGGTCCGGTCCCAGGTCGACGGGCACGTGCACCTTCCGCCGACCACTGGCGACAACATCGATGTACTGTGGAGACCTCACGCCCCACGTGTTGAGCAATTCGGCGGTACGTCCATCCGGCCTCCCGCATGCCCACTATACGCCCTCGCTCAAAGTCCGTCAACTGCACATACGGTTCACGTCCACGCTGTCGCGGCATGCTACCAGTGTTAAAGACTGCGATGGAGCTCCGTATGCCACGGCAAACTGGCTGACACTGACGGCGGCGGTGCACAAATGTTGCGCAGCTAGCGCCATTCGACGGCCAACACCGCGGTTCCTGGTGTGTCCGCTGTGCCGTGCGTGTGATCATTGCTTGTACAGCCCTCTCGCAGTGTCCGGAGCAAGTATGGTGGGTCTGACACACCGGTGTCAATGTGTTCTTTTTTCCATTTCCAGTAGTGTAGAATACCGGCATTTGAGAAGACTTGACATCCATTCTATTGACATCCATCCAAATGTCTCTTATTATGTATGTCGTGACACCACGATAAGACGTATTGGAGCGCATACCTCCATTCTCGAGTGGAAAACAACAGGGATTCGCTAGCACTGTTGTGAAACATCCTCCGCCATTCCTGTATAATGGAATGTGGAGCGCATATGTAGAGTGCACGAAAAATAACGTGGCCGGCAGACGTGCATTTGGCAAGGCACGCATCAGGAGAGCAGTAGTGGTGAGGGTTTCAGGCAGGTGAAGTAGGGGAAATGCCGAGCACTCGAGGGGAAGTGCCGTTCTAGCTGAAACCTGTGCTCACATTTTTTGTAAATATGAAATGGAGCTTCTTTGCACCCACACTTACATGGTGAACATTCAGAAAAACCTACTGGCAGCTCTGCTATCGTTTCCACTGTGAGTAATGACAAGTACAAAATACTGAGATTGGTTGTATGAAAACTATTTTTTATAATAAAATATATGTCTATTGTAGTTTTTGTTTGCTGTCTTTTTTGCTGTCATTCCCTCTGTAATTTACTATGTTGACGATGGTGTCAAAGATGTGGGAATACTTTTGTTGTGTGGTAGGCATACCCATCTGATGTGAAATTTAATTATGAGCTGGAAGGGAAAGGGAGAGAGAGAGAGAGAGAGAGAGAGAGAGAGACAGAGAGGGCGAGAGATTTACTCATTGCGATAATGGTGACGATGATGCCAAATCTGATTGGGTTCGTGAGGTGGCCACGTCGAGACAGATGGCAAAGTGCAGTCTGCTTGAGGCGTTTGCCCAGCTAGAAACTGTTATTCGACGCTCTGTCATTAATATGACGGATAAAGATTTGGTCGAGGCTACTACGATGGTTTTAAGTAAAGGACTGAACTATGAACATACGGCAGCGGTATTACCAATACAGTACCTGCGTTCATCAGTGTCGTTGAAGAAGTTTTCCACGAATTCGGCAGAGGAAATGACGGGAAATACGTCGAGTAGGTATGAAGGCTTGCCCACACAGGAGTAATGTGTTTGTGGCAGAGAGAGCTGCATTACGTAAGCTTCACCAGGATACTGAGAAGGTGGTTCTTCCAGCTGGTAAAGGTAATGCAACTGTTTTAATGTCCTGCGGCTGTTGGCATGAATAAACGTACAATTTAGTGAGTGACAGTGCACACCGGAAGGTCAGTTGGATGGTTGATTGATTTGGGGGAAGGGACCAAGCAGCGAGGTCATCGGTCTCATTGCATTAGGGAAGGATGGGGGAGGAAGTCGGCGGTGCCCCGTCAAAGGAACCATTCCGGAATTTGCCTGAAGTGAGTTTGGGAAATCGCGGGAAACCTAAATGAGGATGGCCGGACACAGGTTTGAACCATCGTTCTCTTGAACTCTAGTCCAGTGTGCTAACCACTGTGCCACCTCGCTCGTTCGGAATATCAGTAAAGATCCCATCAATCGGGTGGTAAGGGAGGCTACTTCGCTTTTGAACGCCTCCCCCTCTCCACCAGAAGTTGTGCGAAGTTTGAAACATAGTGGTGCGTTTACACAGAGGCTTTATGGACCATCAAAGATCCATAAAAAAGATGATCCTATGCGTCCAGTAGTGAGTAACTCTGGCTCTCCAGCCTATGACTGTGCCAAAAACTTGGTGTCGTTATTAAGGCCCATTGTGGTGAAATGTGCTTTAAAATAGATAACTCTGCGGAGATCGTTGGCAAACTAAAAGGTTCCTCTTTAAGAATCATTATCTTTTATTGCAGAACCTTTGATAAAGAGATTTCAACTTTGTATAAACATGTCAATACCTAGGCATACTTTTTATTTAATAACGAATTTTTTAACAGACTTACCGTGTCGCCATGAGTAGCCCCTTGTCACCCTTGGTGGCCAACTTGTTTATGGGCGACTTTGAGGAAAAGGCGCTGGAATCCACTATAGTATCGGGTGATTAAAAAGTCAGTAAAATTTGAAAACTGAATAAATCACGGAATAATGTAGCTAGAGGTACAAATTGACACACATGCTTGTAATGACATGGGGTTTTATTAGAACCAAATAAATACAAAAGTTCAACAAAAGTTCGACAGATGGTGCTTCATCTGATCAGAATAGCAATAATTAGCATAGCAAAGTAAGACAAACCAAAGATGATGTTCTTTACAGGAAATGCTCAATACGTCCATCATCATTCCTCAACAATAGCTGTAGACGAGAAATAAAGTTGTGAACAGCACTGTAAACCATGTCCGGAGTTATGGTGAGGCATTGGCGTCGGATGTTGTCTTTCAGCATCCTTAGAGATGTCGGTCGATCACGATACACTTGTGACTTCAGGTAACCCCAGAGCCAATAATCGCACGGACTGAGGTCTGGGGACCTGGGAGGCCAAGCAAGACGAAAGTGGCGGCTGAGCACATGATCATCACCAAACGAGGCGCGCAAGAGATCTTTCACGCATCTAGCAATATGGTTGGTTCTAATAAAACCCCATGTCATTCCAAGCATGTGTGTCAATTTTTACCTCTCTATCTACATTATTCCGTGGTTTATTAAGTTTTCAAATTTATACTGACTTTTTGATCACCCGGTATATTGGACGTATGTTGATGACACGCTTGTAGTGTGGCCCCATGATGAAGATAAATTACAATAATTTTTAAACCATCTGAATTCCGTCTATAGCCAAATCCCATTTACAATGGAAATCGTAAAAGACAGATACCTTCCATTTTTGGATTTTTTGGTACGACACAAAGATGATGGCACTTTGGGACATGCAGTATACCGCAAACGGACACATAAGGGTTTATATTTGTTTGCAAACAGCTGCCACCATCCTTCCCAGACGATGAGTGTTCTAAGAACTCTGGTACACAGAGCACACATCATTGCTGTCGAATGCAATCTAGAGGAGAGCTTCTACACTTGAAGACTGTTTGTGAAGCCAACGGGTAATTTCCACAGGAGTTACGTACTGCGAATGAACAACGGTGGATGTAAGGAATGCAGTAGAAGAGACGGAAAGATTTTAATCCATGAACTTCCTGCCATATGTGGAAAGATTTTCAATAAATGGAACAGATCCTCAGCAAAAGCAAAGCAAAAGATTGTTCGCCCTCCACCAAAGACAGCGGCACTCCTGGGTTCCATTAAAGACGACCTGATGCTTCGGAAGGCTAGGGTTCATAGGATCCCCCATGAGTGTGGCGTTTCGTACATAGGACAGGCAACACGTACAGTCCATGACAGATACACAGATACATAGACAGATACACTGTGCGCTTGTAACCTAATAAATCTGTGATGGGAGAGAATTGTATTGACACCGGACCCTCTGTGGTGTACGAAAATGTCTAAATTTTAGCATTAGTATATAATTCACCGTTATGGGACTCAGTAGTGAAAGAAACAATTGAAATTCGGATGGCGACGAATTTAATTGATAGAGATAGCGGTTTCAGCTTGAATAAGTCGTGAAATAGAGCACTTTTTGTAATAAACTTACGAAGAAGTCATCATAGTGCAGGCCGCAGTGATACTTCGATATATCAGCGTGGATCGACCTAGAAGCCACAGATCTAATTCATGTAACTTATATGTTGTACCTCTTTGCCGCCGATCAACGTACCTGGCGCCTTGCGTAGCCGTGGCTGCGTGCGCAGTAGTGCGGCCTGCGACTTTAAGAGAACGGTGCGAAGGCTGGAGCGTCAGTCATTCGGCTGACTCTAAAGACGGCTGAACAATGCACAGCCGACGTGTCAGAAGAAGAAATGGAATTCATGCTGCTGCACGCCCGAAATGTAATATTAATCATCATATCTATGGCTCTGAGCACTATGGGACTTAACATCTATGGTCATCAGTCCCCTAGAACTTAGAACTACTTAAACCTAACTAACCTAAGGACATCACACAACACTCAGTCATCACGAGGCAGAGAAAATCCCTGACACCGCCGGGAATCGAACCCGGGAACCCGGGCGCGGGAAGCGAGAACGCTACCACCATCATATCTATGGACAAACACTTCGTTGACAGGTGAAAATCAAAGGAGACAAGCTAAGGACTTGATACATACTTATCTTCCTTCTCCGTAGCGATAAATTTCAACTCGGCCCAACGAAGAAACAGCAAATATTATTGTCACTCTTTATATCAAAATATTCGAAACAAATGATCTTTTCTTTACCAACGACAATTTTCGTAATTAACACATTATTTTCGGTAGCATTTTGCCAAACAGCTATCCCTTTCGTGCCTAATTCAAATTCGTTTTCTGACTTTTGAAACTCTTTTGGTAATCTTTTCTTATATATAGAATGTAGACTGTACTACCGCCAACCACACTGTGCGATTGCGCAGAAATGCTAATCATTAACACGCCCAAGCGCGTAGCACACTTGCTGCCAATTTGGCGTTCTTTGCATGGCACTTTTATTGTCCTGCAGTTTTAAATGACAATGTTGTTGTAGGAGACGCGACGATCAGGAAGTGGGCGTGTACGTTGAAGTTGTTTCCCTTGCTCCTGTTACAACAATTATTTCTGCAGAAGCGTATCTTCGTCCTTCGCTACCACCGCCATCTCATTGTACAATCAGCACCATCAGTTACAGGAAGTTTCCTTACTGGCAGTTGTGTGTACGTTTGGTCTTGATATATCTGTCAGTATGTGAGTCTCGAATTCGTCAATAAATCTTCATATACTGTGTTTTTGTAAATTTGTCTATAAATCGTAACGAGTACACCACCTACTCTGAAAAAATATTCTCAAAGTTTGCTGTGCGCTGTGAAGTATGACGGGTGAACCAAGATGACCTTTTCCCTCTACTAACAATGCAAGTAGAAGCAAGCGTATGTTTTTAATTATCCACGAATCGTGAGCCTGTCTGAAGCCGAGAGTACTCAGTTCTCTTGTAGTTAGCAAAATTCTGGGTTTTGGGAAAATCTTCGTCATTTATAGTGGCGGCTCTCACATTTTATTTTTTCAGTTCGTCTTTCAACCGTTAGGCTTCTGTATAGTATTGTGCGTCAAACTGTCTGTCCTTAGTGTCTAATACATCCCATCCACTAAAATTCCCGTCAAAGTATATCTTGAATGATAGTAACGCCATTTCTGGTAGAAGAACCACTTTCTTCTAACAATAGCGGTCTATTACAGACGAGTAAGAACTCGTAGGGTATTACCGGGAAGACATTATGTTAACTACTTTGAATGGTACTAAATACTGCCTAAGCTCTCGAATATCGGGAAATTCAACTAAACTATAGCGGTTTGACTTGCTATAATGAGTGACATACGGTTTATCTTCATGTATACTGAACTGACACAGTACTTAACGTTTCGAGGTTTCGTTCTTCATCTGATCCATTACAATGTCCATTACAGTCAGGTATTATGCACAATGCCGTCACAAAAAACTATAAATGCCCTGAAAATAAATAAGCGTCAAACTATATCCATAGTGCATGTAAAAAAACAATTCTTTTGTAATGAGAATCGAAAACACGTTTCCACTTGATGCAGCAGAGTAATCTATGTAGACAGGACGCTACGTCCTTAATAAATTGTCAAAAACCAAAACTGAAGATTTATCACAAATCACTGGAAAAGAATAGCATGATGGTAGTCGGGAGAGACACGCAGTATGTACATATCATAGTCAGAAGAACACTGAATGACGTATTTCTACTTGACATTAAATTTCCAAACTAAACATGAAAGAAGTGCGTGTTTTGAAAGCAGGTAATAGGACTAGGCAGTAAATAGTGAGATAATGGACAGCAGTGTCTTAAGTGGTCACACAGCGTATGCCTACTAATACAGTACATAAAACAGTGAACAGTGCCGCCACATAATAAGTATCAAATCAGACTGAAAGAAATGTACATGAATTAATAGAAGAATGGATATATTCTAAAATCAGAAGAAGTAGTATGAACACTAACAGCAGTGACTAAAACTAATAAACAGAGAAAGAAACGAAGATGTGTCGGCCAAAAGCAACTTACGGCCTAAATTTGAGTTCTGAAATTGGTTATAATTGTGTTTCACATACTTGATATACACATCCATTTTATTCGAAAAGGGTAAAGATGGAATTCTCTGGGAAGACTTTGAAACCTTTACTTATTGTGGGAGATGTGTCTGACATGTAGATAAAACTATGTAAATCTAAACTGACATCACACAAGTGCACCTTTGTTCTTAGTTCATAGTACCAGGTCTTCAATATAAAATATGCATAGGACAGTACATAAACATATGAAAGAAATAGGAACATAATAAGGTAGACGCGATTTGAATATATTAACATCACGTTCTTATATGTAAGAGGAATTTGTGAAAACGGGAATCTTGATTATGCTAAACTAGATTTTAAGATTATTTTTGTGAGAAGTTTCTGTTGTTGTAGCACAAATAAATTCAAATTATCAACAAAAACTGGCAATTACTGACTGTAGTAACACTTATGCAGCAACAGGAAATATGGAAATTTTGTGTTGAAACCTCTAAGACTGTTAAACATTGCGAAGCAATTGCCGAAATTAACTGTTGTAGGGGAATATCGTCACAAGAGTAATCGCTACATGGAACAGATTCGGAGGCATCGATGTTGTACGATTTATCGCAGACAGGAGTGGCAAATAACGGTTCACCACCTACTCGCACCGTTAATCAAATTAAGACCAGGAACAAACAGTCATTGGGAAGCTCCGCGAACCGTTCATTGCGCTTCCACCAGCCAACCTCGACACTAATAGCTCTGAGCTATCATTTGCACGCTTGACTGGAGGGCAATAACGACCCTCCATGTCAATGCATTGCAAATCATGGATTTTGTTTATATGCACGTCATTAATACAACACTTAAGCCCGTATAATATGATGAAAGACCGAATGAGAGATCGACTAGACTAAAGCTGAACACTCGACCTGGTGTGCAAACAATCCAGTTGACATGCTGTCCGATCCAAATTTCTGCCAGCTCACTGGTGTAGACTAGCAGATCGCACGTTACTATTAACAATAAAGTTTATTGCAGGCTAATATAAAGTTAAAATGTTTCAATGACTCAGACGATTTCAACTTATCATTTTCAGTAGGCCAGGAATAAATGTTGAGGAGGTCTGCTTCAAAATATTCTGAGCGCTATGATTTACGCGAGACTCGTATCGGTGAACGATGGACGAGATGATCTTTCTCTCGATTCATAGTGTAACATAGAATGCTCGTAATCACTACAAACGGACCGAATGAAAACTGAAAAAGTGACATATTACAAAAACAACAGAAATAAATTGAGATAGGTAGTAATTTGCTCATTTTTTCTGCTCGGCCGATCAAGTATATGTTCTTCATCAAATGTTTTTATACAGAAGATATTTTGTGTCCGCATCAATCAACCTTAGCAATGTAACGTTTGATTCTAAAACTACAATCTCGGGTACAGCTTCTGTTTATTACTCTTTGTCAATGTAACATAATTTGTTACCTCTTCCATTTACTGTTTTTTGTAGATATGACGTAATTTTAAGTTATATGTTTTCCAAGACTTTCAGGTTCCTTTGTGGTGTATTGCGTCTTTAGTGTCATGTAAGTTACCATCTTAACAGATGTCGACTGTGACTGTATATCTTTTTGGATTTTGTGTCTTACCATGTGGAAATATATCATTTTTCAAAAGGAAAATATTTACAAACACATATGTTTAACCGACGTTAAGAAAATACCAGACGTAGAGGCGGCTTTGTTATCTCATGTACTTGTGTGTACTTGTAGTTGTAATCTAACTTGTCCAAAGTGAGAATACAGGAAAACATGAATATGGATGTTTTCTGAAGCAAAGAAATATTTTAGAATTTTGTATGGTGGAGAACCTAAACGCGTATAAGATACGCTGGTAACCTCACCGATGAGCGCCCATAATCTCCTCATCCAACGAATGTCATAAACATTTAATCGTACCGGCTGAAAGAGTTGATGTTGCTCTATATCGACCACTACCTACAGGTTTATATCAACATAGGCTTCTTCGCCGCAATAATGAATGGTACGTGAAAACAAGTCAGTCTCAAGTCCTAGAACATTTTCCATGCAGTTTCACAGAATAAACATGAAAACAACTTAGTAGGGGCCTTGTCTCTCCCAGGTATGATATGAAAAAACACAAGAAAAAGGAGAAAAGAGATGTGAATTGTCCTCCCACGATCTATTATGATTCAGATTCCACGATCATACTGACTCCTTTCTAGACACGCAATGCACAACATTTAGCACGTAGAGGACTTCGCAAAACATGGGTATTGTAGCCCATGAGACTTTCATTCAAAACCTGTCTCTGCGTCATTTGTCGTTTCAATAGCCATTTCTCTCGTAGACAATGGTGGTAGTTCGTGATTAATCTTTATGATTTGAAAATAAAGAACAATTTACATACACCAATTGAGTGTTAATAATGAAAGACCGGATTAGGTAGAGTAGATTGTTTTTGATTTTATAAACAGACATATACCTTGCGAAATACAAGAACTTTGTGCTTTCAGAGATGTGTGGGGCCCACTTCCTTCTCGTGCTGTGCAGGAGGGCGCAGCGGTTGCTGGTCCTACGCTTCCATGCCTTTGATTGACGTGTGCGTGGCCGCTCACGACTGACTGTACCGACCGCTACACATTTATATTTCCATAATTTTTTAGTGACACCTGAAGATCAAGCTTTAGGCTTTGGAACAGATCGTGCAATAAATTAAGAAATTACTGACAACTGAAGCGGATTTTTACACTATAAATACATTCCTGAGTTGTGGACGCTCTTCGGTTAAAATATTTTGGAAGAATAGCTAGTCACTTCAAGTCTTGTAATCGACATTTCAGTCTTTGCAGCAATATGTGACACCATTACAAAAGTACTGAGATCTGCAGAAAGAGTGACCGACATTTGAAGACACATACATAAAAAAGGAAAATGTAATAGATATGAAGCAATGGCGTACTTCGGTAAAACACGTAAAAACTCTGTACTACGGAAAACTGGTATAATAAATTGTAGGTACCTGGTTTACAGTAGAATTAAGTGGGTGGTCCAAGCACTGGTCTCAATCGAGAGAAAATATTTTGTATTTGCATGAAGATGTTTTCACTTTTTTTCTAGACGTCTCTAATTGTTGTCCTAAGTGAAATATACGCAAGGAGGCGCTCTGATTTGATGTATATGTTTTTTTTCACTGTTGTAAATCTTTTACAGATAGAACAGATATGGATCTGCTCACAGTTAGCTGCCTGCTCAAATAAGTGCAGTAATAGGATGTAAAAAAATATCAGCTACCAGTCAGAATAAAAGGTTATTTATTTGTCACACGACCGGTTTCGGGCTTGCGCCCATCCTCAGATGTTTATACATTCATGTACACATTTATACTGCTGGAGATCACTGTATAAATACAAAAAAAATTATTTACTGGTGACTAGACAGATACAAGTGGAACAATTGTAAGTGTAAGGCAGCATTTGACGAAAATATATCTGTACTTACATAAAGATGAAGCACCATTATTACAGTTATGCTGTGGTGATAGTTTTGCCACTTAGTTACACACTTATTGTCATTGTCACGTCCATACTTCAGTTTCACCAAGTATAGCTTCATATTTCACTATTATGATGTGCACTCGTGAAATGTACTATGTTTACATACAGTGTATTTCACGACCGCACATCATAATAGTGAAATACGAAGCTATATTTGGTAAAACTGAAATATGGACTTGAAAATGACAATAAGTGTGTAACTAAGTGGCAAAGCTATCACCACAGCATAAATGTAATAATGGTGCTTCATCTTTATGTAAGTAGAGATATATTTTCGTCAAATGCTGCCTTACCGCTTACAATTGTTGCACTTGTATCTGTCTAGTCACCAGCAAACAAATTTTTTTGTATTTGTACAGTGATCTCCAACAGTATAAACATGTACGTGATTGTATCAACACCTGAGGATAGGCGCAAGCCCGAAACCGGTCGTGTGACAAATAAATAACCTTTTATTGTGAGTAGTAGCGGATATTTTTCAACACTCTAGAAAGGAACAGTCACGGATTTCGACATCGTCCACTATGGATAAAATTCATTAAGTGCAGTAATTCAGTCTAATCAACAGTCACCTGGCAAGGAAACGGGGTAACTGCGATATAAACGGCTGCAGCTTTCATACAAAAGTAGCTTGGCCAAGTTCCAAGTATTCATCCTAATGAGCACAAACAAGAAGCCAGCAGGGCAGGGGTTAATCTTGTTATTCGTTCTCTTGGACGGAGGAGAATGGATAACCTTAAGATAAAGCACCAGTTATTCGTAGTCAAAGAGAGTAAATTCAAATAAAGTGCTCATCTTCGTTTTAAGATAGATGTACTGTGTTTTCAGAGGAGAAGACGGACAGAAAATATCACTATAGACCAATTGTCAACAAAGGATAACGAAAATCACTTCATTTTTATGATGTACGGCTACGAAAGAGCACTTTCTCATCATAAAAGTTTTCTGCACCGCAGTTTTCCAACACGTTTTGCAGTCTGATACAGTGGTTAGCGCCATTTTCTTCCTGGCTTTGTTCCCTTGTGTTTTTACAAAGTGTGTCGGTGCATGTGACGCAGCACGGCATAATAAGGAGCCTGTGACCAATGGAGTGCTACAAGTTACTCCAAAGTCGTAACACAAACACATACATGTCGTATTGAAACACGTATATTCACCTGATGATGGAGGTGCACGACATGTGACTGGTAACAGTAAACTTGTTGTTTTATTCGATATTTTTATGTGATGGAGAATGGAAGGTTCGATTAGCAACATACTGAATGACATTTTCTGAATCCTAATAATTTTACACGTGTATTTACTCTAACTTTACCTGATGTCTAAAAGAGATATCTGTAATTTAATCCTCAGTACACAGTTAGTAAGAAAGGTATCGCGAATACAGAGCCTTGCCCGACTGTGAGGTGAGAGTGCGTTTCTAGATGGGTAATTTGCACAACTATACTACTAAATGGCTAAGGTAGTAGCCCGAATCCAGCTTCAGGTAGCAAAAAGTTTATTTTCAGGATTTCATAAAATTATTGACTGAATTTAGAAATGTAAAATGCTGTCACAGCTTAATCACTAGGAGCTACAATGTTACTTTAAAGGTTTAACACAGTAAGTAAGGGTCTGAAGTCAGAAACTGTGTATATGTCTTAATGCAGCTTAACTCACAGCGCGATAATTACGCAGATTTTGTTCATCCAGTATTTGAGAGTGGGAGCACTTACGACTTCCAACAAACAGTAGATATAATTTCAAATCTTTACGAGACTTTTACTTGCTGACATCCCCCACAGCGCTTATGAAAAGAAAAAGTATATCCCTTACTATATTTTCCCTGTTGATACAATAAGACACCAACACAAGGAATGATGTTTTAATTGATTACTTCTTTGCTACCAACTCTACTTGCAACACGTTTTGCAGAGAGTGTCAACATAACAATGAAATACACCTGCTAAATTGTAGCATTGTATAACACATGAAAATGGTTAAAATGGCTCTGAGCACTATGGGACTTAACACCTGAGGTCATCAGTCCCCTAGAACTTAGAACTACTTAAACCTAACTAACCTAAGGACATCACACACGTCCATGCCCGCGGCAGGATTCCAACCTGCGACCGTAGCGGTCGCGCAGTTCCAGACTGAAGCACCTAGAACCGTTCGGTCACACCGGCCGGCTATGACACATAGTTCAAGAGATATGACGCTATGTACAAACATTGAAAAACTAACTTTTCTTAAAACGGAGCTACCGTTGCTGCTTTATACGTGGGAGTCCGAATCTTTAAAGACTCATCTGGTGTGTGTTTATGTTTGTGTGTGTGTGTGTGTGTGTGTGTTTGTGTGTATGTGTGTGTGTGTGTGTGTGTGTGCGGAAGTGGAGGGTTGGAAGTAGGGGATTCCTGATTATTATGAAATTCAGGAAAAGTATAAAAGTCGGTTTCAACGCTAATTTGATTTAATGAACAATTGTGAGGCTTTTGAAGAAGATAAAGAAAAATAAAAAAGCCTAAGAAAATAATCCAAGGACATGATATTTAACAGAGATCTCAAACTAAATTTTGGTAAACATTTTTGGAATGCAGTGATCAATAAATTGTTATATTTAGATTAAAGTTCAGTCTTGATCACGTTATGTCTGTTTTAATGAGTAACCGGTTTCGGTTTTTTCTATAAAACCATCATCAGACCCATTGGTCCCTTGGGTTGGTAGGTGGAGCTCTCCTTGCTGCTGTGCAGTCAACTGCACAGCAGCAAGGAGAGCTCCACCTACCAACCCAAGGGACCAATGGGTCTGATGATGGTTTTATAGAAAAAACCGAAACCGGTTACTCATTAAAACAGACATAACGTGATCAAGACTGAACTTTAATCTAAATACTCAAACTAAATGTCGACGACATGACAAGAGAAGAATTCATGCCAACATTTTTCGCAGTTTACACAATGAATTCAGTCCTCTATCGGTAGATTCTAGTACTTTTCACTACAGCCTGAGCAGTGAAAAGCCGAGTGTGGCTTTGCTTTCTATTTGTTTACTTCATTACAATCTAGTAGTATTGGCACTTCTTTTTCTTCGCGTCCTTGTCGCGCGGGTTAGCAGAGCGGTCTAGGGCGCCTTGTCACGGTCCGCGCGGCTTCCCCCTTCGGAGTTTCGAGTCCTCCCCCGGGCATGTGTGTGTGTGTGTGTGTGTGTATGTGTGTGTGTGTGTGTGTGTGTGTGTTGTACTTAGCGTAAGTTAGTTTGAGTTAGATTAAGTAGTGAGTAAGCTTATGGAAAGATGAACTCAGCAATTTGGTCCCATAAGACCCTACCACAAATTTCCAAATTTCCTTGGTCTTCATATTGCGATTCCAGATGGTTTTTCATTCGGGTCCCACATACTTTTTTTGAGCTCTTACTTACCTTCTGTCCTTTTTAAATATCTTCCCTTTTCGACAAAGATGCATTTCTTTTTCTTTTGCGGGGGGGGGGGGGGGGGGGGGGGAGTTCTCGTATTTTGTCCTCGTCGTCGTAATGGGTCCGAGTTTTACGTGGTGGAGAGTTTCAACAAAATCTTCTCGGTTTACAAGCCGTATCACTTCGAGTGCAACATTCGAGGTTTCGATAGCTGTTTGCACCATCGTCATCAAAAATGGCTCTGAGCACTATGGGACTCAACTGCTGTGGTCATAAGTCCCCTAGAACTTAGAACGACTTAAACCTAACTAACCTAAGGATATCACACACATCCATGCCCGAGGCAGGATTCGAACCTGCGACCGTAGCGGTCGTGCGGTTCCAGACTGTAGCGCCTTTAACCGCTCGGCCACTCCGGCCGGCGCACCATCGTCATCAAAAGTTAAAAATCACTGATCGCCAGTGCTGGCTCGGTGTCCTTCTTTTATACATGCAATAACAGCGTCGTGGTTAGTCTGCAGATAGCTGTGAACTTGGGCTCTGAAGAGATCCAGTTTCAACTGTGGATGCACAATTAAAACTGCCATTCTGCTACGTGAGAGTCGGAGGTAGGAAATGTTACTCGGTGAATACGGGTAAATGTTGTGTGTAACGAACGTCTGTCTTACTGCTGTCGTTGTGTCCATTATTTGATACGTATTTCCGAAAACTCAGCAACAGATTTTTGCATAATTAGATGTTCAGGATGGCTAACGAGCCATACCTCATGTTCTTGTGCATAAAGATCCATCAATGGCTTTAAAAAAGAGGCGATCGGTTTATTGAGAAAAGAGGACATATTCACAGGCGACTTGTAACTGCTGATGACACGTAGGTCTATCCTTATGAACTACGGACCAAGCGGCAGAGCATCGTGTGGAAACATTTTTATTCACTTTCAGCAAAAATTTCAAACCCCAAGGTGCTGAAGGAAATTTGGTACCTAACACTATGTTAAACGTAACACAGTTCATAATGACAGATAGTGTGAGCTACTTCGAGATCGGAAATCCACGATCAAAACAAAGAAGTGAAGGGAACTTTCAAGAGATGTGACTTTGTTTCACGTTAATACCCCCAAAAGCAGCAGGGGAGACAGTCGAGCCCATTCAAAATCTTGGTTTTGAGCTGTTGCAGCACCAACCGTGCAGTCATGACCTCAAGTGAGTTTCACGTTTTAGTCCGATGAAACGGCACCAGCGTAAATTCAATATTTCGTCAGATGACGAGGTTGTGGAGGCTGGGTTGTGGAGGCCGTACAAGTGTGGATATCAAAGCTTTTTCCAGAATAGAACCTTGTCAGAAGATGGACCATCTACGCCGAGGTTGAGGGACATTATGTAAACAAATACGCTGAGGAGACAAAAGTCATGGGATACTTCCTAATATCGTGCCGGACTTCCTTTTTTCCGTTGTAGCGCAGCAGCTCGACGTGCCATATGCTCAACAAGTCGCTGAAATACGGCAAAAAACTTCAGGAATACTGAGCCATGCTGTCTCATCAGCCGTCTGTAATTGCGAATGTGTTGCCGGTGCAGGATTTTGTGCACGAACTGACCTCTCGATTCTGTCCCATAAATGTTCGATGGAATTCATTTCGGGCGAACTAGGTGGCCAAATCATTCCCGCGAACTGTCCAGAATGTTCCTCAAATCAATTGCGAACAACTGTGGTCTGGTGACATTGGCCACTGTCAGCTACAAAAATTGCATTTTGGAATATGAAGTCCATGAATGGCTGGAAATGTTCTCGAATTAGCGGAAGACAATCATTTCCAGTCAACGATCAGTTCAGTTGGGCCAGAGAATCCAGTCCATTCCATGTAAACACAGCCAATACGAATATTGAGCCTGAACCAGCTTGCACAGAGCGTTGTTGACAACTCGAGTCCATGGCTTCGTGGGGTCAGCGTCATACTTGAAACCTACCATCGAATCTTACTAACTGAAATCGGGACGTATCTGACCAGGCCACGGTTTTCCAATCGTCTAGGCTCCAACCGATGAGCTGATGAGCCCAGCAGAAGCACTGCAAAGGCACTCGCGTCAGTTGTCTGCCGCCATAACCCATTGACACCAAATTTCGCCACACTGTCCCAACGACGACTTCCGTCGTACGACCAACATTTATTTCCGTGGTTATTTCACGCTGTGGCGCGAGTGCCTTTGCAAATAACACGATATAGCCTCCTCAGTGCTTCTGCTGGGCTCGTCACCTCGTCGGTTGGACCCTAGACGATTGCAAAACCGTTGTCTGGTCAGGTAAGTCCCCGATTTCAGTTGGTAAGAGCCAGTTGCTTGTATGTTAGCACTGACAGCTCTACGCAAACGTTGCTGCTCTTGGTTTTAAGTCAAGGCTGTCGGCCACTGCTTTGTCCGTGGTGCGAGGTGATGTCTGAAATTTGGTACTCTCGGCGCAGTCTGGACACTGTGGATGTCAGAACGTTGATAATTTCCTACCTATTTCCGAAATGGAATGTCCCATGCCTCTAGCTTAAACTTCCATGCCGAGTCCAAAGTCTGTAAATTCCCGTCTTGCTGCCCTTTTGACACGAATCCTCTCTGAGCACAAATGTGAGTTTCGTCAGTGCACTGTCCTTTCATACCTAGCGCGCGCGATACTACCGCCACCTGTATATGTGTATAGCGCTATTCCATGGCTTTTGTCGCCTCAGGGTATGCATACAACTAGTGTTATTGATAATGTTGTTTTTCCAATGAAGATATTCTTTTACAAAAATGCTTTTGCTTGTTGGATTGTCTTTGTACACTCGGCTTATGTCATCAGATACCGCAAGCTTTTCTGTTCAGTACAGTCCTGCCTCGTGAGGGTAATGATCATGATATGGGGGGGGGGAGAGGGAGGGGGTATCGAGCATTACTTTTGGTAGAAGACGCCCTTTCGCAGAGATGCTGACTGTAGGACTGGACAATACGATGGTGGATCGTGTCCCAATTCTCCAGTCCTCAGCCTACCGCGCAGCGACGAGACGCGTCCGACGTCCATACATGATACACGTCCGAAGCGTGGCTGTCCTGCTGCCATGCGGAACCCGTGGGACTGCATGGCTGACACGTGCGTTGCTATCCAGCTGCATCTAGTCTTCTACGGCCTATAGGCGTCAGATGAGTCCTGCGCCCTTTGATGAAGAGAAATTATTTCCTGAGGGAAAATGGCCCACAACTGTTGTGACTGGTCCTTGGTACCATAGACTCTGGCACTGGGACGGAGTTGACGGCCGAACCGGTCCCACAGATGTTGTTCAGGTCTGTATGTTTGGTGGTGATGGTGGTGGTGAGGGGAGGGGGAGGGGGAATTTGCTTGTCACGGGAGTAGCTTAAGACGAAGCAAACACTTCATAGAGACACGTTCCGCGGATATATGAGCATTGTCCCGCTGAAAAGCGGCACCACGATACTGTCGCATGAAATGTCAGTCACTACCGCCGTGATCTGAAGTCATACACGATGGCTGACGATACCACGACACCGGAAGTAACTCCGCCGTTCCTCTCCAAAACTGGAAGAATGTTACCTCTCCCCATGTTGTCACCATAATTGCCGGCGATAGTCAACGGAGCTAGTGCAGAATTGTGACTGATCGCTGAACACATTGCGAGCCATTCGTCAATAAACCTAGCTCCCTAGTCACAGCACGATGCCAAACCGAGCAATTTGCGTTGTGGTGTCAACGGCAGCCTACACGTGGGATATAATTCTTGAGTATGGCTACAGCTAGTCTTCGACCAATTCTGCGAGGCGACACGGAATATTGCAGGGAGCCCATTTCTTGTTCTGGGATGGATGTCACTTATATACTTGGTGCACGATACAGCGATTATCCCTTGATGGTTATCCCTTGATGGTCAGTCGCCGGCGACCGCAACAGTGACGACGAGTGTGTCTGGTCTCATGTTCCAATGCGGTACAACATCGGTCTACTGTTACTTCCGAATGCCCCACAAATCTCGATATTGGACGATTCGACCAGCCAGCCAAATGGAGACCAGCAATGAGGCTCCTTCACAGCGACCATTCAACGTATGACGCTGTTCACGCTTCGTATATACCCTACCAGCCATGGAACACGGACAGCACTGATGCACTGTGGTGGTCGCTCTACCTGTCACAGAGAACCGCAATTCTAATCACTTTCGTATTCGCCGATGATGCATATGTGTACGAAATTACACTGACATTTAACTAGGGTTGTTGATGAAATATCGATATGACGATACATCGATTTCTAAAAGGACATCGATATGAGTGGGGGACAAATTTACCCATGATATATCGATAGCCCGATATCAAAGTGTCAACATCCAGGGCCGTCATTTTTATTTTATGTTACATTTTTTCACAATGTTCAGTAAACATCTGAAGTTGCTGTTTTCATACTGTAGTAGAACGTAATTTTATTTTCACTGTGTGAAGGAGTTTTACTACTTTTTGAGCTTTCATTATGTCCAAGTTTCTCTGTAACTGCGTGTAGCATTAGTATATGTCACAAAAGAATTAGTCCAATTGCGTTAGGGTCGGGAGGGGGGGGGGCGAAGGGGAATGACAGTGTGAATGGAATAAGAAGATTCCCGATGTGAATAAATAGCACACCAGTTGCGTTAAGAAACAATTTTGACCCACCTAGAGTGCTATTACTTCACATCGGCATTCTTCAAAGACGATGTATGAAAATCTAAATGTTATGACTGGTCTTCACGGTGGATGTAAACATGTGAGCGGAGATGCTGACGTAGTCGGCGCTCGACGCTACCAACAGAGACTGCAACGTTTAGCTCCACCACGCAGCTTTCACATTACAACTGCTAGCTCGCTGGCGTTGGCAGAAATGAGAAAAGAGGTAGTTGACATGAAGAACTGCGGACAAATCCGATGTGTGACGAAACCAAACGACGGACCCGTCGGACACTTTTATTGTGCCACTTACGTGGAGTTAATTTTGTTAGCAAAGATGTTTCGGCAAGCTTAAATGTGCGTCGTTTTCCTTTCAGTCCTTGCGCTAAGAGGGATAGGCAGGCTGCTAGGTTGTTGATGTACAGAATATCTAACAATAAATCGATACTTAAATATACAGCTTCAAAACCGGCAGTATATTCGCAATGTAAAACCGATGTTTTTATAGGCATTAAGTCGATATCTTTTACGGCATATTGATATTTTTCTTAGATAATGATATTTTTTTAAATATCGATATATCAGATTCCAGATATTTTAAAAAATATCAGCAGTTTTACATCCGACCGCATCTTCTGGCTTTCCAAATTTTTTTTCAGGCAGTGTACACGATATCACCCCTCCACGCCTTCTGGCAAACTCTTCATCTCAGAACAGTACTTACACCAAACGTACGCAGTTATTTGTTGGGTGCATTCCAATCTCTGTCTTCCCCTGGAGATTTTACCCTCAACAGCTCACTGCCAGCTGGCTTTGATCCTCGATTTTGATGTTAAGTTTACCGCTAACTTCGTTTCTGCTAGTACTCCGTTACTTTCGCCGTTGTACGGTTAAAAAAATTGTCCAAATGGCTCTAAGACCTATGGGACTTAACATCTTAGGTCATCAGTCACCTAGAACTTAGAACTGCTTAAACCTAACTAACCTAAGGACATCACACACATTCATGCCGGAGGCAGGATTCGAACCTGTGACCGTAGCAGTCGCGAGGTTCCGGACTGAAGCGCCTAGAACCCCCGGACGGCTCGTTGTACGGTTACTCTCAATACATATTCTGGGCTCATTAACTGTTCATTCCATTCAGCACGTGTTGCCGGTTGTTTTCTGGTGCAAGCCATCTGAATTCAGTATAATATTTAATCCACAAAAGCGGAACGTAAGATTCTGTTGTGGAGCAGGTGGACACACGTACCACAGAGCTCGGTTGCGTTTATACAGACAGTAAAATTCTGTTTGAGAAGAACTCTGGATTAGAAAACAACTGGCCTTGACAAGCGTTAACAATGTGGCAGTTTCTGCAAGTTCAAGAATTTATTTTATCTTAAGTAGCTACTTCAATGACAAATTTTGCAATTTAAGCCCTCTCATCAGCATGACGGAGATAAAGTTTATTATAAAAGGTATCTATTACCATCTAAGAATTAGTGGTGTACTGCTGTGAGTAGTGCTAGGTGCACGGACGCTACATATTAAGAGAGCCGAGGCTGTCCTTTCGTAAGTAATATATGAGTTCATTTATAGGATTTCTAAAAACCGACATATTGTAGAAGATCAATGACAATTTAGGACAAATATTTCAAACAAGCTGCGAGGAGGTGTAATGATGGTTTCAGAGAGGCTACCACTGCTTCTCCGCAAGGTGGCGGTTGGGGCTGTACGAAGACACCGTTTCTTTAGGCTGTTGGCTTCCGGCTCGCGTCTGTGAAGTTGCGGAAATTGCGTGGGCAGTCGGCCTTTGGCTGTCAGCTCACTTCGTAAAAAGAGCTCCCGATATAACCCACGATACAAGAGTCATGCCAGTGAAATCAGTGTGCTCTTTACAATAAAGCAGTGTTGTGCTTTGGCTCGAAGTGTGCATCAGAGCTCGGGCGGAGGCTGGAAGTAATTACTAGATTCCAGCCGGGTGGGCACCGCTTGGTAAAGTATTGTTCTGCGCTGTCGGAACCACAAGCTCGCCACGGCACGGGAGAAGGCGCTCAGCTGATCCTCTGCAGGAAATTTCGACTCTGCTTCGCGGTGGATGGAAAGCAATGTGGGAACCAAAACCAAGGAGTTCTTACATAACTGGTTTCCGTAATGAGCATCCATTATTGTAATATCACGGGAAGGAATGGGTCGTGGCTGTTTACTTGTAACTTTCAGTGGCGCTTGTAGGGCCGTTCGGTTAAATAGCGAGAAATGTGTTTTGTGATTTGCTTGCATTTATTAAGGAGGCGTTGTCTTTGCTCTTGTAAATTGCCTTGCGGTAAAAGAACTGTAATTTTCAGCAGTAATGTTCGACAGTGCAGTTCTCCCTTTTGGACACTGGCCAATGTAGGTTCCCTCTTTATCTAAAAATTTTTGGTTCTAACGGTAAAATGAAATAAAAGTCATAAAGTTCTCTCGAGCGTTAACCTCATGTAAGTAAGAGACGTTTTGTAAAATTTTCGTACATGCAAGAGTGTAAATGGTATCTTGTTTCTGTTTTAGATTAATTGGTGCTTTAAGACTGTTCTACTGTTACTGTCTAAGACGCGACCGCTGTCGGTGCCATGTTTACTGGGCTTACAGCACTCGCTCTCGATTAAAGCGAATACTGATTTGTTTTAAATCTTTAATTATTATAGAATGTCAGTTTCTAAAACTGATGGGTCTGGGGATCAGTTAACTTCTTAACTTAAACGTAATCTGTCCTTCCTATTTTCCTTATATTATTATTCCCCCTCCCTTTTTTAATGTACGCCTGTGATGTTTAAATACTTGCTACCTGACGTTTACTTATTAGAGCTTAAACTTTAAAGTACGTGCTAGTAAGGTCAGACTGCTCACTGGCATTTACTTTTTCTTCTAATTTTTGAACTGACTCGTCCACAATTCAAAATATTCTTTTCGTAATGGGAACCACCGGCTGACGTCATGAATGGTCGCAGAGAACACCGCTCCACCCGATGAGCCGTTGCCGCGGAAAGCGTTCGATACCAGCATCCAGTTTTCAGCCTTTAGGAAGCGAGGTGCGTCTGCGAATGCCTGCACAGATAACTGCAGGCCCGTTTGTATTCTCGTCTGCCGCCACGCGACAGCGAAACCTGTGATGCGTTGGTAGCTGCATTTATCCGACCTGAACGGAGACGTGCCCGTCATGAAAAATTCACGTAGCGAGCGAGTGGCGTTTGTCTTCGACGTCCATCCCTCCGGCCTACATTCTCGTCGGCTGTTGCTGCTGTTTCGGCTTTCGATACTGCGACCTGAGGACGGTTTTGATTCACGGGCCTTACTTCATCTGGACCCCGGAAACTCTTCTTTCCGCATGTATCTAACACATCAGTGCACTTACAGTCAATCACTCACTTATAATTTCTTAAATGCCATTATTTCGGCCAACTACAGTAGTTGTACGAAGTGAGTGAGAAAAGTATTGAGACAACAGTGCGGGCAATCTGGGAACGCCGTGTTGTTCTACTTGTATAGATCGCTGTGTTCATACTTTCCAGATTCTCAGTCCGAGTTTCAGCTGCGTACAGCCATCACGTGATTTTTGAGAGCGCAATCAGTGCAGGTGTATGTTTTTTGCGTTTTACGGAAATAGAACAACAGAATTTAGAACAACGTTATGCCATCAAGTTTTGTATTAAATTTCGGGTATCAACGAGTGTGAACTTCGAAAAGTTGAACCAGCCTATGGGGAACATTCCTTATGAAGAGCACAAGTTTTTCGCCGGCAAAAAGTCTTTTTGGAAGGGCCAGAACACTTTGAAGGTGAACCTCGCTCAGGAAGACCTTCAGGTTCTAACACCGACGAAAAGCTGGCGTTTGCGTCCTCTTGTGAGATCAGACCGACGTTTAACACTAAGGGTGTTAAAATTAAGGACGTTCTCCGTACATCAAATTTTTACCGAAGATTTGCACATGCAAAAGGTTTCTGTCCGAATGATGATGATAGCACGCACAACTGAGCAGAAGGACAATCAAAGAAACGTGTGCACTGATAGTCTTGAGAGGACTGCCTATGACCACGAGTGATTCAGTCGTGCGATCGCAGGTGGTGAATCCTGGGATTTTGAGTACGATCCCGAGACAAAGAGGCAAAGTGACGAGTGGCACACTGTGACATCTCCTCGACCGAAAAACGCTCGAATGAGCAAATCAGTGATCACAACAATAATGATTTGCTTCATTGTCAATACGGATACCGTCAAGTTTAATGAATTTGTTCCTGCAGAAAAAAATGTCAACCAAGAGTTTTACACGGAGGTGCCTGAAAGAGGCTGGTCAGTGCAGACAAGTGGATGCTCCATCACGACAATGCCCCGTGTCACACGGCCACTTCCATCACGGAATGTTTGATCTCAAAAGACATTCCTGTTGTTCCACAGCCCCCTTCTTCACCTGACCTGACTCCTTGTGACATTCTTTTTCCTGAGATCGAAAAATGTCTTCAGAGGTCGCCATTTGGGACGCTGGAGGACACTCAAGAGAAGTGACTGACTGTTAAAGGCACTACCAGAGTTGAAGCATTTCATCGCTGCTACCGAAACTGAGGAAAAGGACTCTGCCGGCGTATAGATGCCGAAGGGAACTACTTTGAGGTGGACAATATTGTTATTTGAACAAAATAAAAACTTTGGTAGGTAAATAATATCTCGTCATTTATATCCCACTGTCGGTCATTAACGGCTATAATTACTAAAAATGACGGAAATGTTGTCATATTAGAAATTTTACACGACTGTGTCACATGCCCTGGGGAAAGTAGATCATGTCTGTTTTTTTTTTTTTTAATTTATGAGACAGCAAAAATTTCATGTTTAGGGTTTCTTTCAAACAGCAAAAGCTCCAGAACTAAAACATACAACTAATGTATGTAGGAGGCTGTAAGTTTCGCAAGATTTGTCATTCAATGTATACATACGTGCTATTTCTTTCCGGACCCTTTATTTTCTACATACGTTCATTTTAGGTGTATGACATACGCTATTCGAAAAATATGAATTGAAGCATCTAAAAAACACGGTCGGATGGTGCTGTAATTTCGTACATATACACACCAGTCGTGAGTATGTAAATGATTGGAGATGCAACTTTTTGAGGCAGTTGGAATGGCTACCAGAGTGCATTAGTGTTGTTGGTGTTTAGGGCTGTTGCTGTTGGTAGGGCATACGACGGGCATGAACCGCTTCTGGTCCTGAGTGATCACTGTGGAGGATACGGAGATGCCACGTATTCGCACGAGACAGCGTTATCAGCACATGACGAATTTTATAATGGGCATCATCATGGCTCTCTATTTGGTCGGCTGATCGAATCGTGCAGTATCCAGATTTGTGGGGCATACGGATGTGGTAGTGGACCGATGTTGATCTGAATGGGAACATGAGGCCAGGTTCCAGTCGACCACGTCTGACCACGCAAATAAGGATCGCCAAACGTTCACCAAGAATATTGTCACGTAGAAGGTGTAATTAGATGAATGACGAGCGCTAACTTGACTTAACGAAGGTTTATTCAGCACTTGCACATACAAGAGCGCGGAGCGAGCTGCTTCCAGCCTGAACACATACAGTGTATAGACAGCTACAGAACATCTCAGTACAGTGGTTCTTGACATTTGTGGCTACTGTACAGTCCAGATGTGTTTTGAACTCACGATCCTCCATGCAACACTTTAGTATCATAACCACTACACCACGGAGTTACTTATCTTCTTCTTCGACAGTATTGTAACGAATTCACATCTGCGCTTGCTATTCGAGAGCAAGTAGTGGACTCCCTGCAAAATACTATATCATTCTGCACCACTTGTGGGAGACTAGCAACAGCTGGATCTGAGAATTGCCATACCATGCTACCAAGTGTAGGCTGCCGTTTATACCACAACACAAATGGCTGCGTTTGGAGTAGTTCTGTGACTGGGAAGCACGGACAGCTGATAAATGGCGTCGCATTGCGCTCAACGATTTGTCACGATTTTGCATTACCCCAGATAACCGTCGTCGGTGAGCGTAACGGCGACTAGGGGAGGAACTAATGGCTCTGAGCACTATGGGACTTAACTTCTGTGGTCATCAGTCCCCTAGAACATAGAACTACTTAAACCTAACTAACCTAAGGACATCACACACATCCATGCCCGAGGCAGGATTCGAACCTGCGACCGTAGCAGTCCCGCGGTTCCGGACTGCGCGCCTAGAACCACGAGACCACCGCGGCCGGCCTAGGGGAGGAACTCCAACAGCACAATGGTACGTAACTCATATCGTACGTCCTCATGTGTTACTACTCATTTGTGGTGTCATTTTCCAACCGGACATTGCTCATCCACTTATGCCATGTATGTAATAAAGTGTCTGCATGATATTTAGGTACTAGCGTGGCCAGTTAGATTGCCATAACTGTCACCGACAGAACACGTGTGGGACAAGCTCGGACGTCCAAAGCGCGCCAGTGCAGCTATCCAGGATGTCAAGAACCATTTATTATAGTTGTGGTCCAGGTTGGCCCAGGAGAGGATTTATCGGCCTTATGGTAGCCTTCCCAACTGAATTAGCGTGTGCATCAAGTCAGACTGGTGTGCAACGTCTTACCCAAAAGTGGGCACCTACTGCCAACTTCTTTGTAAATTTGTCTCCATTCCGTAATCACTAAAAGAGCATCACATGCTCTCTCAACCCTTGAAGTTTCATTTCGTTTTCTCTGTTGCCTTTGCGTGTTGCATCTTTTTGTCATGGTGTGTAATACTCTAATGTAATAAAACGTTTTTATACATATTAATGCTCTTTAGCGGTAATGATACAGTTCAATTACATTAAACAACAAGAAGTAATGTACAACGCAAACACCTGCAGGTAAACTGTGATACACCTGTCCTTTGCTCGGCTCTGTTGCAAGTTCTATGTTGATTTTAGTTGGGAATCAAACTAGGCGTGTGAAAGAGTGGTCTTGGAAAGAAGGCAGCGGAAATCGTTGCGTCATTCAGTACTTCAAATTCAGCATCTGTTCAGAAAGCTGTCTACGAACTCAAAATGAGAAGTTACAGAACAACGGTAGTGTATCGACTGCAGAGTTCAGATACCGATGGTCGATGCCAGTACTCGGAACTGGTTGCTACAGTCTGTACGTAATGGGAAGGCTGATCCTAAAATGCTATTTTCTTACAATGAAGCATAGTTGCACTTATTGCTGTGTGTGGACACGCAGGACAATAAATGTTGGACGAGAAAAATCCTCATCAGTTACATGTAGAGCCTCTGCTGGATATGAAATCAGAAATGTCCTATTAGTTCAAGACAAATTAGTGGAATTATTTTCTCCAATAAATCACAGCTGTTGGTAGGTATACGAAAAATATATTCCAACTTTTTTTAAGGTAATAAACAAATGGCGTATGTCCTACCGTCAAGAACACATCGCTGTCTCCTGCTTGAAACAGTCGCAAGTATTTTCATTAATTGCTCCTTGTCTAAAAGAAGTTTGCAGTATATTTTTCTCGTACACCGATGAGCCAGAACGTTATGAGCAGTCACCTTGTGAAGGCAGGATGTTGCTAACTGCGATAGATAATATATTACGGTTTTATTTTGATTCCTTTGACTCTGTACATACGTCTTTGATGGTGTAGAATACTTTTTGTTTCGTTTTGTAGTGCCAAATTTGACTTTGTTTGCTTTATTTATATTGCCACATATATCTCTTATTAACTGAATATGAAACATTTCAACTTAGGTTTGATCTTCTTTGTAGTGCTTTTGTTAAATGCATCACGTAAAACTATATCAACTTTGCAAAACTGCTGTATGATCGGTTATGTGAGCGGTTGAACAGTGACAGTCAGTGCGACCGAGCGAAGTAGCGCAGTGGTTAGCACACTGGATTTGCTTTCGGTAGGACGACGGTTCAAATCCACGTCTGCCCATCCAGATTTAGCTTTCCCGTGATTTCCCTAAATCGCCTAAAGCAAATGCCGCAATTTTTTTTTACTATCAAAAATTTATTTCAAATCGTGACCAAAACATAGGTACTCACGCGAAGCTTTTGGTATGCTTCTGTCCTGCTCGTTAATAGCACATTACACCACATACACACCATACCACTACTCGCGCACTGACCGGAGGAGGAGGAGAGTATTGTTTAACGTCCCATCGACAACGGAGTCATTAAAGACGGAGTACAAGTTCGGTGTAGGTGAGAACGGAGAAGGAAATCGGCCGTGCCCTTTCAAAGGAAGCATCGCGGCATTTAATTACTTTTGAATACATTGTGGGAGTGATCAGTGATCAACAAAAACAGTCTTGGTCACAGTGGTCTTACTTTAGGAAATATTTTATCTTTACTTTGTAATTTTATTTCGCCAAACATTATTTTATGATTGACTATCTGTTTTTAGAATGTTTGCTTATATGCTTTAAGACTCCATATTGCTAATTCACATCCCTTTATTTTTGACACAATGGCTCGTAGTATTATAATTTTAAATTCCTTCCATTTTCATTATTTTTATTTGTTTATAAGACTGCATGCAACGTAAGATATAGCTATGTCTTTTAAAAATCGTCACATGTAAAAAAATATAGGAATATACATATGGACTTCATAGACAATATTTCATAAATATGCACAACTACTGTGCCCTCTCAATTTTTTTTCTTAGTATTGGTCTGTAAGAATTATTATGTAATCTATGTAAATGGAAGTCTCTTATTACATCAATAAATCGTATCTGTGCAGCATGTATTATACATGTCAGTTAACGATTATTGCAGCCTACTCATTGAAAATCGTTTCAATAAGACATGTTGCTGCTCAATAGTACATCGTCTGACGTGATTGTGTTTGCCATTCTACTTTCGCGACAACTATGTTAGAAAGAAGCCTGCTGCCACATCTTTGGACTGGCGTTTATCCTCACCATGGCAACCACTAGTTTGTCTATCGACTTTACAACAACTTCAGTGGAAAGAATCCTGCTGCCACATCTTTGGAACGGTGTCCAACTTCACCCTGGCAACCAGTGGTTCCAAATGTTCCACTAATAGGTCTTGAGAGAGAGCAACCTATGTACTGTCAAAACAAAGTTCATTTATCCTATATGTTCAAATATTTTTAACGCTTCTTAATTGACAATAGTTGTTTCTTGACAGTGTTCTTTTAACTAAGAAATTTTACATTGTTATCCCACCTATAACACATTGGGTAGTAGTGACATCATTCCGTCAGAAGTGGGCGGTGCATCCATTATATATAATAAGACGTGCACTGGTTTCTCCAGTAGCGATTTACCATGAGAAGGAGGTTCTTACTCATTGGTAATTCATCGCTTTATCGCTTTATAGCTTTATGTATTTTCTTTAATGTATGTAGCCCTCTGATTAAAGCACGGCCGATTTCCCTCTCCGTTCTCACCTACACCGAACTTGTGCTCCGTCTTTAATGACTCCGTTGTCGACGGGACGTTAAACACTAATCCCTCCTCCTCCGGTCAGTGCGTGAGTAGTGGTGTGGTGTGTATCTGGTGTAACGTGCTATTAACGAGCTGGACAGAAGCATACCAAAAGCTTCTCGTGAGTTCTTATGTTTTGTTCACGATTTGAACTAAATTTCTACGTGAACGTTATGGAAGAAAATGATGGACGGTTCGGTTACTGCGAGCTCCGCCGAGTCCTATAAACAGCAGTGACAATGTACACACGAAAGAACAGTGATTGTCGTTGCTAGAACCGAACTGCAGCTAACCGAACTGCACAAAGTAATGTACTTTAAAATTACTATTTTATTTGCAACTTAATGAATAGCCTGTGCGTTAAAACGTTAACGACTGCTGTGGAAATACTGAAACAATTTGTTACGAGTGAGGTTGGTTTAGCCGAAACTGTCAGTTCTCGATCTTGACACTCATGCCAAAAGAGCACAGACTGTAGCTTCTCGATCGGCGAATTACAGTGAATGTTACATCATTTTAAAACTGTATACGAGACATAGGTAACAGAATCGTGTGTGTAACGAACGTCATAATCGCATAGTTATGTCCCACCGGTCTGTGATAAAAGGAATTCGACGAAGAATAAAATAACTGCCAGAAGTAATCCATATCAAGGAAGACGATGTAGACGATGTACCTGCTGCAATTTTCCAACTGAGGAAGCTACTTCAATCACAACAAAAGCACCGACGACCGCCGTCGATGTTATAGCACACATAAAATGGACATATAAGTAGCAATCCGTAGCCCTCTCCCCTTTAATAATGTTTTAAACATTTAAAATTTTCTTGTTATGAGAAAATTTCCTAATGTTTGTCTTTCTTAAAATAAACATGATCTCAGTGAGTGTATTAGCGATCAGTATTAACATTGTTGATGCCCCAATAAAGAGTGAACATTATTATTTACCACCTCTCTATCTTTTACGTTATTTTAGTCGCAATATATATGTTTCTACTCATCTTCTGAAGGGGTGTGCTTTTACTTATGTAAGCACTGTTTTTATTTGGTGCATTTACGTGTTTTGCTGTGATATCTGGTAATTCGGGTAAGTTGTGGCATCCGCCATTACACTCCTAGCGTAGATAATCATAGAAAGGCAGCTCGTTTGCTATTGGTGCAAGGACCATTATCGTTTGCTACTCTAAGGTTGAACACTGTCAAACCACGCGAAAGTATTTCGGTAACGTATACCACAGCTATAATCGTCAGTAACAGCGTCTTTTCGTTAAGAAATGGAAGGATGCCTGAAGGACATTTTGTTGTGAAGATACAGACACTGTATAAACACAGACATTGCAACTATCAATGATGTATCCATGGCTCGATGGACTAAAATGAAGACACAATTTTTGTCTCCCTGTGAGGGAATTACGAACTGTGAGCGCATAAGGTTTGTGACTAAGTTCAAAATGGTTCAAATGTCTCTAAGCACTATGGGACTTAATATCTGAGGTCAGCAGTTCCCTAGACTTAGAACTACTTAAACCTAACTAACCTAAGGACATCACAAACATCCATGCAAGAGTCAGGATTCGAACCTGCGACCGTAGCAGCCGCATGGTTCCGGACTGAAGCGCCTAGAACCTCTCGGCCACATCGGCCGGCTGTGACTAAGTGACATATGGTAATTTGTATGGGTCTTGGAGGCAGATAGCCTAAGTGGTTAACGCCACTGCTTCCGATAAGAGGGAAATCCTGGTTAGAGTCCCGTTCCGACACAGATCTTCATGTGTCGCGAACATCTGACGTCGATGTATTGTGTGTATTACGTATCGTACCGGCGATCTACAAACAATGGGGAGGCTTCGTCCCCGCCATAGCTCTCAGTGGTTTATAACCCTACAACAGGCTACAGCAGCCCACTCAACCCACCGCCGCTCAGCACCGAATCCAAGGTTATTGTGCGGTTTAGTAACCCCCCCCCCCCCCCCCCCCTCTCCGCGAACGTCTCATACCAGACGAGTGTAGCCCCAAATGTTTACGAGGTTGAGTAATTATGGTGTAAGTATACGCGGAGACAGTTTCTGCGCACCAATCGCCGACATAGTGTAACTGAGGCGGAATAAGGGGAACGAGCCTGTATTCACCGAGGCAGATGGAAAACCCCATAAAAACGATCCACAGGCTGCCGGCACCGGACCTTCACACTAACCCGCCGGCCATCCCGCTCGGGAAGCAGCGCGTTAGACCACGCGGCTAGCCGGGAGGGCGTGACGTCGATGTACAGTCACAGAAAGCGAAAATATTTCGTAATGCGCTAACTGTGCTTCCATTCGGTAGAACGTCACATTATCGCATTTTCGTGAGCAAGTGGAGGATATTTGGCATTCACAGAGTCGATCGAAATTCCAGCTTGTTTTCCATCATTATTTGGCTCAAATGGCTCTCAGCTCTACGGGACTTAACATCTGAGGTCATCAGTCCCCTAGACTTAGAACTACTTAAACCTAACTAACCTAAGGACATCACACACATCCATGCCCGAGGCAGGATTCGAATCTGCGACCGTAGCGGTCGCGCGGTTCCGGACTGTAGCGCCTAGAAATTTTTAATTGCACAATTTTTTATGATTTGTATAGTTTTGGAGTTCGTTACCAAATAGAAATAATTTATCTCAGTAACTTCGCAAGTGAAACGGTTTCTTTTGAGCCTAAATAATCAAAAACTACTTCATCAAGTTTTTCCAAATCAAGTTATCGTATAAATTCACGGTCAAAACTACGCAGAGTAGATCTCTTAGAATGATCTTCTTCACATGTTGTCTTAAGTACATGGCCAATTACGATGTCGGCAAGCACTGTACGTTAGGAATGGACCGTCGATCAATGGAAACGTGTCGCTGATAGGGTGAATCAAGTTTCTTGTCATAACAGAGCGATGGTCACTCCCAGAGGCGCTGGCATCCAGGCAAATGATTGGTCGAAACAAGCACCACGCTATGAATGCAAGACAATGGGGACAGTGCTATTCTATTGGGAACGTACATCTGGGCTTTCGTGGAAACTGTGGTAGTAACTGAAGACACTTTGCCAACTATGGTCTACGTGAACATTGTTGCGGACTACCAAGATCCCTTCATGCTTAATGTCTTTCCCGACAGCGATTGAATCTTCCAGTAGGATAACTGTCCTTGTTACAAAGCCTGAGAATACTACAGTGGTACGAGGAGCTAACAGTGACCTCACGTTTATGTCTCGCTCATAAAATTTACCTGACTAGAAACCTGTGGAACATATCGGGAAGCTATCGTGTGCCAGCTTCGCAACCAGAGAACACAGGACCATAACTGACTGGGATTGTGTGACCCGTGCGTAAACCTTTGGTGCCACGTACTTTCAGAAACCTACCAAGGAGCACCCTTTATGTAACACGTCACACTATTAATTGGGTTTGTGAAACGTAATTTTCATGTTGGCATAGGAGAGCAGAAACGCTGGTGTTTTTCTCTCAGAAGGTGGACCAACACGTATGAAGTTTTTGATCATAATGTTTTGATTGAGCATTATATGTGTCAGAAAAAGATTGGTCCGGTAATTCATGTTCCACTAATTGCTCACCACACTCCTGGTTTCACTTCATGCACAGGCTGCTGGTGTAACTAAAGAGGCTTCTCGGAACTCTCAGGGTGTTAATTCTGACAGTTCATGAAGCCCGATAAATGGAAGAACACTTCATATGAAAAAAGAGCTACATCATGGTAAACATCTCCATCACGCACGGACTGCAATAGCCAGTTGCAATATTGGCGACGATTAACAATATTTGAATTGGTCAATCAACGTACAATCGCTTCTCTGTAAGGTTTCAGCTTGAGCTGTTGCACATCTTCGTGAGCAGCTGTTACCGAGACACCAGTGACTAACATTAATTGGCGCAAAGATTTTCTTGGACTTCTTTCTAAGGCCGCTCCTAACTAACATAATTTTGTCGGCCTGTACACGTGCGTCACCTGTGACACTTTCCGAGTAATTGGAGTGATCGCAGTTATCGCAGCCTACTTACGAAAGTGTTGGTTTCTGCGGAACACCGGATACAGAGCTTTCGTCGCACGTGGAATACCCTATATCTAACACATTACACTATCAACTGGGTGTGTGAGACGAAACTTTGAGCGTTGGTTTACGATAACTATTTGAAATCTTCACATTCAGATGATGAACGACTACGCTCTTTTGCTTGTAAAAGAGCACTTATTTTTAACGTAATTCTTACAGCTGCTGCATTTCAGTCATATTGTTTCCGCTGAGAAGGTTCCCTCATATAAAATACGAGTCTAGAGGACCTGAAAAATAGCGACGTACCGTTTCCATAACCTCTAACTTCCACTCAAATGTTTTTCAGCCACAAATTTCCTCATATGCTGAAATGGAAGGCATGATGAGTCCACCACATTTCATACTTGAAATATCCCAGTTTTCCTGCAGCTAGTACGACAGGAAGTGTATCGATCCAGAGAAATATGATTCTCTGCTACCTAGTAATGCGATCCAGGCCTCTTGTTATGCACTTCTCCAACAATGTGGTTAGAAAACTTGCGTTACATTCACTAGGTTTGTCGTAGAGGGTATTTGCAACTGTCACTAAAATATGAAGAAATCACAATTGTAGCTGCAGCCATTACATTACAATGAATTGCGAAGAGTAGTCATGGAGATTTAACTGCCACTTGAAAAAAATCAAGCTTCAGTGATAGAAGCCGGTGACAGTATTAGCCCAGCTTTGTTTATTTACCCTTCGATGTAATACATTTTGCCCAATGATGGAAGACTTGACTGCTTTTGTGCAGTTCAGGAAACAGTGCACCTCGAAAATGGCATCGTAGTCATTCTGGATATATCTGTCATTTACTGATTTTTCATCAGAGGAAATATGAAAAGGTCACTGGGTCCCATTTCAAGAAAATATTGGATGTGAAAGAAAATTTGATAGGCTAAAGAAGGAGCATGTGTGACTGTGTCCTGCGCAGGATTAGCTAGGGCATTGTCATCAGTAAAATCACCAACTTGGACAGCTGTCTACCACCCATAACCTCTTCCGGAGATTTGGGTAGTACACAACTGTAACCAAAAGTGGCCGTACGATAGTTTGTAGGGGGATGGGAGAAACTGGAGGTGTGAAGTAGTTTTAACATTTTGGAAGACGAAAGGCTACTTGTGAGTAGCCATAATAAAGTTCCAGTTCAAACCCTCTTAAAAAACTATATGATACCAACTTTTAATTAATTTTTTTTAAAAAGAAAAACATCTGACTGCGCTATGTTCGTTCCTTTCCCTGAGAGCTGAGATGAAGGAGGGAAGGGGGAGTCACGGCGCCCTCTTGCCTCCGGGTATGGGCGCCCTTGCCCGTAGACGTTTGCCTCAACGAGCATAATTACAACATGGCAGCCCACAAACACTTGACGTAGCAGTTGCGTTTTGTCTTAGCGGTAAGCCCAGCACTCTTCCTGCTAGTTAGGTGGCAAAGAAGCAATCTTGATTGACCTGACACAGCTGTAACATTTCCAGAGCTGCCTCGGTTTTGAAGGAGTGTGAACAGTTGTGGAATCCAGCTGGCGGCGACCTTCGTCATCCTTCAAATGCTGTACAACATGTTAAAAACTGACCATACCTGTTTTTAAGCTCTTTACTGTGTCCCCTGGATTGCGTTACGCCGGCCTGGGAGCAGTACTTTTTTTGTGAGTCCCAGCTCCTCGCAGAGATTTTGTCTGTCACTTCGTTTTTCGCCATTAGGACCTTTTTTGACCGCACTGAAAGCATCAGTGTCACCTAACTTCTATGTCATATGATGGTGCGTTTTTCTTGTATGCTTTTAACGACTCTGTACTAACTGTTCCAGCATAGTTCCCCTTCAAGGTAGCGTTGCTCACGTCCGCAGGTTTAACCTTAAAATACCCTACACGTGCCTCCTGGGTGGTGCTAATGGAGCAACAGTGATTACAGGCAGCCAGACAGTCCATAAGATCTCCTGGCAATGATATATCAACTAAATAGCAGAAACAGTTCTTTTCAGAGCTCATTAACAAGAAACATTGGACCAACTATCAGACTCCTTCAACTGAATATCGAAAGCATTAGCAGGGCAAAGTGTGACTACCTGTCAAAATTTTTGCTGGACAACAATATCGATGTCGTCGCCATTCAAGAAACTCGTGTTTCCAGCGAAGAAATATTCCGAAGCCGAGGTCGAATTCCTGGATATTCTGCACTTCGTGTAACTTACCACGAGGTGTATGGATTTGTTACGTATGTCCGTAACAACATAAACGAAACATCACTGATTTCTGTAAGTGTGGAGGCAGATATACATACAGTTGTCATACAATTGCACGGCATTACTATCACAAATGTTTACAAAGCACCCAAAACAACATGGCCCGATTTTATCCTACACACCGCAGAACATCCTGCAATTTACATAGGAGACTTCAATAGTCACCACGAACTTTGGAAGTACTCTCAAAATGATGAAAATGGGAACATGCTTGCAGAATCGATCGAAGAGAATAATCTTCATCTAGTGTTTGATGCCGAAGATCAAGGCACTTTCAGGTCAGCTGCTTGGGACAAGGATTCAAATCCTGACTTATGCTTTGTTAGCTGCAACGAAACTGGCTTTCCCATCAACACCACAAGGAAAGTGACAGATGCCTTTCCTCACAGCCAACACAGACCTGTAATAATACAAATTGACTGCACTGTTCCTGTCATACGATCAACTCCGCATACTCGATGGAATTTCCAGAAAGTTGACTGGATGAAGTTTTCAACGGAACTGGATAAGACCATTCGATGGATACCTCCATCACATAATAACTATCAACGCTTCATTGGTGCAGTAACAGCAACAGCTAAAAGGTGTATGCCAAGAGGATACCGAAAATAATATGTTCCAGGATGGAATGATGAAAGTAAAACACTGTACCAACACTTCCAGCAAAGTGGTGACCCAGAGATAGCTACGAAACTACTGTCCAGCTTGGACATGTCTCGGAGGCAGAAATGGGCAGAAACAGTCAAAAATATGGACTTTACCCTCTCGAGCAGGAAAGCATGGAGTCTTCTGAGAAAACTGGGAGGAAGTGCACCTGAATGCAGAAAAAATTCCGAAGTAACACCAGACCAAATTGCTTCCCACATCTTTACTACCCCAAGAGTACCTCCTGACAAGAAACATACAAGACATATCAGACGACAGCTTCGTGACCTGAAAAAGAAGGCATCTCCCTCATCTAAGTATACCCATCCCTTCACAGTTTCAGACATTGACTCTTGACTGAAGGACCTCAAACCTCTTAAGGCACCTGGATTCGATGGTATCCATCCAGAATTCCTGATCCATATGGGAGGAAAAGCTAAGAAATGGCTGGCAGAATTCTTCACTGACATCCGGCTGACTGGTCAACTTCCATCGGAGTTTAAAAAGGCGAAGATAATATCTGTTCTGAAACCTGACAAACCCAGCAACAAGGTAGAAAACTAGCTCCCCATTTCCCTACTCAGCTGCTGCTACAAGCTTTTTGAAAGGCTAATACATAACAGAATAAGTAGCCATGTCTTAGAGAACGTTCCAGTTGATCACGCAGGCTTCAGACCAGGGCGTAGCTGCTGCGACCAAGTATTGTCTGTCATATCCTTCATAGAGTCAGGATACTGTGTGGAGGGAAGGCCTTATCTACATGTTTCTCCGCATCATACCCTGCAGAACAATGGCTCGACTGATTAACAGCATGATAAGTGAGCGGTAGTTCCAGGTAATCAGTGGAAGCAACACAAGTAAGGAGAGGAAGCTGAACAACGGATTGCCTCAAGGATCAGTTCACTCACCTTACTATTCAACCTATATCTATCTGATCTACCTGACACTTCGTCCAGAAAATACTGCTATGCCGATTACCTGACTGTAGCCGTAAAACACCAGGAAATGAAGACAACAGAAGAGATTCTAGCCAATGACCTGTCTGAATTAGATAATTACTTCAAAATCTGGAGACTCCAACCCAGTGTGAGTAAAACAGAAGTGTATTGCTTCCATCTAAATAACCGTTTGGCGAACGTAAAACTGGAAGTAAGTTTCAGAGGCAGAATTCTTTGCCACAATTGGAACCCAAAATATCTTGGTGTCATCCTGGATCGTACAGTATGCTTCAAACAACACCTTCTTAACTTAACTCAAAAGCTGAGAACTCGAAACAACATCCTCCATAAGCTATGCGGAACTACCTAGGGATCTTCAGCAACCACCCTGCGATCTTCAGCTCTGGGCTTGGTGTACTCAAGTGCTGAGTATTGTGCACCTGTTTGGATGAACAGTCATCAACGCTTGTTGATACCCAGCTGAATACGATAATGCGCATAATATCTGACGCAATCAGATCTACTCCAGTGTATTGGCTTCCACTTTTAACCAGTATAATGCCTCCTGATCTATGCAGATGTACTGCCCTTATGAGAGAATTCCACAAGATCTCCATGAATTCTAACCTACCCGTGCATAGGGACCTGCCACTTTTAAATCGCAAGAGACTGAAATCACGCCATCCAACTCTGTGCGATGCTGCTGACATGGTTGATAAGAATTTAAAACCTCTTGAAGAATGGAAAGGTCGGTGGGAAGCAGTGACAGATGTGCACCTGCATAACATCTTCTCAGGTGCTAAACGTCCAAGTGGAATCGACTTACCACGCAAGACCTGGACTACTCTCAACAGAATCCGTACCGGCCATGGCCCATGCAGGGATGCTCTCTTTAAGTGGAAGAAGCTGCCTGATCCAGCTTGTGACTGCGGGGCTCCATACCAGACTGTTCACCACATTGTCAATGAATGCAGGGTTCGAGCCTACAACGGCGCCAAAGAGAACTTCCTGCTAGCAACTCCAGATGCAGTGCGCAGGATTGAAGGTCTGGATATTCAGTTGTAAAGACAAACTTAAGTTTCTTGTGTGTCAATATGTACTTATGTATAGGTAATTTAATTTCATGATATGTCTGTACTAGCCATACGCTAAATAAATCCCCTTCAATTGCCGAAAACGTACTACCGCAAAGTTCTCTGCTGAGTCAATGGGCAATGCCGTTTCGTTGTGGTCCGCTCACAGCGTGCTATGGGACTGCAGCACAGGGAATTCGATGCGTATTGGAACAGTAAACATGTACCTGTGAAACAAAGAGATAATTAAATACGTAACTTTACTTTTCGAGGTGCTAATTGAAAACTTGTGAATACCATACGTATATTTCGATTTTCTTCGTAAAGGGCCTCAGCTTTCATCCATTACATGGATTGCTGCTCCGTTTCTGGAGTGAAATGGTGGGCCAATGTCTCATCCACAAAAAAAAAAAAAAAAAAAAAAAAAGCCAACTGTATCCGTTCTAAAACGTTCCATATGTTGCTGAGGTATTGTTTCCTCACTTGGTTCTGGTCAGTAATGAACAAATGTGAGGTCCATCTTGCACATACGTAGTTTCATGCTTAATTCTTCGTTTGAATGTTCTTTCTCCTTATAAGCCTACGTTGTCAGCTGTTTTACAGACTCAAAATCACCGAGAGTCCAGACGTTCAATCTCCCACTGTCCAGTCCCCTGCCCCCTCCCTCCGGTGGTTGCAGTTTGAGATAGTATCCAATGAAATCATTTTCAAGAGACGTACGAAATGTTTAATCTCAGCCTTGCGTTTGTTAACTGCAAAACTGAGGGCGAGACTCCTTATAAACCTAAATATTTCTCATTGGCAATAAAACATCTTAAACAACGGATTTTAAGACACCACAATATTTCAGTTTATCTCTTTAAATAGTAAAAAAGACGCCACACAAAGAATTGTTTTAAAAGTCTTGCCAAAAAAATCCTCAGTTCATGTTCACCTTTACCTTATGACGTAGGAGAAGTTGAACGAACATCACAATAAAAATGTCATGGACGTCAACGTCATCTGTGTGACAGGAGACATTTTCAGCTCGCCCTTGAGTTTCTGCACTTGTTTGAGACTTTTGTTGTGTGAAATATAACTTATTTTCCATTCTAGGTATTTATTGTTCTCTCGTATCTTTTTTTGTGCTTTCTTTGTAATATTGTACCAGTGAAGTGTGAGCAGAAAATATCGCATTAAAGCCTCCTGCACTGAACGAAGATTAGTTTAATTTTCGTTATGTGCTGTGGATAGTTACGCTACTATGCGCTATGACGTGGAAAGTTTCAGTAGGTGTACATATAGGATGCAGTACATACTCCCCAGTTAAAAACTGGGATTTTTTTTTCCTGTGAGGTTTTCTAAAACTGTCGCCGCATTTCGCATATCTGTCGGCATCGATTTGTATTTTTCCAGGCTTCCTCCTGGTCTTGTATTTCTCCTCTTTTCATGGTCTACAAATCCCACCTAACAAGGCAACTTTCGGTCTTTCTCCTCGCCTTCCCTGAGTATGGGAGAACAAGGTCTTTTTTAGATAACTGTCGTCTGTCGAATAAAATTTTTTTATGACTGCATACTTTATTCATTTCTGCGTAAGATTCAGTTTAAATTTTTGATAGACACTATTTTTGATCATAGTGATATATTTATAAATACCCTGTCAGTTTCAGATTGTGGCTGATTCTTCGTTACAAAATTCATAACAAGGTAGATTTAACGTGAGGATGTTGTTAGTATGCTATTTTAAACTGCTCGCTACATGACGTTTGAGAAAGCACACTATTTATTATGGCTGACCTCGTTTCAATGCAATTAGTACTTTTTGTCTATGCATGCAGCTGCATCAGAAATTTAATACATGTAGCATTAATGAATGGACATCACTACTTATTCAATGCTTTTGTCACCGATACCAGCAATTACACGAAGAACAAACGTTGCAGAACTCAAGCTTTTGATAAGATCTAAAATCTGTCATTTGTTGACTAATTTCTGATCAGTGTAGATACTAACGAATTTTGAACAATTAGTTTTACGTGCTGTACTGTTACTGGCGATTATATATAAAGTATTATGCAGGATTAAATGAAATGTGCTTTTTATAAGTAGCTGACCAGTAACCGAGAACCAGTAAGTAATACTTTCGATTATTTCGCTTATTGCTAATTCTGTTGTTCCATCTATTTTTGTGATGTTTGCAAAAGCAGTACACAGGACAACTTCTGCTTCATTACTGCGAGATTTAAAATATGAAGCATCATACAGTCCCATGAACACTGAAATCATTAGAGGCAGGACACTGAACCGGAATGGCATAAGGAGGCTGTTTACGTATGTATGAACAACGTTACCTGCATTTAGCGGAGGTGATGTAATGAATTCATAGAAATCCACAATCAGGTTGGCGGGATTTGAATCCTACCTTCCAGAATACTTAAAGCGGAATTATTCCCGTTCTCTTACAGTAATTTTTTTCAAATTGAGGAAATGCCGACAGTCATATTCTACGATATTATTAAATTTTTTTTCGCTGAGTTTTTGCCCGTGAACCAAAGGTCTCTGTCTCGAGATACGTTACGGATGGTTTTATTAAGGTGCAACATGACTTGTATTTTACATTCTCCTAACCCAACAAGACTCAAGAATAATTTCTTATACGTTATTTCCCTTCTCTGTTTTGTTACTCACTCTTGAAACAAGCTTCTTCCAGAATGAAGCCACGTGACGATTGAACAAATTGATTCAAATATTACAGTTTAGGCAATACGCCAACTTATGATTTCAAACCTCTTCGTGATGAAAAAAGTTCTATTTTTCTTTTCTAAAACTCTCGGAAGCTATATGTGTCTATTACACGCTTTAGGAAGAACATGACAAACATGGCAAATATAAAAACTTAAAATCTTGTTTTTCTGTGGAAAAAATTCTAGGCTAAAAAACCTGACGTTGTGAGTTTAGTTGTACTCTGTAACCTATGGCTATCTGAGTGTGAATTAATACGGAAAAATACACGATATTTTATATATATATCAAAAGAACTTTTCATGTTTCCCCAAATACTTTCATAGCGAAAAGGTAAACACATACAGCATAAAGCAGTATGAACTGTAAATCTGCTATCAGTGTTGCCTGTGGTTTAAATGATACAAGAGCTTGCTATGCATTCAGACAAAGAGATTAAACTCCAGTTTAATTAAAAGCGTGACTGCTGAGTAGGGGTGCGTAATAGAAAGTGCAGTTTTTACTCTAATGTTAATTTGATTTCACAGATACGATGCAGAGACAACTGTAGATAAAACTACGCAGTCTGGGAGGTACTCAGTTGTATAATCTCTCACCGATTTCTTCTTTATCTTCAGTTACACTTTTAACCACAATTTTTTTACTGAATCAATTTTTTAATCTTTTCTCGTTTTACTCTAGAATGGATTATGTTACGGTATAGAAAAACTATATCTTTATTGTCTTTGTTTCATAACTCTTTTTAACTTGTACATCATGTACCTAGATTTTTTCATATCTGAGCAAAATAACGACGCTCTCCTAGACCTGTAAGGTTTTTGGAATACGGAACTAACCGTACATATCTTTTTCTAATTCATTTTCAGGTTAACTCAGCTTTTTGCAAGAAATTATACCCTAATTTCCTGAATGAACAAGTAATCACTTGAAGGTATGGAATCATAATGTAAGAGATAAAAAAAAAAGCAAACTCTGCAATCAGGCCCTGAAGTTCTCGCGATGTCGAACGGCTGACGAGTCATCCTCTGCCACGTGATGTCATGCGGATATTACATTCAGGGGCATGTCGTCAGCACACCGCTTTCCCAGCCGTTGTCGACATCCAGACTTTGGAGCACCCACTTCACAATCCGTTAGCTCCACTATTGGCACCACGAGGCTGTGTGTACACCGTTCCAAATATCCCACCAAGGAAAGAGATCTAGTATCACCAGGAATTCAACCAGTATCCTCCACATGAGAGCCAGACTCGCTGACCACTCGACTACGGAGTAGTGAGTATTAAAATTCCGTGTTATTTTCAATTGTATTTCACTATTTCATTACAACTACACTCCTGGAAATTGAAATAAGAACACCGTGAATTCATTGTCCCAGGAAGGGGAAACTTTATTGACACATTCCTGGGGTCAGATACATCACATGATCACACTGACAGAACCACAGGCACATAGACACAGGCAACAGAGCATGCACAATGTCGGCACTAGTACAGTGTATATCCACCTTTCGCAGCAATGCAGGCTGCTATTCTCCCATGGAGACGATCGTAGAGATGCTGGATGTAGTCCTGTGGAACGGCTTGCCATGCCATTTCCACCTGGCGCCTCAGTTGGACCAGCGTTCGTGCTGGACTTGCAGACCGCGTGAGACGACGCTTCATCCAGTCCCAAACATGCTCAATGGGGGACAGATCCGGAGATCTTGCTGGCCAGGGTAGTTGACTTACACCTTCTAGAGCACGTTGGGTGGCACGGGATACATGTGGACGTGCATTGTCCTGTTGGAACAGCAAGTTCCCTTGCCGGTCTAGGAATGGTAGAACGATGGGTTCGATGACGGTTTGGATGTACCGTGCACTATTCAGTGTCCCCTTGACGATCACCAGTGGTGTACAGCCAGTGTAGGAGATCGCTCCCCACACCATGATGCCCGTTGTTGGCCCTGTGTGCCTCGGTCGTATGCAGTCCTGATTGTGGCGCTCACCTGCACGGCGCCAATCACGCATACGACCATCATTGGCATCAAGGCAGAAGCGACTCTCATCGCTGAAGACGACACGTCTCCATTCGTCCCTCCATTCACGCCTGTCGCGACACCACTGGAGGCGGGCTGCACGATGTTGGGGCGTGAGCGGAAGACGGCCTAACGGTGTGCGGGACCGTAGCCCAGCTTCATGGAGACGGTTGCGAATGGTCCTCGCCGATACCCCAGGAGCAACAGTGTCCCTAATCTGCTGGGAAGTGGCGGTGCGGTCCCCTACGGCACTGCGTAGGATACTACGGTCTTGGCGTGCATCCGTGCGTCGCTGCGGTCCGGTCCCAGGTCGACGGCCACGTGCACTTTCCGCCGACCACTGGCGACAACATCGATGTACTGTGGAGACCTCACGCCCCACGTGTTGAGCAATTCGGCGGTACGTCCACCCGGCCTCCCGCATGCCCACTATACGCCGTCGCTCAAAGTCCGTCAACTGCACATACGGTTCACGTCCACGCTGTCGCGGCATGCTACCAGTGTTAAAGACTGCGATGGAGCTCCGTATGCCACGGCAAACTGGCTGACACTGACGGCGGCGGTGCACAAATGCTGCGCAGCTAGCGCCATTCGACGGCCAACACCGCGGTTCCTGGTGTGTCCGCTGTGCCGTGCGTGTGATCATTGCTTGTACAGCCCTCTCGCAGTGTCCGGAGCAAGTATGGTGGGTCTGACACACCGGTGTCAATGTGTTCTTTTTTCCATTTCCAGGAGTGTATTTAGAAATGCTGTGAAGACTTTTCATTATACACTACTGGGCATTAAAATTGCTACACCAAGAAGAAATGCAGATGATAAACAGGTATTCATTGGGCAAATATATTATACTAGAACTTACATGTGATTACATTTTCACGAAATTTGGGTGCATGGATCCTGAGAAACCAGTACCCAGAACAACCACCTCTGGCCGTAATAACGGCCTTGATGCGCCTGGGCATTGGGTCAAACAGAGCTTGAATGGCGTACAGGTATAGCTGCCCATTCAGCTTCAACACGATACCATAGTTCATCAAGAGTAGTGACTGGCGTATTGCGACGAGCAAGTTGCTCGGCCACCACTGACCAGACGAGAGATCTGGAGAATGTGCTGGCCAGGCAGCAGTCGAACATTTTCTGTATCCAGAAAGGCCCGTACAAGACCTGCAACATGCAGTCGTGTATTATCCTACTGAAATGTAGGGTTTCGCAGGGATGGAATGAAGGACAGAGCCACGGGTCGTAACAAATCTGAAATGTTCAAAGTGCCGTCATTGCGAACAGGAGGTGACCGAGACGTGTAACCAATGGCACCCAATACCATCACGCCGGGTGATACGCCAGTATGGCGATGACGAATACACGCTTCCAATGTGCGTTCACCGCGATGTCGCCAAACACGGATGCAACCATCATGACGCTGTAAACAGAACCTGGATTCATCCGAAAAAATGACGTTTTGCCATTCGTGCACCCAGGTTCGTCGTTGAGGTCACCATTGCAAGAGCTCCTGTCTGCGATGCAACGTCAAGGGTAAACGCATCCATGGTCTCCGAGCTGATAGTGAATGGTGCTGCAAACGTCGTCGAACTGTTCGTGCAGATGGTGGTTGTCTTGCAAACGTCCCCATCTGTTGACTCAGGAATCGAGGCGTGCCTGCACGATCCGTTACAGCCATGCGGATAAGATGCCTGTCATCTCGACTGCTAGTGATACGAGGCCGTTGGGATCCGTGTTGGCGTTCCGTATTGCCCTCCTGAACCCACCGATTCCATATTCTGCTAACAGTCATTGGATCTCGAGCAACACGAGCAGCAATGTCGCGATACGATAAACCGCAATCGTGATAGGCTACAATCCGACCTTTATCAAAGTTGGAAACGTGATGGTATGCATTTCTCCTCCTTACACGAGGCATCACAAGAACGTTTCACCAGGCAACGCCGGTCAGCTGCTGTTTGTGTATGAGAAATCGGTTGGAAACTTTCCTTATGTCAGCACGTTGTAGGTGTCGTCACCGGCGCCAATCTTGTGTGAATGCTCTGAAAAGTTAATAATTAACATATCACAGCATCTCCTTCCTGTCGGTTAAATTTCGCGTCTGTAGCACGTCATCTTAGTGGAATAGCAATTTTAATGGCCAGTAGTGTATGTCTTCTGAGATTCATTGTTTTCAGCAAACACTGGGCACGTACAAGGAGTCTACCACACAATGTGCACGCTCATTACACTCGTATGCAAAACTGAGTGACGGAAGTAATTTTTGCATGACAACATAACAAGAAACATATGTGGAAAGAACTGCTACAGTATAGTATACAAAGTAACTGAAGGAAATAGGTAGTACAGTATAGTATATGATAAGTTCCTATGGGACTAAACTGCTGAGGTCTCTAAGCTTGCAGAAACCAGATGGCAGTTATAAGAGTCAAGGGGCATGAAAGGGAAGGAGTGGTTGGGAAGGGAGTGAGACAGGATTGTAGCCTCTCCCCGATGTTATTCAATCTGTATATTGAGCAAGCAGTAAAGGAAACAAAAGAAAAATTCGGAGTAGGTATTAAAATCCATGGAGAAGAAATAAAATCTTTGAGGTTCGCTGATGACATTGTAATTCTGTCAGAGACAGCAAAGGACTTGGAAGAGCAGTTGAACGGAATGGACAGTGTCTTGAAAGAAGGATATAAGATGAACATTAACAAAAGCAAAACGAGGATAATGGAATGTAGTCGAATTAAGTCGGATGATGCTGAGGGAATTAGATTAGGAAATGAGACACTTCAAGTAGTAAAGGAGTTTTGCTATTTGGGGAGCAAAATAACTGATGATGGTCGAAGTAGAGAGGATATAAAATGTAGACTGACAATGGCAAGGAAAGCGTTTCTGAAGAAGAGAAATTTGTTAACATGTAGTATAGATTTAAGTGTCAGGAAATCGTTCCTGAAAGTATTTGTTTGGAGTGTAGCCATATATGGAAGTGAAACATGGACGATAGATAGTTTGGACAAGAAGAGAATTGAAGCTTTCGAAATGTGGTGCTACAATAGAATGCTGAAGATTATATCACATAACTAATGAGGAAGTATTGAATAGAATTGGGGAGAAGAGGAATTTGTGTCACAACTGGACTAGAAGAAGGGATCGGTTGGTAGGACATGTTCTGAGGCATCAAGGGATCACCAATTTAGTATTGGAGGGCAGCGGGGAGGGTAAAAATCGAAGAGAGAAACCAAGAGATGAATACACTGAGCAGATTCAGACGGATGTAGGTTGCAGTAAGGACTGGGAGATGAAGAACCTGCACAGGATAGAGTAGCATGGAGAGCTGCATCAAAGCAGTCTCAGGACTGAAGACCACAACAACAACAACAAGGACAGCACACACACACACCCAAGCCCGAGGAAGGAGCCACGTGAGACGTAGCAAAGCGCCTTGGACCACGTGGCTTTCAGCAGTACCGATTTCCTGGTACACTCTTTATACGCCGACCTTTTTCCATTTTCCCGATGATTACTATCCTTGTGAAGCGACCCAAATTTTGTCTCCGGGTCAAGTTGTGGTGAACACTATCACAGTGCACTGAAACTGTTCGGTGACTGAGACACAGTCTATTCCTGTTCCTTCGGCTGTTTCATGTTGGGAGGCGGCTTGTTGTGCGCTGTAGTCATGCCAATCTCACATCATCTGATGTCCAGGTTTCTTGCGAGACACGTGGAAACGTGCTCCCACTCTTTTATCCATTTCCACAGAGATGTTAGCATTTCACATTACGGTATCTATCTCGCCCTTAATCTGCGCAGAGCGGTGTACCTTTGTTCCACTCTGAGTTCCGCACAGAATTACTGAAATCAGCAGAACTGGGCACAAATGCGGAGATTTCTTTTCTGCACACACACAGTGCGGCGTATCACAAGTAAGACATATCACCTAAACAAGCTCAAGGACACTGGACAAAAGCGGCCAGCACCATAAGATATCTCACTGATACCCTATTACATCGTGTCTAGCTTTGATAATGGTCTAAATTCGGCTATGGGGAGAATCCATAAGTTCTTTCAGGTATGTTATACTGAGCTTATGTCACTTATCGATTATTACACCCCGTAGGACTACCAATTGATTGCTGCGCGTCACATGCTGCTGCAAATAGTCCCAGACACTTTCTACAGTAGTAAGATAGGGTAACTTAGCGAAGTGAACAACAGCATTTTGCAAGGTTCACAACTCCAAAATGTCCATCGCGTGGGAGCAAATAGAATCACTAACTAGATTACGAATTTGCTAGGTCCCGTTACACCTTGTTACTTTACGAAGTTTAAGTCCCTGTACCTTGTAAAATTCTGACCTCTTTATTAGCTACTCTGATGCTCTAAGTTAAAGATCACGAAAGCACGACGAAAAACTTTTAGAAGTCCAGTTACGATGTTATACGTTGAAGTCCAGGAAGCTATACGCAAAAATCTTTATAATTCCTAATATGATTGTGCAGTTTAAAATCTAGAACTCTAACTCTTGAAAATTCCAGAGTTCCTGCCGATATTTCGCAAGTCCCTAAAATTGCAGCCGAAAAATTTTTGGTGTCGGGTGATACGCCATTCATCAGCACATCCGTCCGTACTCTGTTATCCCTCCAAGAAAACTGTGCTAGGGCAATATGGCCGCCGCCCTTAACTAGAAGCGATGTTTCGCCGCAAAAATTACAAAATTACACTTCTTATACATATTATTTTAAAATCTACATCTATAAATATTCTCCATGAATCTCGCTTCCACGCTGATTGCCTTAAGCTGGTAATTGATAGCAGATTCGCAGTCTGTTCATCAAAATTTCCGGTGTATTGTCTTGGATATCTACACCTGATTATTACACCGAATGAAATTTACGTTAATCGTATTGCTACCACAAACATTACATATTAATTAGTACTAGAATTTTCACCAGATTTTCTGTGATGACAGGTTTGTTGATGGTGACCTTTGTTTTTGCGTAATTTTCATCTTTATGAGTGAGATAGTTACATTACCATTATTTATATTATCTCTTATTAAATATAATGAAAATTACACATCTGCAGCTAGTTATTACGGTTTTCTGTGTAAAACTGCCGCCACCTTTATTGTTTTGCTGTTCATTTTGCACTAAAATGCATTTCAATTCCCGGATTCAACATTGCGTCTCATAACCCAATTTATGTTGTTGTTTTGCAGCAGAATAATTTTACTGTGTAGGGTTAAATTTTTGTTAAAGTTAGAGCTCGGAACAGAGTATGTTAGCGCTGGGCTGGTGTGCCAATCGTTATGCCAGCAAGGCGGATCCCCAATGAAACGGACCTTAGGACAGGGCAGATAGAAACGTAAGCACCGCTGCTCTGCTTCTTAACAAGTAACTGTAAGATAACGCCATTTAACGTCACCTCCCGCTTGCCGCCATAAAATCAAACGCAGACAGATAGGCCAGAGCTCAGCGAGACAAGGAGTGCTAACGCGTCCGATGAATGAGGACAAATGCACTCATACATACAGAGCCACTACGCTATAGGCGTGGGATCGACCCGTTAAATACAGAGGATTTCGGAGCTAAACAACGCTTTCCGTCGTTCTGACATCCCGTCCGCGCCGATAGGACCAGAGAGAATGACAGTCTATTGAGGTCCAGTGGAACCACGACAAGCTGATTGATGATGGCCAGCATGATGCTTGCTTGCTGGCTGCAACACCGAACGCAGCCAATATGATGCTTACCACGGCCAAATGGGTTAGACCGGATGAGAAGACTGGCGAGTGGCCAGGCCACGTCCTCTACAGGGTCATTATGGATGATCTGCAAGCTGACATCTTCGCACCGGCCAGGCGATGTGCGTCCATGTAGCCTCCTATCCGACTACTGCAGTCTTAGTCGATCCGTGATGGGTTGTTTTCACGACAACCGGCACCTTGGACCGTAGTCGGAGCTCTCCACCTGAACATGTGCTGCCGTCGAGAGCGCTGAGGTTGTAGTCGTACTGGGTCATCGCAAAACGCCTGAGGGGGCAGGGCCTACCTTGCCACGCTACCGACTCCAGCACAGCACGTGGTCATGGCACAAGCCTGCAGCGTCGTCGTCACAGGTCGCTGATGAAATGTCACCACTCCTTCACGGCACATTTGCTCGTTTCCGACCGCCGACTACAGCTCTGAAGACAGTCATATCTTCGTAAACACCACTCGACCAGTAAATGTCATTACACGTATCGCTGTATCACTGACGCCTCCAGGCGTTCGCTGGACCACTCACCCGCGTTCTACGCTCGTTTCGACACCGTGATCACAATGCAGTCTCACAAGGGAACCTCCCCATACCACCCCCCTCAGATTTAGTTATAAGTTGGCACAGTGGATAGGCCTTAAAAAACTGAACACAGATGAATCGAGAAAACAGGAAGAAGTTGTGTGGAACTATGAATAAGATAAGCAAAGTATAAAAACTGAGTAGTCCATGCGCAAAGTAGGCAACATCAAGGATAGAGCGAGCTGAGGAGCGCCGTGGTCCCGTGGGTAGCGTGAGCAGCTGCGGAACGAGAGGTTATTGGTTCAAGTCTTCCCTCGAGTGAAAAGTTTACTTTCTTTACTTTCGCAAAGTTATGATCTGTCCGTTCGTTCATTGGCGTCTCTGTTCACTGTAATAAGTTTAGTGTCTGTGTTTTGCGACCGCACCGCAAAACCGTGCGATTAGTAGACGAAAGTACGTGCCTCTCCAATGGGAACCGAAAACATTTGATCGCAAGGTCATAGGTCAACCGATTCCTCCACAGGAAAACACGTCTGATATATTGCATACGACACTGGTGACGACATGTGCGTCACATGACAGGAATACTCTCTCTTCCGTGCGCTGTAGTCGATTGACGTCGTGTGTTTCGATGTTTTTTTAAGTGTAGTGTCCCCATACTACGGCGCTGTTACCTCGCATCGGACGGACGGACGGACAGATAATAATTGTCTGAAAATAAAAAATTAAACTTTTGACTCGAGAACCTCTCGTTCCGCAACTGCTCACGCTAACCACGGGACCATGGCGCTACTGAGCTCACATTATCCTTGATGTTGCCTATCTAGGTCATGGACTACTCAGTTTGTATATTTTACTTATTTTTTCATAGTTCCACACAACTTCCTCCTGTTTTCTCGATTGATCTGTGTTCAGTTTTTCAGGGTCTATCCACTGTGCCAACTTATAACTAAATCTGAGGGGTGTGCGATGGGGAGGTTCCCTTGTCAGCACAGTGACGCCGCGACATTGGTGCCAGGGAGTGGCTGGGTCACAACACTGCGTGAATATAATTGCTGTTTTGCGACAGCATTAATCAAATGCTTTCTTTGGGTACCACGTTCTTTGACATCCCTCAAGGAATTGAGAAGGTATTTATTTTTGAAGTTAAGAGTTATAGTCAAATCTTTCGGCGGTATCTCAAATACCGTTATGTGTACAGCATGGATGTTTGGACGTACTTTCTAACCTCGTTTTCCTCCTTCACGTGCTACCAATGTCCATTTTACTTATTCGGTGGCCATTAAATAATTTGCATCCCCTGCATTCGCGTTATGGCTGCACCTCACACCACAAGCGGGCCAGCAACCACAACACCCTCGTAGAAAGCCCACTCCCAGCAACCATTCAGACTACCTTGTGCCCTACTGGCAGCCGTCTTCCTTCATGGCACTCTTACTCCGCCAATTGCAGAGGTTGAAATGTCGCCTGCTGGGTAAGCGAACCGTTTCACTAACTAAATGTTCAAATGTGTGTGAAATCTTATGGGAATTAACTGCTAAGGTCATCAGTCCCTAAGCTTACACACTACTTAACCTAAATTATTCTAAGGACAAACACACACACCCATGCCAGAGGGAGGACTCGAACCTCCGCCGGGACCAGCCGCACAGTCCATGACTGCAGCGCCTTAGACTGCTCGGCTAATCCCTCGCGGCGTTCCACTAAGTATCTCTTCGCAATAGCCGGAGTCAGAAACGGTGGCTGTCGATTTTAGACTCGTGCACGCTTACGTCACACAATCTCCGACAGCCAGTGAGCGTTCTGTCGTGTTGTATGTGCTTTTCTGTGAACGTCAAACCAATGGAGCATTAAAAGTGATGGCAGTGAGTTATGTTGTGAATTTTATTGCGAGTTGTCATGATTGATGGGAAGATCTGCTGGAAAATTAGTGATGGTACTGGCAGTTTTAAAGTTCTCGTAGGAATAGGTTCTCGGATAATTATTCTGCATGCTGACTCTTCATGTGGTTTTGTTTTTGAGAATAATTCTAACAAAGCAAGTGAGTGGCATATTTTGCATGATACTCCCTCATATCAAGAGCAAAGCAAGTATACGTGCGAACCGCAGCTGTCGCTTGGGATCGGCTACAATGCAATCTCGTTCTTTCCCGACCAGCACGAACTGCTATTGTTCGTGCATCGGACATTAAGTTACAGCCGTCTGCGTCGAGACTCTTCCGCCACCTATTACGCCAGAGCGCGCACCCCACGCCTGTCTGTCATGTCTCAAGACGAATAAAATGTTCTCGGGCTTCCAGCCATGTCAGGTTAATTCAAATGCAACGAGCTTTCGACCAAGTACTGCCTGGCCATCTTCAAGTGGAATGACTGCTAATGGGCTGCTGGTATGCTCTTGTATACTCCAGCTGCCGGCTGTGATGTAACTGGTGCTCACATTATCGTCATATAGTAGTGGAAATCAGTATAAAGGCAGGGTTCCGACGAAAGTAATACTACAGTGTCTGTAGATTACTGTATCGAATTTATTATGAAAGTAGTAGATACATATATAACATAAATAACCATAACGAAAGTACATAGTTTCATTCACAACATGAGTACCAAAATAAGGCGTTCGCATTTGCTGGGCGGAAACTGGTACAAAACCACTCACTGTCCTCTCGTGCTGTTGTACTGTCAGTACCTCATCCAACCGTACCTCATCGAACCTCCGTTCTTCCTAATGACCTAAAAATTTCTCTTCGGAAATGATTTTATTATGATTTGTAGTTCTTGCAGTGAAACTATCGTCCACTCCTATTGTACCGCACTTTTCAGCTCACAGACGGCCTCAAATTGCCTTCTATTGCGCCAAACTCGCCTTTCAAGTTTTCCCGAACGGTTTTACATGGGTTTCATATCAGAGCTTCGTGCAGACCAGTGTAAGACATTGACAGCTGTATCTTCAAACCACTTTTGGTTGTAGCAAAAAAATGCACCTATGCTTTCTGTTGTTCAAACATTAGACTTCCGTTCTCTCGGTCCTCAAACATTCTAATCAATTCTTTCTCTAGGATCTCAGTGTACATGTCAGAGTTTATTGTAATGTTCAACCAAGAAATCCGTGAGTTATGTTTAGCTTAGAAGGCTGCCCAAATTTCTGCCCATTCTTACCAGCCGCCGTGTTCTCAGATCATGCCAACAATACTGAAATCGATCCGGCTCATCTGAATTAAACCTCTTCTCATCACCGAAGATCACTTTACCCCATTATGAAGTCTATTATATGTTTTTCAGCAAACTCCAATTTAGCTTATTTAGTTATTTAGGGTACTAGGGCAGGTTCCTGCACTCGTTTCTTGAATGCAAAATGTTTGTTATTTGACAAAATTTGTCGTACACATCTGGGAGTTACTAAAAACTGTAAGTAAGCATCACATTGAGAAGAATAACGGTTTTTGGCCCTTGCTTTGTGTTAAAGGAACCGTTTCAAGTGCCTCAAATAATTTTCTACTTTGTTCATATTTTACGATCGGCCTATATCGTGCGCCCAATCTAACTAAATTATCGCTCACTATACTTGAACGGTTCAGCTTCTTGGCGATTTGGAAATTAGAGAGTCTCATTTTCTTGTGCACACCAATTTTTGCATTTTCGTCTCATGATAACTGTTTTCGGAGTTGCATTGTCACACTCGGGGTTTATGTACACATCATGCATTATCACTAATGGTATCTGCTTCCTATCTGCAGTAAACGCACGTACGTACACACAAACAACGCACAGAGCCAACTGCCTTTACGATCTCCACCCTCTACCAATTGAATCGTCGATGTCTTGTGATGTACTGTACTACTGACTTTAAAATGCGGTAGCATTTGACTGCATTTGTCAGTACACTGGATCTCATACTGTTGTATATACATTGTGCATAACTATTCCAGACGACAATGTTAATTTTCCTGCAAATTCCCACACCTTTATAACTATTTCAACTACTGTATGTAAGAAAACAATGACCTTTGTAACTATTTCAACAACTGTCTGTAAGAAAACAATGACATGGCGTTCGATGCAGCCGCAATATACTCGCGATCTCTGGATCCCACGCCGCTGTGAGCTGTAGGCCATTGCTTTTGTTAAGGGTGTTGTCAGTGGGACGTTTTTTTTATCTGTATGTACAGGTGTTTATAAGTTATACAAAAGTAACATTTAGTTGTAAAAAGGGTAGATATATAAATGTTTGATACCGCATTGACTGCAGTATATCTTCAAATTGTATTCCCACCTTAAGATTCTTAGTTCCCGACCTTCCCGCTACGTGGCATGCGCGAATGTGCTATTCCAACATTTATCATGAATTCGTACAACAGTGCAGAGCGTGCACACTGTAATTTATGGTTTCATGACTTCAAATCCGCTACTATAGTTCAGAGACAATTCAGGACTAAATATCGCAAGCCACCACCTCAAAGACATGCTGTTATTAATTGGTACAATCGTTTCACCAAAACTAAAGTCCCCATCACGTAGGACGGCGGTCCAATTTTCAGCCCTTATGCGCATTCCCCTCCACTAGCCACTGCCAGCCAATAATAATCATTATCTTACCGAGAGGCTAGCACCGAGTTACAGCAAGACAGCGAGGATCCCCCACCTACATGTTGCACTGTTGCCATACTTCGCGGCAACCGAATTATTCATTCAATTTGTCGGTGATTCTTGTTTTCTTTTTTCTTCTTGTAGCAGCAGATCTGTGCATGTATATCTGTAATTATTTAAGTGCGATTTTAAAAAAAAAGTCAGTTGACGGCAATAAATGTGAAGTGCTCCACAAGCAGGAGAGGGGGATTATTTACCGCATTTTTAACTTTTTCATACGTGAATCTGAAAGCACGTCTTCTACACTTGACATTTGAAGACACAAGAATTGACTGCAGAACCATGTGGTGTCGGCAAGAGAATTGTGAAGAGAATTGTAAACGAAAGCGTTAGAGCTGTAGGCACCATAGACGAAGTTGGAAAAAAAAAAACGTGTTACAGTTATGCAAGAGAAAATTGGCTCCAATGGTAAGCGCTTCATCAATGTAAATAATTCTAAAATACATTAATTCCAGATATGTTAAGTTTTTTGTTCAAAGAAGTGACATAGGTGCAGCACGAACTTTATCCCGTATAAATATTCCCGATATAGGAGAAGGAGGTAGTTCAACAGTGTATTACCTTGATGGAACATGGGTGAATTAGAGTCATTCCGGGAAGATCTGCTGGAAAATTAGTGATGGTACTGCCAGTTTTAAAGTTCTCACAGGAATATGTTCTGCATGCTGACTCTTCTTCTGGTTTTGTTTCTGAGAATAAACATGTATTTACTGTAAGAAAAACAGCAGTGTCTACCATTCGGAAGTGAATGCTGTCAGTTTCGTGACATTTCTGGTCATACCTTGCTTCGAAGTCGGTCGTTGCCAGTTATAATCCACCTGTTACAGAGAAAACACAAACAACATAAAAGTGGATATTTTCCCCTGGTTTTAAAATAAAAATATTAAGCACAGTTTTAAGCAGACTCATGCCGATCGCCTGCAGCTCGTTAATTTACACAAGTCACATGACAGACTGTACAAACTTGACTTCCTTGTACGTGAATGGGGTGACACAGTTTTGCTTTTACCCACTTGTCACTGATAGTGTAGCTCCATGGAATTAATTTGGGCAAAGGGTTAAAGCTATGTGTGAGAAAAAAACCAAACATTCAAGATCACATTCACTAAATCACTTGTGCATGAGGTAACAGACAACATCCAATTTGTAGAGTGTTAACAGTCTGCGCGGCATGCTGAAGAACTTGAGATAGATTAATTTGACAGGGAAGTGATGATGGATATAAGCACTGAACATATCATTGTAAATTTACGATAAGACTGAACAGAACTGGCAATGGTATTACGATGTAGACTTTGGAACAAATTAATGATATTTCTTAGTTTTAAAGAACCGTGGTTTTAAAAATGTGTTTGTCAACGTATCAGTTGCATACACAACAATGAGAAATTCTTAGCCTTTTTGATTAGGACTTTGTATCCTCTGAATTATGCGGACTATAATGTTAAACATATTGCCCATGGGAGGAGTTAAGCTTCTCTCACCATATTGGATGCTCTGATAACACCCGAGAATTCAGCTGGATAAATTCGTCACAAGTCCGATATTTCCGCATGTAAACCCTTGTCATTTTCAAGGCTCTAACATTCTGCGTGGTGTCTGTTGTTCTGTGCCGTGTCTCCCTACCACTTTCGAACAACGACGCTCTGAGCGTATTTTTTAGGGAATTGACTAGTTTGAACCTGGGACCTGTTGCTGGTAAGGAGACGCCAGACCACACATGACGTGTAGAGTTCAGAAGAGTTCAGTGAGACTAGCGATGATATAACCAAATACTTAATGATTTCAGCGTCAGCTCCACTGCACTCCCTGTAAAAGAATCTTAATACTAACTAAATTTAGTGGAAGGGGTTCAAGGCTTTCCTATTTTTAGTTTGCTGGTAAAATAACGTCGAAAAAGCAGTTAAGTTTACCACTGGAAATTTTATTCTACTCACAAAACATTGTTTATAAATTGCACTATTGATAAAAGGAGCCGGCCGAAATGGCCGTGCGGTTAAAGGCGCTGCAGTCTAGAATCACAAGACCGCTACGGTCGCAGGTTTGAATCCTGCCTCGGGCATGGATGTTTGTGATGTCCTTAGGTTAGTTAGGTTTAACTAGTTCTAAGTTCTAGGGGACTAATGACCTCAGAAGTTGAGTCCCATAGTGCTCAGAGCCATTTGAACCATTTTTTGATATAAGGAAATATTTTAATACAGGATGATAAAAACCAACTGCGTTCAACAAAAATGTGAACGAATATTCCCTGAGTGGGTTTCCAAGTTCTACAATGGATCGAAGGATGACCTATGCCATATCACATCTTTAATCTAGGTTTAAATTAAGTTTCACAAAAGAGAAAACTATCGAAATGGTCTACAGTGACCCTCAATTATCTTTAATTGCTTATCTAACTTGTCGTAAATTACAGTGGCTGATGTGGCTTCTCAATAATTATATAACAGAGAAATCATTGCGTTTCAGATTTTAACTTATGTAGCAAATGTGAATACCATGAGATTTAATTGACGATCGACACTAGTATTACGTAAAAAGGGGATGTAACAGATGAGACTTCTGCAGTTCTGAGTGAAGCCTTATGCACTGTTATGCGGCATTGCGTGCATTCGGTGTTCGTCAGGGGGCGGCGGACGCCACAGCTCCCCGCACCTCGCCGTCTCGGAAGCAACTCTCCCCTAACTTCTCCTTACTACAATTTACCGAAGTTGGTTTAAAAAAAAAAACTATCTGGCTGTGTTTTCATCTGACCAATCAGGGTCTCAATGTTAACCTTAAGCTCCGCCTACCAAAATTCTGTCTATCCAATGAGAAGCGTTATAGTTTTCGTGGTGGGGCAATGTTTTTAAAGTTTGCAACGTAACAGAGACGCGAAAAAGTCTCACGCTAAAACTTGCAGCTAGAGTGCCGTTTTAGCGTTATCGTAAGATCTATACTGTTCTTCTGGAGGGCTCTATCTTTTACCATGGGCTGGGGGGAAGTCCTGGCGGTTACTTTTCGTGGTGGGGCAATGCTTTTTAGGTTTGCAACGTAACAGAGACGCGAAAAAGTCTCACGCTAAAACTTGCGGCTGGTGTGGCCCTTTTTGTGTTATCGTAAGATCTATACTGTTCTTCTGGAGGGCTCTAGCTCTTAACATGGGCTGGGGGGTGGTCCTGGTGGTTAGCTGGCAACGTGGGTGTCCGTCCCTTATCGTAGGGCCTTCTGGCTTAACACGCTTCTGCTCTCGGCTTCTGTTCTCGTTTCTCCCCTCGGAACTGCGTCTGTCTCACGGTGGGAAGGTATGACATGCATTTAGGCATTCTTGTGTTAGTATGTGGTATTCCATTTGCTCACTCGTTACTCATATTACTTTGGTTAATTTAATTTCACGATATATTCGGAGCTATGTGACATACTACTGGATTTGCTTATCATGTCAGGGTTTTCATGGAAGGTGTTGGATTTGCCTGACACCTTACATATCACCATCCTTTGAACTTAATTTTTGCACTGAATTTTGTCAATGATTGAATTGTTGTCTAAGTCATTCAAAAATTATTCCTTTATCTAAATTTTGTTGCCTACTGTTCAGCCACATTATTCTGGTTCTATGCTAGTTTGTATTACTAATTTATATTTTTATATTCTTCCACATTATTCTCAAAAATACGTTAATATTGACAAGAGAAGAATATTTTTATTCTATTATAATAATTATTTTTAAATTATTTTCATTCTTTATGTAAGTGTGAAATTTGTTTTTTAAGAAGTTTGTTATCAAAATTGAGGAGTCTTTCACATCGATTTTCTTAGAAATATTTTTTTTAATTGTAGTAATTAAGTAAAATCTATTCCTAACACATTTTCTAAATATCAGGTACAAGTAAAATGTTTTTGTTTCCAGACACTCATTTCAACTTTGTTACACTAACAAATAAGAATTATTTCCAAGAATTGCTTTGACAAAGAAATATACATACACTAGTATTGAGATATTATCCTAACAAATGGTACAAATGTTAAAAAAAAGGGAAAACACCCAAGAAGATAATTTTTTATTCTTTGTTTTTATAAGGAAAAAATAAGAAAAATATAGTTATTCTTTTATTTTTATGAGGAGAAAATAAGTGGCATATAGTTTTAGTGTTTACTTTTGTTTTTTATATACTGTCCATTTCAGAACTAATGACTTATTTTTATCGATAGTCTATTTTTTTACTTAAGTCCATAGTCAATGACTGTTATTTTGTAGTTTATTAGCTGTCTGGTGTGCTTATTTTATTTAGTTTTTCACGCGTTTCTTTTGCACAATTCCAACATCACATAATTTGATTTCTCACATTCACACAATCCTATGAATGTTTAAGCATGAGGTTGGCGAATGTTTTTGCACGAAGGTGGTGGACTTGAGCGAGATGGATGTGGGCAAGTATTTGATGTACAGCTTCATTCGTCGTTCCTTGTTGATTTTTCAAGTGTGTGTTGCTGTTGTGGAGGTCCCATAATGGAATGGAATTGTGAGTGCAGAATCTCGTGGTTTACTGGCTTTGTATGCATGTAAGTCATCATCGTTACGTGTCACTGAAAGCGGTCGTTTTTCTTTGTAATACTTCAGAGACGACTAGTTTACAATAGGATAGGGATTTGGGAAGGTATGTCGTCCATTCTTCACCCATCTTCTATCTTGGTCTCAATCTTGCGAATTTTCAGCTTCTGTTCTTCCTGCTTTTTCTGTGCTTCTTACTTGATTCTTGGTTCTTCTCTGGGCAGGATATGGAAATTTTTATTGATAACTAGTAGCTTTGAAGTTCTCCTCTTAGTAACAGTCTGATAAATTGTTTGGGCGTGTCATTTTTACTTTGTGGAAGTTTTCTTCAGTTTCGTGCATCAGTGTGCTGTTTAATAGCAATAGTATGACTTTTGCACATATTTTTTGCCAGTGGTGGCTTGCCCAAGCTGTCTTCTCGTCGGGCCGTTTTTTGCTCGCTCCGCTGAGTCGGGCCATCCCGGGGCTTACGAGCGGTGAAAGTCCGGTGTTTGCTTGTCAGTCCCTGCACCGGTCCCTTCAGCAGTAGATTTGCAAGTGCCCTTTGTTGGTCTCACTGTCCTTTCCCTTCTCTCGACACTTCTGCCTTGTAGGAATAGTGTCTTGCTAATTACGTCCTTTCCTTTCTTGATACTTCTCTGGTTGCAACTTGTGGGTGATTGTATCTGGTCTTTTGCTGGAGGTTTTTACAATGGTTCTTACAAAAAGTTTTACTTATAATCATCTAACATATGTCTAGTACCTACATTGTTTTACACCTTCTTAAAAAGCTTCACAAATTTCTGCGCCCTTTCCATGTTACAATTCTAAGATATTTTGAGCCTTAACTTCTACAAGGCTCTTCAAATTCGTCTTTTATTTTTGTGTAGTGTTGTGGTGTATAGGAATTTAGTATTTCATGCTGTTAGACTACCTACACTTTATCCCTTCGCCTTAATCTGTGGTACTATTGGTGTTATTTTTGTTTTTGTTTTTATTGAAACTACTTTCTTTTTCCCACCTTCTTCTCTCTTCATTCTTCTTTCTCCTGACCATCTAATCTGCAACATAATCTTGAAATATTGTGCTGATTATTTACCAGTAATAAAATTAATCTTCAAACTTGTACTGAAAGTGTTCAATACTGCCAGTCTTTGGTAAAAACAACTCTGCTTTACCTCGTAAAATACCCTCCAATTCTCTTTTACTGTGTTCCGAAATACCTTGAACTTCTTCCAATTTTTCGTCAATTACTTTATGGACTTCTAACATTAGTTGAGGTGATACTCCCATTTGTGCATACCATTCTAATTCTTCATCCTCTTTATCTCGCGTCATTCTTAATTGTTTGTTTATAACTGGTATTTCTTCTAATTTTAGCTTTTGCTCAAAGAGAAGTGTGACATTCCCGAATGTTACGCTACCTTTCCACATATCTATTATCGCTCGTCTCTCATTTAAGAAATCTGCACCTATAATCAAATCTACATTTAGTTTGGATATAATCACGAAGTTGGCTTCGACCTTTTGACCTTGACACGAAAGAGTTAACCTTGTTTGTCTCGTAACTTCCGCAGCATTGTTTCTAATAGGACCTCTTACTTTAATCTTACGTGTTTTCAGAGCTGGCAGTTCCTCATTGGCATTACACTGCAGGAATAAATTTTCTTAGATCGCAGTCAGTTTACTTCCGCTATCAATTACGATATTGACTGGGATATGCTTTACCATGGGCTTCACAATTCGTTGAATTTGAAAGGGTTGGTTCTGTTCTTCTTATTCTTGCATCAACGAATCCTCCACTGAATCATACATGAGTCTTTTCAGGAATTTCCCTTGTGAATTCGAACTTTCTGTAGGATGAGCTTCGACTGCTACTTCTCTCTCTTTTATTTCCTCTTCTCTATTTCTTCCTTCATTTACGCTTTCTTCAACATCCTCTACCTTTTCCTCATCCTCGTCTATCTTCTCCTTCTTCGTCACTACTTCCACATAATTGCATCTAAATGCTCTAATTATCGCTTCATAACTTCCTTCATTATATACGTTGGGTTGTGTGCCCACTAGTAACTTATTTTCAACTTCTGTCGACTGCGCATTATCCTCATTGAATTCGCTTTCCCTGGTTTCCATCTCAAATAGCTCTGCAATACTCATTACTTCGTCCTTTCCTCCTACATTTGTTGTGCATGCCTCTGGTAATTCATCTTCCTCGTCAGTATTCTCCCAATTAATTTCGACCCAACACGATATTGTTATTTTATTGTCTTCGTTCTCATCTGGTCCCTGCGGATTTGTTTCTTCCTTCTTCTCTTCTCGTGATAAGGTATTTACTTCTCTGTTCAAGGTGCTGCAATTGTCCTGGGTCGGTGCGTCATTCCCTTTGGCATGGGCGCTTAGCTGTCAATTCGAACGTTTTTCGGGGTTCGGTGGTCTTACCTCCACCTCTTCTATCTGTATTCTCTTTTCTTGCTCCGCTTGTTGATATTGGTTTCTTCGTTGATAATTTGTCGGTCTATTGGCGCTCCAATACCCGTTCCGGTTGTCCTTATTCCCTCTGTAATAGTTGTTGCCTTTCCTGGGTGAATTATATTTATTGCCATATTCTCTTCTAAATCCATAACCGGTTCTTTGTTGAAATCTATTGTCGTTTCTTGGTGCGAAGTTACCACGTGGTTCATAGTTATTGTTTCTTCGTACTGTGCCTTGTGGATTCCACTGCTTTTTGCTTTCGTTTTCACGTGCGCTTCGTATTTTTCTTGCGTCATCTTCCGAAAATATGAACTCTAGTTCCCTTAAAATACCTTTAAATGCTTCGACGTCATTGCCCCCGCGACCTACTAATGATTGCTGGTATTTCAATGGTAACTTCGTCGCGCATAATTTTATCAACTCTCTGTCACTGTATGGTACATCTAAGCATTGATTTTTCTTTGCCATTACTTCGAAAAATTTCACGGAACTCTTCTCTCCTGAATGTTCAAAACATGGGTTCTGTAATAATTCGTACTTCAATCTGTTCTGTGCTTCGCCGGACTAATATCGTGAGAGAAACTTCTCTCTGAAACCTTCGTACGATCGGCATATCGCTGCAACCTTCTGCATGGTTTCTGCGACTGTTTCTGACATGTGTGCACATATAAAGTCAAATTTGTGTGCTAGCGTCCAGTGTTCTGGTAATCCTACTCGGAATTGATCAATAAAAGTTCGTGGATGTAATGAGTTTCCTTCTCGAAAGTGTTGAAATTTTCTGACTGTGAGGAAATGATCGTTGTCGCACTTCGTCATAGTTCCATATGAAATTCGCGATTCTTCGCCACTTTTGTTTCTGATCATTTCTCCCGTCGTTCTTTCCGGTTGTGGTAGATCCATTGGATACTGTCCACTGTAACTTTCGTGTACCGGCGGTGCAAGCTGTCTGGTTTCACGTATGTTACTTTCCGCCTCTGATTGGAATCGCAAATGCATGATATCTTCGTTAATTGTTTGTTTTCCCGGTGCTGTTACAGATACGAATGTGGTTGCAGACTCAGTGCTTGTTCTATCCTGTTCACTACGCTGTTCAATGGTTTGCAACAACTCTGTTCGCAATTTCTGAAATTGTCGCTTCGTTTGCGCTTCTATTTTGACTATGCGGTTATCATATCTTTTCAGCGCTGCTTTTGTGATACGTTTGTGTAACACACTGTTTTCAACAATTTCACGCGCTGTACCTGCTGCTTGTCTAGTAATTCCGTTTATCTGTTTCTCTAGTTTCTTGACTTCTCCCTGGGTGTTGTTACGTAATGTTTTGATCTCGTCCTGAGTGTCATTACGCAATGTTGGTACGTCCGCTTGTACCTTGTCAACGTCTGTTCTCAATTGATTGTGACCTGTTATTAAGTTTCCTATCACTTCTCGAGATTCTTTTGCCTCGTCTTCAATATGACTTAGGTGTAACTTAATTTTTTCATTTTGTTCTTTAATCTCACGCATTTGCATCGTGATTTCTGCAATTTCGTTGGTCGTTTCTGCATTCTGAATTTTAATTTGCTTCGCAATTTCTTTATTTTGTCTTGTCATGGTTTCCGTCATTAATTGTAATAATTCTGCCAGATTGGTGGGTCCTGTTGCGTTATCTTCCGACGTCCTACGCTCTGTGTTTTCGCCCAAGTGTTGGTTTGCAACCGATTGCATTGAACTGTGCGGTGACAGGTTTCTGCTCGAATTCCTTGTGCTGTGTGGGGAAGGAGCTCTGATTACTTGTACTATGGGTTCTACGTATTCAAGACGCAAGTTAGAATCCACATCGACTGTCTCTCTACTTTCCTGGTCCTCTGTCGTATGCTGACTTACGTTTTCTATGCCTTGACGTACATTATCCTCGTTATGGTGCGTTATCTGTCCTATTTCTCGTGATACTGCATCGTCTGTTGTACTGTCCTCTATTCTCTGTCCATCTTCATGCTGGGTCTCTACCTCAATTCGGCCAAGGTCTCGATCTGCCATTGCTAATCTTTCCGAATCCCTTATTTTCTGTTTTAAAAGCAATTCACACGCCCTGCTTCGCGTCAACATGCGCTCATACAATCTCACGTGTTTCATAAACTTTTTGCACACACGACTTGACAATCAATTCACTTACTTGTTGGGTCAGAACCAACTTGTCAACGATGTATCCGCCACCTGTGCGCTTGCATTGGAGAGAAAACTTATTTCTAACAATATTAAAATTCATAACTTAATTATGCTATTGTCTCTGCTAGAATGTCTCAATTTCTATTGAACACTTTCTTACTATCTATCGCTGCAGCTACTGTTTTCGACTGTGTATAACTTTAAGAAAAAAATTTTTACTACGAAAATTTTTCAACAGGATATTTTTCTGACCTAGTTAGGCATGTGGTCGCCATTCAATCATGGTATTTTACCATCCTGGTAGGGTCGCCATTCTCTAACACTCTGCGTGGTGTCTGTTGTTCTATGTAGTGTCTCCCTGCCACTTTCGCACAACGACGCTCTGAGCGTATTTTTTAGGGAATTGACTAGTTTGAACCTAGGACCTGTTGCTGGTAAGGAGACGCCAGACCACACATGACATGTAGAGTTCAGAAGAGTTCAGTGAGACTAGCGATGATATAACCAAATACTTAATGATTTCAGCGTCAGCTCCACTGCACTCCCTGTAAAAGAATCTTAATACTAACTAAATTTAGTGGAAGGGGTTTAAGGCTTTCCTATTTTTAGTTAGCTGGTAAAATAACGTCGAAAAAGCAGTTAAGTTTACCATTGGAAATTTTATTCTACTGACAAAACATTGTTTATAAATTGCACTATTGATAAAAGGAAATATTTTAATACAGGATGATAAAAACCAACTGCGTTCAACAAAAATGTGAACGAATATTCCCTGAGTGGGATTCCAAGTTCTACAATGGATCGAAGGATGACCTATGCCATATCACATCTATAATCTAGGTTTAAACTAAGTTTCACAAAAGAGAAAACTATCGAAATGGTCTACAGTGACCCTCAATTATCTTTAATTACTTATCTAACTTGTCGTAAATTACAGTGGCTGATGTGGCTTCTCAATAATTATATAACAGAGAAATCGTTGCGTTTCAGATTTTAACTTACGTAGCAAATGTGAATACTATGAGATTTAATTGACGATCGACACTAGTATTACGTAAAAAGGGGATGTAACAGATGAGACTTCTGCAGTTCTGAATGAAGCCTTATGCGCTCAAAAATGCGGCATCGCGTGCGTTCATTACCTTGTCGGTGTTCGACAGGGGGCGGCAGACGCCACAGCTCCCCGCACCTCGCCGTCTCGGAAGCAACTCTCTCCTAACTTCTCCTTACTACAATTTACCGAAGTTGGTTTAAAAAAAAAACTATCTGGCTGTGTTTTCATCTGACCAATCAGGGTCTCAATGTTAACCTTAAGCTCCGCCAACAAAAATTTTGTCTATCCAATGAGAAACGTTATACTTTTCGCGGTGGGGCAATGTTTTTAAAGTTTGCAACGTAACAGAGACGCGAAAAAGTCTCACGCTATAACTTGCGGCTGGTGTGCCCTTTTAGTGTTATCGTAAGATCTATACTGTTCTTCTGGAGGTCTCTATCTTTTAACATGGGCTGGGGGGTAGTCCTGGCGGTTACTTTTCGTGGTGGGGCAATTTTTTTTGGTTTGCAAGGTAACAGAGACGCGAAAAAGTCTCACGCTAAAACTTGCGGCTGGTGTGGCCCTTTTTGTGTTATCATAAGATCTATACTGTTCTTCTGGGGCTCTAGCTCTTAACATGGGCTGGGGGGTGGCCCTGGTGGTTAGCTGGCGACGTGGGTGTCCGTCCCTTATCGTAGGGCCTTCTGGCTTAACACGCTTCTGCTCTCGGCTTCTGTTCTCGTTTCTCCCCTCGGAACTGCGTCTGTGTCACGGTGGGAAGGTATGACATGCATTTAGGCATTCTTGTGTTAGTCTGTGGTATTCCATTTGCTCACTCGTTACTCATATCACTTTGGTTAATTTAATGTCACGATATATTCGGAGCTATGTGACATACTACTGGATTTGCTTATCATGTCAGGCTTTTCATGGAAGGTGTTGGATTTGCCTGACACCTTACAAGGCATGAATTGGATAAGGCCCTAAAGTGACAATAACTATTACTTGTCGAGATGTTGGTGGTTTTCGATGTTATTGGTCAGCATTCCTTGGAGTTATTCGCAGATGCTTGTTCAATGGACTATAAAAGCGATATCTCACTGTAGTCGACCAAGTTATTTTACACCCATAATACCCCTTAACAGAGAAAAATGTAACATGTCAACCATTTTACGATAGTGTCTTATATTAATCTTTTCTACCACTAATTCTTTTTTATGAACACTTATCTACAGTCATACAAATCCACACACACCTTATATACATTTTTAGATATTCTATTGAGTAGAAGCAGTTGTGAAGCAAGAGTAACGATTTTCGTTTGGCCTGAAGTTAATTTTGTTGTGTATTAAATCTTTATTTATAATACAGTTCCAACCGAAATAAATGATAATTATTGTCGTTATAATATTGTCATTTTGAGTAAAATTGTGCTTCACATCTTTACAAAGCTGTGTGGGCTGTTCTCGCCTCCAGATATGACACGGAGAAAATCTGTGGAGCAGTGGAAGCAACATCGTCAAGACGTGAATTAATTTGTCTCTCATGACGATTGATCGGAACTGGTTTTATATTTACTATTCTCCTCATGGATCTGAACGTGTAATAGGATCTACCACAGGCAAATTAGCCTGACGGTTGTCCACAGCAACACAGTTCGGCAACGTGGACTTCGTTTACCCACTCTCTGCTGCCGCACATGCGCGGTCCTTATCCCTCAACACTTCATTACTGATCCACCTCGATGCGCAGAGGCGCCGTCCCACATGACGCGAACTATAGCTGTGTATCACGTAGGATGCCGGGTCAGGGCGGTTAGCCGTTTCTGACGCAGCAGTTGGACAAGTTCGGAAGTCTTACATTCGTGGTCCGGATAAATCAACGGACTATGCTTAGTGCCACGCAGTGGAAGGAGCTACGAAAACTTCTGTCCTGCAAACCCTACAAACTGGGACTGTTGCAAGTTTTAAAAGAAAGTGACAAAGGAAAACGAGCTTTGTGTAGAAATGTTTAACAAAATGCAGATTGAACATAAATTTCTTAACAAATTTGTGTTCAATGACGGAGTCACTTTCCATACCTGCGGTGAAATAAATCGTCATAATGTTCGGATATGGAGTGAGCAGAAAACATTTCATGTAATCGAACATGTTCGGGTCTCGCCTGTGGTAATTGGTTCTTGTGATCTACGCTGTAGCAACATTTACGGCTCTTCCTTTTTTGTTGAGTCAAATGTAACTGGACTATCGTACCTGGACTTACTTGAACATTATTTAGTACCTGAGTTACAACTGGATATGGGCACAGAATTTTTTTCCCAGTAAGATGGAACGCCACTTCGTTATCATCGTGTAGCAGTCGGGTATCTCTGTAGGAATGCGCCGACTTGGATTGGACGTTGTAGAACAATGTCCTGGCCACCACTATCATCTGATTCAGCCCAATGGAATTCTGTGTATGGGGTTACATTAACGACAGAGTGCTTGTTCCTCCTCCTCCGGGATACGCTGACGAGCTGCATTAATGGATTACAGAAGCAGTCGCCACAATACGTCATGATGTACTTCATAGGACTTGGCAGGATATTGATTACAGAAGGAACAATTGTTCTGTTAGAAAAGGTAGCCACATTGAATATTTGCAAATAAGATTTGATGATATATTGCATTCAGTCTTGTATTAGACATTTCTGTAAGTTAGTTTTTTCATTATTAAAGGTTACTTTTGTGTAACTGATTTATAAACACCCTGTATTTGGGGGTGGTCTGTTTTAGCTTCTGTACCATGTGTACTGTGGAGGGAACAAAACCAATTCCAGCTGTATAATTTGCACTACAACTGTAGAACTGGGAAGACTGGATCCAGGTTGAGCGGTTTCAAGACGGTAACAGATTGTGACTAAATAACTTATCTATTGTTACAAATAATTTTTAAATATTTAGTTCATTAAGTACAGTTAATTTTACTGTTTATGTCTGTGTCAACATAAATAAGCTGCGTGTGACAACGATTGCCGGCCGGAGTGGCCGAGCGGTTCTAGGTGCCACAGTGTGGAACCGCGCGACCGCTACGGTTGCAGGTTCGAATCCTACCTCGGGCATGGATGTGTGTGATGGCCTTAGGTTAGTTAGGTTTAAGTAGTTCTAAGTTCTAGGGGACTCATGACCTCAGATGTTAAGTCCCATAGTGCTCAGAGCCATTTGAACCATTTGACAACGATTTTTTGTTACGAAAACAACCAAACTCATGAATTAAATTTTTGTATCGTTTATTCTGATAAACAGTTTCAATCAAGTCTTTCCATCCCAGTATCAAAAGCCTCATAATTGAGTAGTACAACACGGATCCGTGACAGATAAAGTAATTACCGCCATCCATCGCTTATAGGGTGGTCTGTATCTGATAACTAAAACGCACAACCACGAGTTTTCGACAATCCTGGCGCTTTGTACAAGTTACGCTTAGGAACAGAAAGGTGTGGGTGATGTCTTGCATTACAGATTCTCCGCGTACATCAAAGGCAGGACTGAGACTGTCGTGTGCTTCTAGTACGTGAGAGGGCACGTCATTACGGCTCAGGGACATCGTTGACTGTATTTCGCCCTTATGATGCCCTGAAATCGTCCCTGATCTTTCGACTGGGTTGTAGGAGCTATGTGATCGTTGAGGATCTGAAAGCAGTATTTGCAACCACAAGATACCGTGAATTTAGTGTTACGAGGATTTCTGATATATTCAAAAGTTATTCGTGTTACCTCCGTTCCGAGTCTTCTGTGTATTGCTGAGCGTAAATAATAATATTCTGCCAGCATTTAAATTTCGTTATTATGAATGAACGAAAGTGGGAACTATGAAAGCGGTAAAATTTAACTGTACATGCCGTTAATGTTTGTTGCTAACAATTTATTGTTTAATAACAACCGATTTTGTTGATATTGGTGGTAAAAGTTGTTGGAAGGATACCAGAATCATTTAGTCGTTTGTTTACCAGCAAAAATATCTTTTTATTGTTAATATTTGCAGCTATTTTACCATAGTTGCTATTTCAATTATGTTTTAACATATAGGTAAGATATGACCCAAATAAAATCTTTGATAGGTTTACTATTTTACAAACAATCGGATGATCAGGTAATTGTGAAGTTACCACAAATATAAGTAGTTTCAGAAAAAAGTATTTTACAGCAGCTTTTCTGCATGTGGTTTTACAGTAAAACAACTGGTAAACCATAGATTATTCACTTTTCTTATTTCTACTCGTGCAGAGTCCAATACCACATATCTGACACACCCACGATGAGTATTGTCACTGTGCTGCACAGCTTCGTGGTGTTCCCTTTTCAGGGTATGTTTAGCTTGATTTAATGGTTTAAAATTTGGAAAGTACTTTTTGTAGCAGCTGATGTGTGGTGCTCTTGGCGAACAAGCTGACGCGCCATCGAGCCTTGTAATGGCAGGAACTCTAAACTCCCAGAAACTCATTCTATCTTCTGCGTTAATTTCGCTGATATTTTGCAGGCGCATTATGCGGTGACATTGTCAGAGGTTACTTATTGCCGTTACTTGGCAATTCATCCAGTACCTGACATAGCATGTTACCGGTCAGGTCAATAGCACGCTGTTCCATTGTTCCATTGCTGTCTAGAGGAGATGACTGGGCTGTTACATCCCAATAATTAGAAACCGAAACCACTCACCGTTTTTTTATTTAGTACGTGTGTTTAGTCACAGTAATGACTTACGGCACACAAAGCGTAATCTTAAAGACGAATCAACACTTACAGTCTCAAAAACTGAACTTGTATGAAGTGTATGGTCACAAACATGAAAAAAACATACAGACAGCGGAGTACATCAGAAGCATGAGCTGACAGTAATGTAACAGCTGCGAACACCCCTGGGGGCGTCCACAAGTGGCCATTAGCTATGGTTCCAATGACAACACTTTCGATTATGAAAGTGTTGTCATGATGAACATGTTTTGAAACAAGTTGTTTTTCTCAGCATTAGTTACTCTCCCTTTGCAGACAGTATGACTTTGCAGTGACCGTCTTATTTTGTTACAATGAGTTCATTGGAGAATCTGTTTAGTGGATGTGATCAACAAGTAACATTTTTTCATACAGTTTCGAGGCACCGCTGTTCTATTTTCAGTCATTGACTTGCTTTCAGAAATTAAACTTTAAAAACTGAACTAGTTTTTATGGTTTTAAATTCTACAGTTCCATGATTAACTTCCGGAAAAATGAGAGCTATTATTTATGAATCAAATTTTGCCGCTTTCGTTTCATTATTTAGATTGTGTACTCATCAACGTATAAACTAACACACATGTTTCATGACTGGTTCCCGATAACTCTAAACAGCAAACATGTATTTACAAAAAAATACAGTAGTTTTTATCGAGTACAAAATGAGAATCAATGTAGACTGCTTGAGAAAAGACAATGTTATGGACTTCTTTTTGCAAAGATTAAGGAAATCGCGTGGCTTAGTATTTTTATTACAAACGGCATAATGCTTTACGTACTCATTAAATACGAAAATTACTCTAGCATAAGACTGGGTTAAATAAAACACGCACGGAATCCAGAAAGGCCGATCCAAACATGATCATATAAACAAAATAATATAAATATTTTCATCCAAAAATATCCAGAACACGTCAAAGACAACGAACAAATTTTGAACCAAACTGTATTAGAGAGTTCAGCTTTCTATTTGTTATACAACCATCAGCTTTAGTTTCCCTTTCTGAATTTCTCTCTCTCTCTCTCAGCATTTTCATCTTCATACCAGACGACGAAGTCGCACGAGGCTACAGAACTAGCCACCATATGAACATAAATTAATGTAAAGGTAGCTAAGTGTGTGGTCGTACTGTGGAAAGGAATAGTGCTTCTTTAGAACGTAAAAATAGAATGGTAACTAATGGAGTAAAATCTGCTGTACGTTCAGTCGGAGGTGTAACCTACAGGTGACTATATAGCCCATTTCAATGTGCCGAAGCGCAGCGAACGGCGAACAAAGAAGGTTTTTGTGTGAGGACACCAGGGAGTGCACACTTGCGCTGCGTGAAGAGCTTTCTATTCCCTGGTGTGAGTCGCCAGATCCGGAGAACGATGTATACTCCGCTTTCTCGCTTGCAGGATTCAGTAATTTGTTTACGCGTTGGAAAATCAGTTAGTAGGGCATGACAGGGGTTCCGAGTCCGTTCAAGAAATCTGCAAGTGATTTACATTGATACAGTGCCATCTATGGTATTAATGCGAATGGCAAGTAAAATGGAAATAGCAAGGTTTGACTTACTTAATGATATTGGTGAGAATAGCATTTGTAAATGTTTTTCTATAGGTTTCTCCACTTTCCTTTTACTGATCTGTTTTGGTATTAATTTCTTGTATAACTTAAATAATACAGTGTTCAAGAAACAATAAGTATTTGATATTGGCGCATGTTATATAGTTTGTGAGGTTGATGCTCATTGTCTGTTACAACAGTCCACGACAGACCATGTCTTTCGACTGGTTTGATAGTGCAGTCCATCTCATGTGTTAATCTTTTCAGCATTACGTACGAAGGCCGTTCAACAAATAATACCGCAGATTTCGTTTACAGCCGTTAACATATACAGGGTGCTCTAAAACTCTCCTCACAAACATCTGGGACATGTAGGGGGCACTGAGTAGATATTATTTAGAACTGGAGTTACAACCGTTTGATAACATGTTGGTAACGCGATCACTTTTACAAATACTTTATTAGGCGTCCCCAGTACATCGCTTATTTTACAGTCCCATTCATTAATAACCAAAGATACAAAAAGGAAACTTAATGAGTTCTCACGAACACTGTTGTTCACAGTTATACTTTAACCGTTTTTGTCATTTTCAAGGAAGGGTTTGCATTCTCATTAGTTGCAAGCAAGGTTCCATGTGGCGACCACCAAGTTCGGTGCGCACATTGCTGGTATACTCCCTGATGGGCTCTCTTCAATGTGATGCTGTACGGCCACTTCCAGTTTTGGTTTGCTGCGTCTGTTTAAAGGACCTCAATCACGACGGCTGAAGATGGAGGTACCCCTTTCGCGAAGCCGTTGAGTAATTGTGGCGAAAAGCGTATGCGATGGAGTTAGACGTTGTGGGGAGCTATCTTGATAAAGGCGACGGCCAGCTCTTCCGTAGCCGTGAGCTTCGTCATTCCGAAAGATAATTTGGTTGTATTCTGCAAACGTGTACTGAACCACTTTGCTCGAACACTTACAGACACGTGAATGAGGTTGGAACCAGGTCGGAGAGGTAGGACAGACGGCAAATGACTCAGCCGATCCGACGTAACCACCCCCCATAATGACTACCCTGTTGCACACCTACCAAGCAAACGTGTTTTCAAAAGGTTTTAGCACGTGAACGGTACTTTTCTGGACATTGGTTCTCTTTCAAAATATGGTCTCCCCAGTCCGCTCTACAAGTCCTATAAGTCTGGAAGGGGAATTTCAGAGCACCCTGCATGGAAGTTTCGAGCAATTTCGACAGTTGTTAGGGTCGTAGCGAAACTTCAAAATGGCATCCACGCTAGGCACTCGTTTCAAGCAACGTGCTGTGGATGAATTCTTGGTTGCGGAAAAAGGAACCGTGTTGAACATCCACAAACGTTCGTGCGCCGTGTATAGTATTGATGCAGTTCATAGGAGTACAATAATATTGGGTGAACCGTAGAGAGTGAGTGTTAAAGCTTTATTAAGTAAGGTAACAGCTCCATGAGATGCCACATTAGGGATGTCTACGTCTACATAACACTCCGAAAGTCAGGTAATGGTGTGTGGTGGAGCGTACTTTCGGTACCACTGTCTGATCCCTCCGACGCTATCAACTAGCGAACAGTGAGTGGGAAGAATGATTGTCGGTAAGCCTCTGTATTGGCTCTAATTTCTCGGATTTTCTCCTCGTAGTCAATACGCGAGATGCATGTGGGAGGAAGTAATGTGTTGTCCGACTCCTCCTGAAAAGTGCTGTCCCGAAATTTCAATGGTAAATCTCTCCGTGATGCACAACGCCTCTCTTGTAACGTCTGCCAGTGGAGTTTGTTTAGTATCTTCGTAAAGCTCTCTCGCCAGCTAAACGATCCCGTGCCGAAACGCACCTATCTTCGTTGGATCTGCTATACCTCCTCTATTAGTCCTACCTCATAGGGATCCCAGACAGATGAACAATACTCAAGAATTGGGCGAACAAACGCCTTATAAGGCAATTCTTTCGTGGATGAGTTACATTTCTTTAAGATTCTTGTTATGAATCTGAGTCTGGTACCTATTTTTCCCACTATCTGTTTTATGTGGTCATTCCACTTAAGGTCACTCTGGATAGTTACGCCTAGATATTTTACGGCAGACGCTGTCTCCAGCTATTTGTCACCAATAGTGTAGCTGTACAGCAGTGGATTTGTTTTCCTATGTATGCGCAGTATGTTACATTGATTAACTTTCGGGGTCAACCGCTATAGCGTGCACCATCCGTCAGTTCTCTGCAGGTCGTTCTGCTAATTCTGACTATCTTCTGGCTTTGCTACCTTCGTATAGACAACTGCGTCATCTGCGAATAGCCTTAAAGAGCATCCGAAGCTTCATACTAGGTTAATTATATATAAAGTAAACAACAACGGCCCTATCACACTTCCCCCTGGTACACCGGATATTACATCTGTCGATTTTGTTCCGTTAAGAGCGACGTGTTGAGGTCTATCTGCTAGAAAGTCTTGAATCTAATCGCAGATCTGCTCCGATGCGCCGTAAGCTCATATTTTTTTCATTAAACGGCAATGCGTGAGGGTCTCAAATGTCTTACAGAAATCAGGGAACACGGCAGCAACCTGAGCGCCGTTGCCCAATGCTCTGTGGATCTTATGGCGGGACAGAGCGAGCTGAGTTTCGCAGAATCTCTGTTTGAGAAATCCATGTTGATTTTATAGACGATATGTTCATTTCCCGAAAAAACGTCATAATTCTTGAGCATAAAACATGTTCCATAATTCAACAGGTTGCCGTCAACGATGTAGGTCTATAATTGTGTGGATCTGTCATACGACCTTTCTTAAAAACGGTAATGAGTTGTGATTTTTTCCAGTGGTTTGGTACATGTCGTTCAAGCAATCTACGATAAATTACTGCTGGAAGAGGACCAAGTTCTTTCTCATAATCACTATAGAATCTTATAGGTATCCCATCTGCTCCTGCCGCCTTTCCACTGCTAAGCTATTGTAGCTACTTTTCAATTCTGCGCTCGGTTATCTCAATATCTGCCATCTCGACGTTCGTACGACGATTGAAAGGACAGTGTTACGATCTTCCGCTGTGAAACACCTTCGAAAGACCGAAGTCAGTATTTCGGCCTTCTCTCTGTTATCTCCCGTTTCGGTGCCGGTGTGGTCCCTGAGAGAATTAATAGATGATTTTGAGCCACTTACTGATTTTACGTACGACAAAAATCTCTTAGGTTTTTTACTCAGGTCGGTTGACATCGTCTTACTTTCAAAACCATTGAACGCTTCTCTCATTTTTCTCCTTATGCTCATTCTCGCTTCGTTCCTGTCAAAGCCGCTGGTCTCGAAATAGTGAATAACGCAGATGCAGACCGGCGATAACTACTCGACATTTGGCTCTGCAGCTGTCGCTAAGCATTGGTATTCAAAGGTATGCCCAAGATGGGTTCCATAAATGAAATGAAATGGTATTCTGGTATTGCTCTCAATAGACCACAACATTCAAAGAAAAGTTATGTATCTGAACTATTGAAGAAGTTCCAGTTATAATCTCTCGTACGGTAAACAAGCTTATGATTATCCGCAGTGCCCTTTGTATATCTTGACGTTCTCTGTTAGTCTGACCTGACAATGATCCAACACATTCTTGCATAGTTTCACTGTAAACTGGGCAAGTATTATGTAACCAATGTCATCCGTAAAGAGAGCATAATCTCCTAGACACCTATCAGAGAACCTAAACCTGTGTTTTGCTATTTTTACAACGAGTTCTACATAAGCCTGCCATTTCACACTCCTACGTATTGTTACTCCCAGGACAGAAGTGGCTTCATATCCTATACATTAGTCTTTCGTCCATAGTAAAATATATTTTATGCTTCGTGAAGAATTCAGTACTAAGTATTGAAATCTGTAGTAATTTGCGGAAGGGGTGCACGGCTGTCACGTTGAACGATTGTTTTCAGTCGTCGTTGGTCCCATTCTTGCAGGATATTTTTCCGGCTGCAGCGATCTCGAAGATTTTATGTTTTACCGGATTCCTGATATTCACGGTACACTCGTGAAATCGTCGTAAGGGAAAAACACCACTTCAGCATTACCTCGGAGGTGCTGTGTCCCATCGCTCATGCGCTGACTGTAACACCACGTTCAAACTCACTTAAATCTTGATAACCTGCCATTGTAGCAGCAGTAACCGATCTAACAACTGCGCCAGACACTTGTTGTCTTATGTAGGCGTTGCCGACTGCAGCACCGTATTCTGCCTGTTTACGTATCTCTGTATTTGAATACGCATGCTTATACCAGTTTCTTTGGCGCTTCTGTATAGTTGAGACAAGAGGAGAATAGACCCTTTGAAATATGGTCCTGCTGAAGAAGGCTGCAGATGGGTTTATTATCTAACTATTGGAGAGGTACCGAATAGAACTGGAAAGGAAAGAAATTCGTGTCGCAACTTGACGAGAAGAAGTTATCGGTGGTAGAACACGTTCTGAGACATAAAAAAATGTTTAAATGTGTGTGAAATCTTATGGGACTTAAATGCTAAGGTCATCAGTCCCTAAGCTTACACATTACTTAACCTAAATTATCCTAAGGACAAACCTCCGCCGGGACCAGCCCCACAGCCATGACTGCAGCGCCTCAGACCACTCGGCTAAACCCGCGCGGCTGAGACGTCAAGGGATCACCAATTTAGTACTGGAGGTAAAAGTGGAGGGTAAAAATCGTAGAGGGAGACAAAGATATGAACACAGGAAGCAGAATCAGAAGGATGTAGATTGCAGTACGTATCAGGAGATGCAGAGGCTTGCACAGGATAGAATAGCATGGGAGAGCTGCATCAGACTCATGTTCGCACTGAAGACCACAACTACGTAACATTCCTCTTTGATTAACTATTGACAGATCTTAAAAATCTCATTTCAGCCGATTGTATCCTGCGTTTGTGTTAATATCATTCTTGGGTTGTAGTTTAACACATCCCTGCTTACCATCTGAGCTATTCAGGCAGTATTCGCGTCTCGGCCCAGTGCGTTAATCCGAAACACGCGCAATGGAATTCACACTTCGCCTTTAGTCCACGGGCGTCAAGCACCGTTTTTGCCATTGCTGTCGCTGCTTACGGTAGGCTGGCGCAAAAACCTTTGCAGATTCGGTACGCCGTGGGAATAAATTTTGCGCGAGTTGTGTCTAGTTTACCGGCGCTCGCGGCTGATTGTGAGGGTGCGCGCGTAGCGCGGGCCGGCGTCGCGTCGAAACCGAATCAGGTCACGGGGGAGCAGAGCAGCGCGCGGCACGCGAGCCGAATCCGGGATTGGCCGGCGTTGCGGCGCAGCGGTGGAACACTGTGCGCGCCTGACACGCCGATTCGCGCAGTTACAGCCGGCGATCGGTAGGGGCTCCCCTGGGCTGCGGCCGGCCCCTGTCACTCCGCTGGACCGTCTGTTCCCAGCCTTGCGAAGCGAAGCGGAGTCGGCTCGAGAGGCAAGCAGCTAGTAAACTCGCATATATACAGCAAATGGCCAGTTGCGAATTGGACTCGTGCGCTGAATGTTCCGAGCAACTTACGAAGGTCATTCAATAATTAAAGTGGTAAATTGGTCTGGGGAAAAAACTGTTAGTAGGGAAGATTGGTTGGGTTGGGTTGTTTGGGGAAGGAGACCAGACAGCGAAGTTATCGTCTCATCGGATTACGGAAGGAAGTCGGCCGTGCCCTTTCAAAGGAACCATCCCGGCATTTGCCTGGAGCGATTGAGGGAAATCACGGAAAACCTAAATCAGGATGGCTGGACGCGGGATTGAACCGTCGTCCTCTCGAATGTGAGTCCAGTGTGCTAGCCACTGCGCCACCTCGCTCGGTGGAAGTTTTTTACTTTTATGGCTTTGAGTTGGGATCACTGGGACAAGCCCTGATCAGCTGATGTATTAACATGGTTTAGTCTATAAGCTCAAAAATACATTTCAAGATGGGGAGTCCGCTTGAAACGTCCACATTAGTTGAACAACGTCCTGTTATTCGTTTTTTACTTGCTGAAGGCGGGAAAAAAGTGACTACACACTGTAAAATGCCTAAAGTTTATGGTGAAGGTTGTATGAATCGTGCACATTTTTACAAGTGGATACACCAGTTCAGAAGTGGTGGTGAGTCAGTGACTGACGAACACCGTTCTGGCAGACGAGTTTCAGTTTCCACTCGCTCACTCTAAAGTCGAATTGATGACATTATTTGTGCCGACAGCCGTGTGACTGTGGAAATGATAGTTGATAAGGTTCAAGTTAGTACTGGCACAGTTCATAACATTATCTGTAACAAGATGAAGTGCCGCAAAACATGTGCAAGATAGGTCCCAAAGAGCTGACGCGACACACAAGGAAACAAGGTTGAGAGTGTGTGCAGAGCTAAACGAACCTTATGAAAGAGAAGCTGCGCACTTACTCAACGAATTTCTAACTTGTGATGAAACTTGGACTCACTATAATGAGCCATAATCAAAAAGACAAAGAATGGAGTGGAACACCACCAACTCACCTGTCAAGAAAACATTCAAAACCCAAGCATCAGCAGGAAAGGTCATGTTGACGGTGTTTTCAGATGCCGAGGGTCCAGTTTCTTTGAGGTTATCTCGAAGAGCAGCGTACAATGAACAGCCAGTACTGCTCGGATTTGCTTTTAAAGAAGGTGAAGCGAGCCATGAGAGAGAGACGTCTTGGATGTCAGAGGAGAGGTGTGATTCTCCAGCAAGACAACACACGTCTTCATATTGCTCAACTAACCTGTGAAACAATCGACACAATGGGCTGGGAAGTATTGCCCCATCCCCCTTACAGTACTGATTTAGCAGCTAGTGATTTCCACTTGGGAAGAGGTTCAAGGACAACGAGGACGTGAGAAAGTTTGTGGAAGATTGGTTCAAACATGAAAACAAAGAGTTCTTTGCAGTTGGAATAAAAAAGCTTGTAGTCGGTTGGAACAAGTGAATAAATGTTCAAGAGGATTATGTTGAAAAGTGGAAAAAGCATTGTTTTGTAAAAACATACGCTTTTTTCTCCAAACCAATTTGCCTCTTTAATTGCTGAATGACCCTCGTAATTACATATGTAGACAGTTCATCCATTCCGAGAATCGTGGATCTTGAAGATTTTTGCGTGATGTCGACATTGATACTGAGACATATCGGTTCCAGGGAAACCAAGACTTTCGGGAAAGCTTTAATTTCAAGTTCGAAGTCTGATAACAAATGACGTAAGAGTTTTTTTCGTGAGATATTATTAAAAATTAACAATTTTCGGATTCTTTCCTCTGGTTGTTGTGTAAAACCTTGCTTCTTGGCATATTTCCTGAAACTAGATCAACAGGAAGTACCCTCTAGGTTTTGATGAGCGTGTTTGCGAGTATCAAAATATGTGACATAAATGGCTGGCATTTTATGGCGTTGACTTAGAAGCTCCACTTTTTTTACATCGCCAAGGGACCGTACCCCTTAATGCGTGACATAAATTAAAACTTCATACGTCTATCCGTTCCTGAGGAGTAGTGTTTTGAACAGCCGCATAGACAACAAAGTGAGCCTGTAAGAGTTCCGTTTTTACCGATTGCCATATGGAAACCTAAAAGTGATCTAGATGCTCTAATTTCACTTCTTTTTTTCTTTATTGTTATTACATGCCCCTTGTCTCATATAGGCGGTGTGTGTGCTACTAGATGCACAAAATTGCACATCTCACCCATCGGCCTTGAAATTGTAGATAAAGACGGTACCAATTCGATTGAAAGGTGAAAATTTTACAAATGTTTTTCAAATATGTAAAATGTTAATTTTCTTGGTGTTTACATAACATTAAACTATTGATTTTCTTTGTTTTTAAATTAATGTCGGAAGGCCAATGGCCTTGCCCCAGTGGTAACACCGGTTCCTGTCAGATCACCGAAGTTAAGCGCTGTTGGGCTTGGCTGTCACTTGAATGGATCACCGTCCGGATCTGCCAAACGCTGTTGGCAAGCAGTGTGCACTCAGGCCTTGTGAGACCAATTGAAGAGCTACTTGGTTGAGTAGTAGTGGCTCCGGTCATGAAAACAGACAACGGCTGTGATAGAGGTCTGCTGATCACATGACCTTTCATATCCGCATCCACTGACCCCTGTATGCTGAGGATGACTGCAGAACCTTCCGAGGCCTGTTCGAACGGAGAGAGAGAGAGAAAGAGAGAGAGAGAGAGAGAGAGAGAGAGAGAGAGAGAGAAGATGAATTACAATGAAATGAATACCCTTAGCTGCATACAGGCGATGATATAAGAGTGGACAGTTGAAAACGTGTGCTCCAAGTGGGACTCGAGCCCGGGATCTCCTGCTTACAAGGCAGACGCTCTATCCATCTAAGCCACCGAGGACACAGAGGATAATGAGACTGTAGGGACTTATCTCTGTCACGCCACCCGTGAGACCCACATTTGCAACTTATTGTCCGGCATGGACATGTCCGAAAGAACAGATACCATCCTTATATATATATATATATATATACACTCCTGGAAATGGAAAAAAGAACACATTGACACCGGTGTGTCAGACCCACCATACTTGCTCCGGACACTGCGAGAGGGCTGTACAAGCAATGATCACACGCACGGCACAGCGGACACACCAGGAACCGCGGTGTTGGCCGTCGAATTGCGCTAGCTGCGCAGCATTTGTGCACCGCCGCCGTCAGTGTCAGCCAGTTTGCCGTGGCATACGGAGCTCCATCGCAGTCTTTAACACTGGTAGCATGCCGCGACAGCGTGGACGTGAACCATATGTGCAGTTGACGGACTTTGAGCGAGGGCGTATAGTGGGCATGCGGGAGGCCGGGTGGACGTACCGCCGAATTGCTCAACACGTGGGGCGTGAGGTCTCCACAGTACATCGATGTTGTCGCCAGTGGTCGGCGGAAGGTGCACGTGCCCGTCGACCTGGGACCGGACCGCAGCGACGCACGGATGCACGCCAAGACCGTAGGATCCTACACAGTGCCGTAGGGGACCGCACCGCCACTTCCCAGCAAATTAGGGACACTGTTGCTCCTGGGGTATCGGCGAGGACCATTCGCAACCGTCTCCATGAAGCTGGGCTACGGCCCCGCACACCGTTAGGCCGTCTTCCGCTCACGCCCCAACATCGTGCAGCCCGCCTCCAGTGGTGTCGCGACAGGCGTGAATGGAGGGACGAATGGAGACGTGTCGTCTTCAGCGATGAGAGTCGCTTCTGCCTTGGTGCCAATGATGCTCGTATGCGTGTTTGGCGCCGTGCAGGTGAGCGCCACAATCAGGACTGCATACGACCGAGGCACACAGGGCCAACACCCGGCATCATGGTGTGGGGAGCGATCTCCTACACTGGCCGTACACCACTGGTGATCGTCGAGGGGACACTGAATAGTGCACAGTACATCCAAATCGTCATCGAACCCATCGTTCTACCATTCCTAGACCGGCAAGGGAACTTGCTGTTCCAACAGGACAATGCACGTCCGCATGTATCCCGTGCCACCCAACGTGCTCTAGAAGGTGTAAGTCAACTACCCTGGCCAGCAAGATCTCCGGATCTGTCCCTCATTGAGCATGTTTGGGACTGGATGAAGCGTCGTCTCACGCGGTCTGCACGTCCAGCACGAACGCTGGTCCAACTGAGGCGCCAGGTGGAAATGGCATGGCAAGCCGTTCCACAGGACTACATCCAGCATCTCTACGATCGTCTCCATGGGAGAATAGCAGCCTGCATTGCTGCGAAAGGTGGATATACACTGTACTAGTGCCGACATTGTGCATGCTCTGTTGCCTGTGTCTATGTGCCTGTGGTTCTGTCAGTGTGATCATGTGATGTATCTGACCCCAGGAATGTGTCAATAAAGTTTCCCCTTCCTGGGACAATGAATTCACGGTGTTCTTATTTCAATTTCCAGGAGTGTATATGTATATATACTCCTGGAAATTGAAATAAGAACACCGTGAATTCATTGTCCCAGGAAGGGGAAACTTTATTGACACATTCCTGGGGTCAGATACATCACATGATCACACTGACAGAACCACAGGCACATAGACACAGGCAACAGAGCATGCACAATGTCGGCACTAGTACAGTGTATATCCACCTTTCGCAGCAATGCAGACTGCTATTCTCCCATGGAGACGATCGTAGAGATGCTGGATGTAGTCCTGTGGAACGGCTTGCCATGCCATTTCCACCTGGCGCCTCAGTTGGACCAGCGTTCGTGCTGGACGTGCAGACCGCGTGAGACGACGCTTCATCCAGTCCCAAACATGCTCAATGGGGGACAGATCCGGAGATCTTGCTGGCCAGGGTAGTTGACTTACACCTTCTAGAGCACGTTGGGTGGCACGGGATACACGCGGACGTGCATTGTCCTGTTGGAACAGGAAGTTACCTTGCCGGTCTAGGAATGGTAGAACGATGGGTTCGATGACGGTTTGGATGTACCGTGCACTATTCAGTGTCCCTTCGACGATCACCAGTGGTGTACGGCCAGTGTAGGAGATCGCTCCCCACACCATGATGTCGGGTGTTGGCCCTGTGTGCCTCGGTCGTATGCAGTCCTGATTGTGGCGCTCACCTGCAAGGCGCCAAACACGCATACGACCATCAGTGGCACCAAGGCAGAAGCGACTCTCATCGCTGAAGACGACACGTCTCCATTCGTCCCTCCATTCACGCCTGTCGCGACACCACTGGAGGCGGGCTGCACGATGTTGGGGCGTGAGCGGAAGACGGCCTAACGGTGTGCGGGACCGTAGCCCAGCTTCATGGAGACGGTTGCGAATGGTCCTCGCCGATACCCCAGGAGCAACAGTGTCCCTAATTTGCTGGGAAGTGGCGGTGCGGTCCCCTACGGCACTGCGTAGGATCCTACGGTCTTGGCGGGCATCCGTGCGTCGCTGCGGTCCGGTCCCAGGTCGACGGGCACGTGCACCTTCCGCCGACCACTGGCGACAACATCGATGTACTGTGGAGACCTCACGCCCCACGTGTTGAGCAATTCGGCGGTACGTCCACCCGGCCTCCCGCATACCCACTATACGCCCTCGCTCAAAGTCCGTCAACTGCACATACGGTTCACGTCCACGCTGTCGCGGCATGCTACCAGTGTTAAAGACTGCGATGGAGCTCCGTATGCCACGGCAAACTGGCTGACACTGACGGCGGCGGTGCACAAATGCTGCGCAGCTAGCGCCATTCGACGGCCAACACCGCGGTTCCTGGTGTGTCCGCTGTGCCGTGCGTGTGATCATTGCTTGTACAGCCCTCTCGCAGTGTCCGGAGCAAGTATGGTGGGTCTGACACACCGGTGTCAATGTGTTCTTTTTTCCATTTCCAGGAGTGTATATAATCCTCACCAGCCATTTGAGCATCTTCTTCTGTGCGGATGCACATTCAGTGCCAGAACTCTTACGGGAATCGGTGTTAATGCCGCGAGTAATGAGTAAGATGGGCAGCGGCACTATGGATATAGTGCTGGACAATAAGCTCCGAATGTGGGTCTCACGGGAGGCTTGCCAGAGATAAGTTTCAGCAGTCGCACTATCGTCTCTGTCCTCGGTGGCTCACATGGATAGAGCGCCTGCCATGCAAGCAGGAGATCCCAGGTTCGAGTCCTAGTCGGGGTACACATTTGCAACTGTCCCCGTTGGCTTATATCAACGCCTGTATGCAGCTAAGGGTAGTCATTTCATTGTAATTTCGTTCTGACGAGCTCCATGGTCACCGATGGTATCTGTTCTTTCGGATATGATATGATGTGCCTGTCCGAAAGATCAGGCACCATCTTCTTGTATATATAGAAAAGATAAAGATAAAACCACATTTATATATATATATATATATATATATATATATATATATATATATAAAACATGAAGCACCAAAGGCATAGGGGAAATAAAATGAAACTTTACTGTCAGAGAGGATATTGTGAATTGGCAGGAGCCAATTCACGGGGTTTGGAGGAAGCCGAAAGGCACGCGTTTAAGCTCGCGCAGGCTGGCGTGAGGTCTGGAAAATGACAAGGAAATTAGAACTTAGAAAAACGGACGCAGATGGTGAAATACTTAACTTTAATCCATAATTGGTGAACATCCCAAGATAAATAACAAATGATAATGGCGCCTTGCTAGGTCGTTGCAAATGACGTAGCTGAAGGCTATGCTAACTATCGTCTCGGCAAATGAGAGCGTAATTTGTCAGTGAACCATCGCTAGCAAAGTCGGCTGTGCAACTGGGTGAGGTCTAGGTAGTCTCTCTAGACCTGCCGTGTGGTGGCGCTCGGTCTGCAATCACTGACAGTGGCGACACGCGGGTCCGACGTATACTAACGGACCGCGGCCGATTTAAAGGTTACCACCTAGCAATTGTGGTGTCTGGCGGTGACACCACAGAGGATATGTGATTTTATTTCAGCTCTAACTTGGCAGAATGAGCCCAGGTACCAGTGTGATATTAGATTCGTTCCGGTCTGGAAGCATGTGGTTGGGAAGACTGTCATAAATCCATTGTATAATCTTCTGAGACAAGCTGGCCCACAACTGTTGTAACTGAGTCCTGATGTCCTGGATAGTGGCACTGAGATGGAGTTGACGTTGGGCACAGATGTTCCACAGCTGACAGATATGGGGATCTTGCTTGTCACGGGAACACCTCAGAAACATGCAGACAGTTCATAGAAGCATATGTGGACTAGCACTGTGCTGCTAAAATATTGCACCACGATTCTGTAATGTTAGAGGTAAAACATGAGATCACAGGATATTCGTGACGTACTGTCAGTGTTCTCTCAACGACTGCCAGCCATGACATGAAGTCATACCCTGTGGCTCTCCACATCATAATGTCAGGAACGTTACCACTTTGTGTCTGTGAAACACTGGAAGATTGGAACCTTTCTGCAGGCCTCGCCGACGCTAGTCATTGGGGATCCAACACTGAAATCTTCATGAGGCCATTGACCAGCAGTCTATGTTTCCTGGTCACGGGAGCACTCAAAATGTTCCTGTCTGTGTTGTAGTGTTAACAGTAGCCTAGGCATGGGACGGTAATGTCCTAAGTTGGCTGCTGCTAGTCTCTGACCAGTGGTATATGAAGGCGTTATGATGTGCCTGTTATACAGTACAGTGGTCTTGCCATGTGGTGGCCAGGTGTGACCAACTGGAACTTTGATGATGAGTATATGTGCCCTCAAGTTGGCATACACTCAGACATCAGGTGACCGTCATATCCAAATGCCCACAAATCTGGTTACTGCACGATCCGACCAGCCAAAAACATGGCGATCGAGAATGAGGCACCTTCAAAACTCTGTCTTGTTGATAACACTATTTCCTACACGTTTGCAGCACAGTAATCAGTAGCATCTGACGCTGTTCCTGCCCCTTATATACATTACGAGTTGTGGTAACAGCACAATATAAACAAGGCTAATGCTCTCTGGTGGCCATTCTACACGCAACAAAGGATTACAACAGTAATCATTTACACATTATACTGCGTATATGAAGGTACCCAGTTCTAAGCAAAGAAGGGAAAACAGAAACGAAGGGCGATGTTCTTGAGGACAATATAATGGAAATGGAAGAGGACGTAGATGAAGGTGAAATGGGAGATTTGATGCTGCGTGAAGAGTTTGACAGAGCACTGAAAGACCTAAGTCGAAACAAGGCCCCGGGAGTAGACAACATTCCATTAGAACTACTGACAGCCTTAGGAGAGCCAGCCCTGACAAAACTCTACCAGCTGGTGAGCAAGATGTATGAGACAGGCGAAACACCCTCAGACCTCAAGAAAAATATAATAATTCCAATCCCAAAGAAAGCAGGTGTTAACAGATGTGAAAATTACCGAACTATCAGTTTAATAAGTAACGGATGCAAAATACCAACACGAATTCTTTACGGACGAATGGAAAAATAGGTAGAAGCCGACCTCGGGGAAGATTAGTTTGTATTCCGTAGAAATACTGGAACACGGGAGGCAATAGTGACCTTACGACTTATCTTAGAAGATAGATTAAGGAAAGGCGAACCTACGTTTCTAGCATTTGTAGACTTAGAGAAATCTTTTGACAATCTTGACTGGAATACTCTCTTTCAAATTCTGAAGGTGGCAGGGGTAAAATACAGGTAGCGAAAGGCTATTTACAATTTTTACAGAAACCAGATGGCAGTTATAAGAGTTGAAGAGCATGAAAGGGAAGCAGTGGTTGGGAAGGCAGTCAGACAGGGTTGTAGCTTATCCCCGATGTAGTTTGAGCAAGCAGTAAAGGAAACAAAGGAAGAATTCCGAGTAGGAATGAAAATCCATGGAGAAGAAATAAAAACTTTGAGGTTTGCCGATGATGTTGTAATTCTGTCAGAGACAGCAAAGGACTTGGAAGAGTATTTGAACGGAATGGACAGTGTCTTGAAAGGAGGATATAAGATGAACATCAATAAAAGCAAAACGAGGATATTGGAATGTAGTCGAATTAAATCGGCTGATGCTGAGGGAATTAGATTAGGAAATGAGACACTTAAAGTAGTAAATGAGTTTTGCTATTTGGGGAGCAAAATAACTGATGATGATCGAAGTAGAGAGGATATAAAATGTAGACTGGCAATGGCAAGGAAAGCGTTTCTGAAGACGAGATATTTGTTAACATCGAGTATAGATTTAAGTGTCAGGAAGTCTTTTCTAAAAGTGTTTATATGGAGTGTAGGCATGTATGGAAGTGAAACATGGACTATAAATAGTTTAGACAAAGGAGAACAGAAGCTTTCGAAACGTGGCGCTACAGAAGAATGCTGGAGATTAAATGGGTAGATCATTTTGTATCTCGCCTGGAAGGTGGCGCAGGGTTCTGCTCCTGCAAACTGGATGGGTAGGCCGAATGAAGGAAGTGAGTAGGAGCAGGAAAAGGTAATACAGGTCGGTACTGCAAGAAAGTAAAAGTGCTTTACTGTTGCATGAATATTTACAGAGGCATACATAACTTTGTACGTAGGTGCGAAGCTGAAGCGAAGTGTCCCGGCCGTCTGCTCTTGATCAAATGGGCTGAATCTCCAGCGGCGCTAGTAGACCTCAGGAGCGCCTGCTAAATGGCGCTGTCGTCGGTGTCTGTCGTAGTGTCAAATTAATTTGCACCTACGCCGTGGCATCGTAGATATCGATACAACAGATCACAAGACTAATGTGGTGGTTTTGAATAGAATTGGGGAGAAGAGGAATCTGTGGCACAACTTGACTAGAAGAAGGGATCGGTTGGTAGGACATGTTCTGAGGCATCAAGGGATCACCATTTTGGTATTGGAGGGCAATGTGGATGGTAAAAACCGTAGAGGAAGACCAATCGATGAATACACTAAAAAGATTCAGAAGGATACAGGTTGCAGTAGGAACTGGGAGATGAAGAATCTTGCAGAGGATAGAGTAGCATAGAGAGCTGCATAAAAACAGTCCCTGGACTGAAGACCACAACAACAACAACAACAACAACAATGAAGGTACATTGACATCCAACCATTTCTACTGAGGTGTCACATTTTTTGTCAGAGATGCATTTAAAACACATTGCAGAAACTGCGACATTCTTCTAAAAAGAAGTTCTGCACTTACGCTAAAAGGCTGATGGATCTGCGCTGGAAAGAAAAGAAAGAGATTTGGGGAGAGGGAAAAGTTTTCTGTAGAGGTGAACGGAGTGGGTATAAGTGCAGTGGTAGTAGCTGCATAGATGAAGGTAGTTGTTGGGGTGGATACTGGGAAGGAGTCTAGTGTACGGTCAGGATCAATAGGAATGAGGTGGGTTAAAACGGAGAAGGAAGGGGGAGAATGGCGAAGCCGTGATGTGGACTGGGATAGGCGAAGAAAACTTATAAACGGAAGGATGACTAAATATTATGGCGGATTTCATTGTCTTTAAGTCTAGTTTGCGGATGCTCTAAGAGTTTAAAATATTTAGGGGTAGGACGATTGTAAGTTGTTAGGGTAAATTTCGCCACTGCAGTTAACTTACATTGTCATGCAGATGTGAAGCATAATCGAGAAATGAAAGAGTATTGCATAAAACACACACGCACACACACACACACACACACACACACACACACACTCTAAAGCAAACACAAACATATATACTGAAAATTGTTCACTTAGAACAAGCGCCTTTTATATATCGCAGAATTGCCTCACGCTCTATGCAAGTCACTTGTTTTGATGAAAGACATTCAGTCACACATCGCCTCTTTCTGCTAGTACGACATACCGTTGTCAAATCGTAAAAGAGCTGCGCTGTCTTAACGTGGGGTAATGGCTTTGACCGTCTTCGGCCACTGAAAGTGCTACGCGGCCGAATTCGTTCTGTTACCACCACTTGCCGCATCCAGGTGCGTCGTTGTAAGAGCTTCTCGAATAGTTAGCCCGGGAACTAGCTTTGCCTACCAGCGCACTCCAAGCTGCCGGCTGTTGGCGGCGTCAGGATGGTGTGTTAGTATCGGCTCGGGTGGCTGCAGTTACACTGGCCGAACTGGGGACGGCGGCGACGTCTGGATGACGAACCCTGGACCAATTGCTGCGGTGCTGCATGTGGCGGTGTCGAACCTGGTAAAACCTCAGTTCGTACCTCGCACCATGAGGTAGCGGTAGGACCCGGACAGGCGATCTCATGGAGGCGGCGTCGGAGTGAAGACAACTCGATGCCTACGCCGTCAGGCAGAGGACGTGGGTTTGTAGCCTGAATTCACTGATGGTAAATGCATCAGAGGAGTATCGGCGACCCCGCGGTAGAGAGCGACTCGCGGCGCCCATTGGTGAGTAGCCGAGGCGCACCGATTACCTGCTCGGCTGTGCGGAGATATTCGTGGTGAAGAAAAAATGCCACAGTTTGAGGTCGGCAAACCATTTATCATCCAGATTTAACACTAAGTCTTATCTAGGAAAATTAGGTCAGGTGTATTTTGAAAACACATGGATGAAAATTAGAAGCTGGCAACACTGTTACATCAGAATGTACAGGGGAACCTGTACTACCCGTCGTAGCGCGCTGAGTAGGCTTGTCGGACATCAGACCATGGATCTATGATTCGAATAATCGTCAGGTTCCTTTTTAATGTTTTGGACGTCAGTTCCCTAATTCTCGTCGTTTGTAAGCTGGACATCATTATGTCATATGACAATAGCCTATCACTTGATAGTGGGATCTATTAAACTGCATGCATGTGTCTACTAACCGCACAGTGCACAACCAAAACTGGTTGTATCAAGTTGATGTAGAGCGGCTTCCCGATGGAGTACACAAACGATGAATACGTCTATATGATTTTGGTTCTGGGCGCATCCTGCGACCAAGCTGTTACAGCTGCTCGTTCGTATGTTGCACGAAACCCTCTAAGGCGCCATCCCTTCAAGTATCTTTTTCGTCGCCTGAAGCAACGCCTTCGGGAAGCCCGTAACCTTCGTCCACATGTAATGAGCAGTGCCCGGCCGAGGACTAGACAAACAGGGGACACTATTCTTGAAAAGTTCACCAGTCACCTCGCCGAGGTACCTGTCATATAGCAAGACAGTTGTGATACCTTAGAGATTAGTTGTTTAAGAGATGCACGATGAACTACATCCGTATCGTACTATATGTTAACTCAACACAAGCGGCAAGAAGACCGCAGTCGACGAGTACAGTTTTGTGAATGGCTTCTACACCAAGTGCAAGATAATGAACAATTTATAAGTAACGTGATTTGGACTGTCGAATGTAGCTCTGCTGGTGAAGGTATTTTCAAATTCCACAACAGGCATTAATGGTCGGAAGTCAAACCACATGTCACCCGTGACCGTGATTTTCAGGCAATCTTTGGCATAAACCTGTGAGTTGAATTAGTGAGAGGAGTGATTTTGCATCGTTACCTATTGCCAGAGACATTGAATACGCCTACGTATTGTACGTTTCTTTGCAATACTTTGTCTGATGTGTTAGAAAACGTTCCATTTGGTGTTCGGCGACAGCTATGCTTTCAGCATATGGCGCACAACTACACTTTGGAATGAATTTGCTTAACTATGTAAGTGGAGTGTTTCCAAGCAAATGGGTTACTCATGAAGGTAAAATGTTCTGGCCTCCACGTTCCCCGGACTTTGATCAATTAGAGTTTTCTTTGTGGTGACACGTGAGGGAACAAATGTACAGTACTCCAACCATGGATGTACACGACTTAATGGCTCACATGCGTGCCCCTTTCACAATGGTGGATGCAGATGTTTTGTGTAGGGCTCGGCATAGTATGATCCAGTGAGTGGCGAAGTGCAATTGCAAGATGGTCGCTTTGCGTATCTTCTCTAAAGTGAACGTTGCTCATAAGTGTACAGCTCTGTGAAGATAAGCTTAGGCATCAATCATACAGAATGGAATTATTGTGTGTAGCATAATGTGCAATCTAGTGTAGCCTGCCTATTGTCTTATTGTGTTTTTTGTACCTGATTGGGTACAGACAATGTTACCATATCCACTATTATTTTCCGTTGGAATTTTTTGTGTCATGGACGAAACAAAGTGATCGTTTACATCTGAAAAGGTTCATATTATGTGTTAATGTTTAAACAAAGATAACAATAACAGAAAGAAGTACACCAGAAATGGTATTGTGGAGGTGTAAATGAGATACATTTTGATGCTTTAACTACAAATAATTGTTTCGTTTGAGCATGAATGGAGCATGGCGAGTCTGGATATTCGTTCCCCACAGCTGTACCTCGCCTCAGTTTTTTTTATTTCATTTTGTTCATTGTCGTTCGTTGTATTGGTTCGAGGCGGACGTCCCATTACGGTCGTTAAAGTTCTTCGTTGATCCTTCAACTCAGTTTTTTATTACAGAGGGTAGCTATCCCTCTGACCGAACACACTGAGCTACAGTGCTGGCAAGAGATTAGGTCTCGCTACATGCGTTTCTGTCTTGAACAGGGATGAGGAATCGCATGCTGACCGTCAACTGCGGCACTTTTTCTTCACCCAGTACTTGTGGCCAAAGGGGCCTCGTTAATACTGAAGACAAGTACTGCCATTGCCCGAGAAGTGGGATGTTATTGAGGAAGCTGTCGTTATTGCAAAATGCTGATTCAGCTAGCTGCAACACACCCCTCAATTCGGAACTCAGCGCCTGTCTACGTCCATACTGTTACACTCTTGTTACTGCGTCATAGCCATCTGAACTCGACACACACTAGGTTATGAAAGAGCGAGCGAGCTACCTGCACCACGGAGGTCACTATCAACAACAGGTAACTCACAGCCAGTGCCAAGGTGAGCCCTTAGTTTCGGTGCTAAGTTAAAATTCACTACCAGCCTCTGTCTCATTTCACGTTAGAACGAATAGTCTTGTGCAACCTGCTGAATCTTCCTGAAACGCCTTACACTTTGTGGCCTGATGCCTTCTCACTCACCGCCGTCGTTGGTTAATCTAAGATAAGGAAATCGTGTGCGCCATCTATTTTGAATCGTGTACATTTTATTTAATGTGTTATGGTATTTTAACTGTTAGTGCGTCGTATTTATCTGAGTTGGAATTATGGGACCATAACAGAATTTGACTAAACAATCGGGCTGGCTGGTGTACCAGACCAACGGTCGTTCAGCCTCCAAGTGGATTTGATCTGGGTCTGGTTCACCTCCTTGCCTCGCAAACTAGCGAGCTACGCGTTAACACTTTCGTGACCGAAATAATTATAGTTTCTTATATTACTGTAAAAATTGGTTTTCTGATTATGGAATGGATACTGAGATCACTTTCCTAAATTTCGATTGTTGTTTATAATTCTATAACACTTTTAAGTGGGGCGTATATGTCCCACTGGCCTCGAGGAAGAATAAATGGTTTCATAAATTTATTACTTCTCTAGTCCAGTAGGACTTGTCCCACTTAAAGTAACATTTTTGATAGAGATAGGGATCCATAAAGAGAGGAAGTAAGTAGGATTATTACGTCAAACAAATTCCAAAAGAATAGTCAAGTTACAATTCTTTCCACTGCTCACCACCTGAAAGATGTAAGATTCGTGACAAGGAAAAATAGAGAACGCACAACCTCAGCTATATCCTGCTCTGCATCAATAGCAAAGTACACATCTGAATGGGAGACGTAAACCGATTCCACCAGCAGAGAGAAAGATATGCTGTTCGCAGTGGGATCGTCTTTCTTATTTTCTTTTGTACGTTACAACGGTAAACAGTTTCATCGTGTGGCTCTGTAATAATAGAAGAAAACGTGACCAACTTCCTCTTCTCATAGCTTTTATGGGGCATCTTTCAACTGGGAGAAATATGAAGAGAAGTCGAAAGCAAGCATTCATCAGAAAAGAAACTAACCACGAGTCTACGGAGTTTTCCGTTTCATATGAAATCAGGGAAAATAAAAAGAGATGACAGTACCGAATAAAACAAATAAACGCAAAAAATTATAGGTACAAAAGGCAAAGATAGAAGTTCTCTACACATACTGGCCATTAGGCAAAATCACTAAACGATGTTAAAAGTGTTTTAGCAATAAATATGTGCATAACTGTATATGTTTCAAGCAAAGAGTGTAAAAAAGGTAGTAAATACCTTTACTGGCTCAAATGGTTCAAATGGCTCTGAGCACAATGGGACTTAACATCTGTGGTCATTAGTCCCCTAGAACTTACAACTACTTAAACCTAACTAACCTAAGGACACCACACACATCCATGCCCGAGGCAGGATTCGAACCTGCGACCGGAGCGGTCACGCGGTTCCAGACTGAAGCGCCTAGACCGCACGGCCACACCGGCCGGCTACCTTTACTGATCTATTGCAGACGGGAAAAATTACGTATAAACCGCCCAAACACAAGGCGCAAAATGCACATCTGAAACAATGCGCATTAATTGCCAAAAAATGAGTCTGTTGTGTCCAAATAGTTGATACATTCAGTGCTGGTTCGCAGTACAGCTCAGACGTGGGGCTTTCGTGTCCCTGTGAACTCAGGGAAATAAGCTTGTATGTGAGATACATATGTCCCGCTGATAACGAAAGGGTTAAGCTGAGCATGCAGCTAGATCAATAAATCAACACTGAGTGGCCAAATGTCATTGGAATGCAAAGAACACGAGTCTGTCGCCGTCCTCTGTAGTCTTTGCTGTGTATTTGTAAGGGTACGAGTAGAAGCGAGTTCCTAACGCCCCACATTAAAATCGGCGAAGTCCTGACTCAGAGGAGAACTTCAATCTCCTCTGTGATTCCACGGAGGTGATGCGACGTCCGTTAATGAAACGCTTGTGAAATCTCCGATAAGCGTCTTGCTCTGATCGTCATTCCACGTTGAGAGTCAGCTAACTCTCGACTTTCTGCAATATTCTAGACGCACCATTCTGTAATGAAATGCTCAGATAACCTGCCTACAATGCCACATGCAACCGCAGTATTCGGGTACTACCCGCTGAACACCCCTTCCAGTTACTTTTGGCACGCTCGGCGTAAATGGTGTGGTAGTGGATTACTTCGGAAGCCCCTTGAGGCTATTAACTAATGATGCTGTTGTATCCTGGAACTTTACAACACTAGAAAATTGTGGCGAAACGAAAAGAGAGCTCCAGAGAATTGACTTTTGGTGCAGGTATTGGCTGAATGACGTGACTTATTGCTTATAAATAGGGGGAAGGACCTCTTATTGTTTCATTATATGATTACCCAACACTCGCTAATAAAAGAAGAATCCATTAAATACTGAAGAGCATGCGTACAGAGTGAACCAAAGTAAGACGCCAGCATAAAAGCTAGTCGTAGATAAGGCAGATGTCAGATTTATTAGGTGTAGTCTACTCACAGTGAAGCAGTTCAAAGAACTCCCGTTCGGGCCGTATCTAAGTAGTGCTCGCCAGCCTGCAACTCTTCCCAGTTAGTACATACAGAAAAAAGAGAGGAGATCCAAAGGATAGCAAAGCGTTTTTTATTTTTTTATTTTTTTTACTGAGCACTATGGGACTTAACACTTAACATCTGAGGTCATCAGTCCCCTAGAACTTAGAACTACTTAAACCTAACTAACGTAAGGACATCACACACATCCATGCCCCAGGCAGGATTCGAACCTGCGACCGTAGCAGTCGCGCGGTTTCAGACTGAAGTGGCTAGAACCGCTCGACCAAAACGGCCGTCCGCGTTTCGTTATGAGTTCGATTAGTAAGGGTGACGGCGTCACAGGGATGCTCATGTAACTCAAGCGACAGACGCTACAAAAGATGTGTTTAGGTGCAATGTAAAGTTTACTGTTAAAATTCCAAGATGATTCTTTCTGTATCCCACGAAAAAGCGACGAAAGTAAAACGAGAGAGAATCGAGTCCCCACAGGTTTACCAATGACTCTTCTACTCGCTCACGATTGACGGTTGAAACAGGAAAGGCTGTTAGTTAGTTCCCTCCGCCACATATCAGAAGGTTGCTTACATAAGATAGGAATAGAATATAAAGTCAGAACGATTGCAGAGGAGAACAGAGTTCCATCACAGCAGTGCCTAAAATATGTATTTATAAATTTTTCGGTGCCAAAGGTGCACGTCAAAAGAAACGGTAGAAAAAATGAAATTTCCTTGCATCGAAAACATAGTCAATAGATTCTGTTGCCAAAACTTGCCACACATGCTCAACACTGACGTAACTAGGTCTCTAGGGGGCTGTTGCTCTGTTGGCAGCCGACACCATTCCTAAGAATGAGCTGTGTGGACGCCTGAAAAAATCCTTGCTGATGGCTGCCGAGCTATATTTCCTCTTTGCAAAATATCCTTTTTTGCAGATAATACAAAAATAGCTATGAAGCACAGCAAAGAAGCATCAACACAGAAAATAGTGGATGACGCTTTTGTGAGAGTTACTAAGTGAATTTGCACACATGGACTAGCTTTAAACTTTTAAAAAAAATGCAGTTCATCTAGTTTTGTACTGTCAAAAATATTCCATCTCCAATTAACCTAGTATACCAACAAGATCTAAAAATCAAGGCAGGAAACTGTAAGTTCTTCAGTGTGCACATTGATGAGAACTTGAACTGAGAAAACCATGCAGAAGATGTGCCAAAACGTAAAGGTTCGGCTACTTTTCACGTAAGAATAATTGACAACAATGGGGACATAAAAGCCAGTAAGTTATCTTATTCTGCATAATTTCATTTATTGATGATTTATGGGTTAATATTCGGGGGAAATCCTCCCTTATGCAGAAGTATTCATTGCACAATAGTAAGTAGAATAATGTGTCGGGTTCACACACCTACATCTTGCAGGAATCTGTTTAAGCGGCTGGGAATATTGACCACGGCTCCACAATACATTTATTCAATTACGAAAGTTGTTGTCAGCAATCTGAGATTGAGGGTAACGGAGATATTCACAAGTACAAATGATCTGCATTACCTTTTAATGAATTAATTTTGGCACAGAATGGGGGAAAAATGGAATTATAACACTCTGCGACAATCGGCCCGTGGAAATAAAATGTCTGACAAATAGCAAAAGTGTTTTCAAATGTAGTTTGAAGAGGGGTCTCCTTAAAAACTGCTTCTATAACATAGTGGAATTCTTGAGTAGGGATAATTAGTCATTAAAAAAAGAAAGAAACGTGTAAACGGCCAGCATACAGACATAAAAAATTATTTTTCATTTTTGTTTCTATTTATTTATTTGTATATAAGCGTTCTATGTTCGTTCTCTAGCCACGTTTCGCACCCTATTGTTTAAGGCGAATATGAACTGTGCAACAAGAAACTATGTAATCGTGCCTGAAGCAGAATCGCTGCTGTTTTGCAACACAAAAAGTTTTTTACTAAGTAGATGGCCATAGTGTCTTGGGTTATCAGAGTATGCTGAGGCATCAATCATAGTTAAGGAGACACAATGTAATGCAACCATAGTGGGGAGAATTAGATTCATTATGTTATTTTTTCAATGTTGTATTTGTTTTTTAATATATGAACGGTACTTATTTCATATTACAGAAGACGATGTGAGTTTGTGAACACGACTGAGTAATTACAGCATGCACGTGTATTAATTTTACAAGTTGGCTAGTCTGCTGCAGTACCCGCAGTAATGGCAGTTAGAGAACGGCGAATTATCGCGGGCGATCGAAGGGCTTGTCCATCCACTATAATGCCGATTGATTCTGTCCATGAAGTAGATCACACTATTCTAACGAAAAAATAATTTTAACAAAATTATTTTTACTTAATAGTAATGAATTATCTACCGTGTTAAGAGTGGCTCTAATAAACGATGCACCATTTCTCAGAACGCTGAGGACTGTTAACAATATATGTGTTTGGATGACTCGTAGGCATACCTTTTATTAAAAAATGAAGTGGGAGATTAATTACCTCTGATTACTTTAAGTAACATAGCTCCTTTCGGCGCCCCCTTATAATACCATTATTTTTTGTCATTTAAGAAGATACAATTACTAAAATCGTCCTCAGAGTGAAAGGCCACCAGTTTTTTCTTTCTAAGTTCCGACTGCAAGGTAAATTTCAGTAACCCATAATCCCACAGCCGAAACCCGAGACAATCTCACTTATTCGAACCTACGAAAGGGAACTTAATCTACTAATGATACAGAAGTAGACTTGTAAAATTACCGTAGTCTACCGTAGATTATCTTAAGTAAGCGTAGCGCACGGTAGTTTTTGTGGTAGCTTTGGTCAATTAAGGTCGTAACCGCGTTACTTGTGTATTAAGCATGTTGTACACCTATCGGGCGTTACCTCATAACGATTGCTTTCTTTGCGCATGCTAGCAGTGTCCTGCTAGATTCCTCTAGAAACGGGGAGCAATGAACCTTGCAGAAAGTGAGTGAGGATATGTAAAGTGCCAATTTACAGCAAAATTGAAATAGTCACTGTTTATATATATATATATATATATATATATATATATATATATATATATATATATATATATATATATATATATATATATAAACTGTATCTTCATCAAAATTAACTGCTTTGGTCACATGAAAGGGCAGAAATTAGAAATTACGTGATCAACTAATTTTACTAATTTTTATTGTTTATATTGTGCAATGATAGAAAATACACAGTGGACTAACACTGAATGATGTGCGGTTCTAATTAGTGGCCGGCCGGTGTGACCGTGCGGTTCTAGGCACTTCAGTCTGGAACCGCGTGACCACTACGGTCGCAGGTTCGAATCCTGCCTCGGGCATGGATGTGTGTGATGTCCTTAGGTTAGTTAGGTTTAAGTAGTTCTAAGTTCTAGGGGACTGATGACCATAGATGTTAAGTCCCATAGTGCTCAGAGCCATTTGAACCATTTCTAATTAGTGCAAAACAAACAACAGAAGAAACGAAAAAGCAAAGAGAAGTCGCCGGTTTCCAGTCTCTCTCTCATACATTCATTTATGTTTCTTTCCCTACGTATGCTGCCAATACTACTGGTAATCTTACCATTTAGTACGTCAAGTATGTAGTGTACCAGCCAAAACTACCAAACCGTTATTTTGGTAGAACAAAACTCTATACGGTAGCAAACGGGGAAAGAGGTTAATAGCCTTTCAAACAGGGATGAACAGTAGGGGGGGTGGACGGGGGTGGGGTTGGGTTAGGTTGGGTTGTTTGCGGGAAGAGACCAAATTGCAAGGTCATCGGTCTCATCGGATTAGGGAACGACGTCGGCCGTGCCCTTTCAAAGGAACCATCCCAGCATTTGCCTGGAGCGATTTAGGGAAATCACGGAAAACCTAAATCAGGATGGTCGGACGCGGGATCGAACCGTCGTCCTCCCGAATGCGAGTCCAGTGTGCTAACCACTGCGCCACCTCGCTCGGTCAGTAGGGGGGCAAAAAGTTCGAAGAGGAACCAAAGACGAGAACTTTAAAGATCACGAGTACGTTGATCAAAGTAGGTTATATAGAGATTAAAATATTTCAAGGAATAAAGAGATGAATGACGGCACTAGGCTACTACTAAAACTGACAAATAAGAATAGATAAAAGTATGTAGTGGAAATCCTTTCAAGTATATCGTGTGACCTGTGATCTAAAAGGAAGACAAGGAAGTTCCACGTTAGCGCGCTGTCGATAGGCTGGTCATTGCTATAACTGCAACATTCTGCCGAAACGATTTTGGAAAAATTTTAAAAATCTAAAGAAAGGCATCTTAGGCTTATTGTTGGAGAACTTGGTGACTATTTAGGACCATGCGTATCAGAAAGATCTTTGTAACTAGTGACAATTTCGATTAAATTTTTTAAATAGATTCTGTAATTGGTACAGCACAGCTTGCAGGTATTTGTCGAAAATTATAGCGAAAGCTTTATTTCTGCGCTAGTTTCGATTGTTAATAATCATCATTAGGTAAACGGATACATGAACGAACAGACCTTTATAAAAATATGAGGTACAAGCATTTTTTTTTTCTCAAAAATTGGAATGGAACATTATGCATAATTACCCACAGACATTATGCTTGTGAAACGTATTGCAAGAACGTTATTCGATTTTACAGTGTAGTTAATATTTTTCCCACATATTTTTACAGTGATTTGTTCAGTTTGCCAGTCACCATCTTGGAGCAGCATTCCGGTTGCTTTGTAGCGGTTCAAAATGGTTCAAATGGCTCTGAGCACTATGGGACTTAACATCTGAGGACATCAGTCCCCGAGAACTTAGAACTACTTAAACCTAACTAACCTAAGGACATCACACACACCCATGCCCGAGGCAGGATTCGAACCTGCGACCGTAGCAGTCGCGCGGTTCCAGACTGAAGCGCCTAGAACCGTTCGGCTACTTCGGCCGGCGCTTTGTAGCACTGAAGACGGTATGAGACTGGTACCATACGTTCTTTTGACTCCTCCACCCATGATGTAATTAATGGCAGTGATGCGGTGTGGATATCAGTCGCTTGTGTGGAATCAGTGCAGTAAGATGGATAGAAGCGGTGGCGTGGCAGAATTGCAGAAAGGAGCTGCCTTGTTTGATTGTGCCCGTGACCTCACCGTGAATGAAGGTGGTATACCATCGCAGAATGTCCAAATCGCATCTACAAGGAATGGTGACCACTCCAAACCATGCAACACTGCTTAAACTCTGTACTGATTCTTAGTATTTAACGGCACAACATACCAGTTCTGCAGATACACCTGTTCGTAGTTGTTTCCTTCAGTTTGTTGCTTGAAGCAGACTCCATTGATCTCTTCTAGCAGCGAAATTTGTTATAGAACAAGCTGCGTCTTGTCTGTGCTGTACCGTGGAGGTGATATTGTTAACGTAGTATCAATATGCAAAATATGTTTCTCAATTACAGTACTAATTTTAGTTTCGCATTCTATTACTTTTAATATCGGTATAATGAACTGCCACGTTATGTAAATTTATGTAATTTCCATGCGCTACAGAGAAATATGGGCATAGTAACTGTCTGAGCGCAAACAGCACGATAGGAACTCCGACGTGGCTGTGGTGAATGGCAGTTGGATTGGAGAGTCGTGTGGCATGAGTCCCCACAAATATCCACATTTGGGAAAGCTCACATAGCCGAGATTAGACGGGAATATGCGTGATATTTACTACTACATTTAACCCGTGGTCTGGGGTAGCGTCTTTGGTTAGTGATCGAAACGTCCTCCCTCCCCGGTTCGAATGCTGCCAACGATTATATTTTGAATAAAATATGACCAACAACTGCGGACGAAGGATTATAGATTAAGAAGTCTCCGTCGTTCTGCCAGCGGCCTTGTCATGGAGGGTGGAGTAGCGGACAGAGATTCAGGGCACTCTCTTGCCCTTGAGTGGGAAAGTATCGCTGAAGGCGGGAGAAACAACAATGATCAGCGGCATGAGGATGCAGAAGTCAATAGAAACCACCGCACTAAACACACAATGTTTATCCACAGGACATGTCCCCTGTAATTGAAAAAGTGTCATGATGATCTCTCCATTGGCAGAGATTCCAGAATAGTTCCCTATTCGGATGTCTGAGATGGGACTGCCACGGGGGAGGTGACCATGATAGAAAGATTGAATAGTCAACGAAAGGATAACGGTCTACGAGTCGCGGCATGGATTAGAAGAGATTAGAACGTCTTAGGTGACACGGTCCCTCAGGCGTCAGCTGGGATAAATACCAAAGAAAACATCAAAAAACACCCGAAGGCCAATGCTTTGAATACGTGGAAGTTGTTGGCGGTACAGGCAGGCATCGTTTCTCTAATGAAAGCCTTTTTTTATCTTTACAAATTTACAACTTTATCAAAGTTATTTTAAAATAGTAAGTGAACATTAGTTATCATGAACAACGAGATCCTCAATACAGTTTTTTAATGAAAGTTCCTGAAGTATTATTTCAACAGTTAAAAAAAGAGCCCTTAGTATCAGTTTGTTGTTGCTGTTGTCTTCGGTCCAGACACTGGTTTAATGCAGCTCTCCAGGCTACTCTATCCTGTGCAAGCTTCTTCATCTCCAAGTATCTGCTGCAACCTACATCCTTCTGAATCTGCTTAGTGTATTCGTCTCTTGGTCTCCCTCTACGATTTTTACCCTCCACACTGCCCTCCAGTACCAAATTGGTGATCACTTGATGCCTCAGAGCATGTATGACCAACCGATCCCTTCTGCTAGTTAAGTTGTGCCAAAAATTCCTCTTCTCCCAAATTCTGTTCAGTACCTCCTCATTAGTTACGTGATCTACCCATCGAATCTTCATCATTTTTCTATACTCCATGTTAACAAATTTCTCTTCTTCAGAAACGCTTTCTTAGCCATTGCCAGTCTACATTTTGTATCCTCTCTACTTCGACCATCATCAGTTATTTTGCTCCCCAAATAGCAAAACTCATCTAGTACTGTAAGTGTCTCATTTCCTACTCTAATTCCCTCAGCATCACCCGACTTAATTCGACTACAATCCATTATCCTCGTTTTGCTTCTGTTGATGTTCATCTTATATCCTCCTTTTAAGACACTATCCATTCCGTTCAACTGCTCTTCCAAGTCTTTGCTGTCTCTGACAGAATTACAATGTCGTCGGCAAACCTTAAAGTTTTTATTACTTCTCCGTGGATTTTAATACCTACACCGAATTTTTCTTTTGTTTCTTTCACTGCTTGCTCAATATACAGATTGAATAACATCGGGGATAGGCTACAACCCTGTCTCACTCCCTTCCCAACCATTACTTTCCTTTCATGTCCCTCAACTCTTATAACTGCCATCTGGTTTCTGTACAAATTGTAAATAGCCTTTCGTTCCCTGTATTTTACCCCTGCCACCTTCAGAATTTGAAAGAGAGTATTCCAGTCAACATTGTCAAACGCTTTCTCTAAGTCTACAAATGCTAGAAACAGAGGTTTGCCTTTCCCTAATCTAGATTCTAAGATAAGTCGTAGGGTCAGTATTGCCTCAGGTGTTCCAACATTTCTACGGAAACCAAACTGAACTTCCCCGAGGTCGGCTTCTAGCAGTTATTCCATTCGTCTGTAAGGAATTAGTATTTTGCAGCTGTGACTTATTAAACTGATAGTTCGGTAATCTGCACATCTGTCAACACCTACTTTCTTTGGGATTCGAATTATTATATTCTTCTTGAAGTCTGAGGTAATTTCGCCTGTCTCATACATTTTGCTCACCAGATAATAGAGTTTTGTCAGGACTGGCTCTCCCAAGGCTGTCAGTAGTTCTAATGGAATGTTGTCTACTCCCGGGGCCTTGTTTCGACTTAGGTCTTTCAGTGCTCTGTCAAACTCTTCACGCAGTCTCATATCTCTCATTTCATCTTCATCTACCTCCTCTTCCATTTCCATAATATTGTCCTCAAGAACATCGCCCCTGTATAGACCCTCTATATATTCCTTCCACCTTTCTGCTTTCCCTTCTTTGCTTAGAAATGAGTTTCCATCTGAGCTCTTGATATTCATGCAAGTGGTTCTCTTTTCTCCAAAGGTCTCTTTAATTTTCCTGTAGGCAGTATCCATCTTACCCCTCATGAGATAATCCTCTACTTCCTTGCATTTGTCCTCTAGCCATCCCTGCTTAGCCAATTTGCACTTCCTGTCGATCTCGTTTTTGAGACGTTTGTATTCCTTTTTGCCTGCTTCATTTACTGCATTTTTATATTTTCTCCTTTCATCAATTAAATTCAATATTTCTTTTGTTACCGAAGGATTTCTACTACCCCTTGTCTTTTTACCTACTTGATCCTCTACTGCCCTCACTACTTCATCCCTCAAAGCTACCCATTCTTCTTCTACTGTATTTTTTTCCCCCATTCCTGTCAACTGTTCCGTTATGCTCTCCCTGAAACTCTGTACAACCTCTGATTCTTTCAGTTTATCCAGGTCCCATCTCCTTAAATTCCCACCTTTTTGCAGTTTCTTCAGTTTTAATCTGCAGTTCATAACCAATAGATTGTGGTCAGAGTCCACATCTGTCCCTGGAAATGTCTTACAATTTAAAACCTGGTTCCTAAATCTCTGTCAGTATCTCCAGGGTTCTTACATGTATACAACCTTCTTTCATGATTCTTGAACCAAGTGTTAGCTATGATTAAGTTGTGCTCTGTGCAAAATTCTACCAAGCGGCTTCCTCTTTCATTTCTTACCCTTAATCCATATTCACCTACTACGTTTCCCTCTCTCCCTTTTCCTACTCTCGAATTCCAGTCACCCATGACTATTAAATTTTCGTCTCCCTTCACTATCTGAATAATTTCTTTTATTTCATCATACATTTCTTTAATTTCTTCGTCATCTGCAGAGCTAGTTGGCATATAAACTTGTACTACTGTAGTAGGCGTGGGCTTCGTGTCTATCTTGGCCACAATAATGCGTTCACTATGCTGTTCGTAGTACTCCTATTTTCCTATTCATTATTAAAGCTACTCCTGCATTACCCCTATTTAATTTTGTATTTATGATCCTGTATTCGCCTGTCCAAAAGTCTTGTTCCTCCTGCCACCGAACTTCACTAATTCCCACTATATCTAACTTTAACCTATCCATTTCCCTTTTTGAATTTTCTAACCTACATGCCCTATTAAAGGATCTGACATTCCACGCTCCGATCCGTAGAACGCCAGTTTTCTTTCTCCTGATAACGATGCGGTACTGCAGAGACAAAATACAATCCGTCAGTCCCACAAAGGTCTCTTCCAGACCACCACACAGTTATTTCACTGTAACGGGACCGAACTTCTGGCTAGCGAGCACGTCACGTCTTTGTCAAACTTACGTTTCAGTCAGGGATAAATTGTTATCTGTTTTGGAAGTGATAATCTGTCTTAATTTCCTTTTCTTGTGTATATTTTATTTCAGAACTTGTAATTAGTAGTGTTACTTTCTCTTACATAATCATAATATACTGCTCTGGCCCAAAAAAGTTTGGGAGCAGTAAGTGGCAGTGGGGTTTGGGGGCGTAAATGCTTATAAACCTTATTACAATGTATTAATAACACAACCACAAACTCAGATTGCCTCAGTAGAAATAACACAGAAAATAGCTTCGGCTCAAAATCCGCATACATCATGTGACAAAATGTCCGACCAAGTATTGCTTTACAAAAAGAGACTGGATTCCTTACACCAAAAGTGCTCAGGGCAAGAATTTGATAAACGTAACGAGTGTTATCTCAGAATAAAATAAGAACACCGAACAAATCAGCAAACCTATAACTAAATAATATAGCAAGCTAACGAACAATAGCCGGCCGGTGTGGCCGTGCGGTTAAAGGCGCTTCAGTCTGGAATCGCGTGACCGCTACGGTCGCAGGTTCGAATCCTGCCTCGGGCATGGATGTGTGTGATGTCCTTAGGTTAGTTAGGTTTAATTAGTTCTAAGTTCTAGGCGACTGATGACCTCAGAAGTTAAGTCGCATAGTGCTCAGAGCCATTTGAACCATTTTAACGAACAATAATTAAAAAGGGCTGCTATGGTCAAACTCAGGAAGATAATTTCTAAACTACAGCCACAAGTACACATAAATCCCTCAAAATTGTAAATTATTTGTTCAGTCTAAATTTAACGAAGCAACAATAACAAATTCAACTAGTACGGACAGGGCACACACTTTTCTGCAATATTGGGACAACAGATGTGTTTAGTAAGTGCAGAAGCACCAAATGAAAGACTAAATTTAAGAAATCAAATCATCTAAGCTCAGCATTCGCGTAATAGTACTCTCAACGGAGCTAGTTGAACATAGAACACTCCAGGACACAAGTGTACTTCAAGTAGCATAACTTGAACTTGATGGTACTGCCTTTAAGCCAATCATACACAAACGACACTGAATGATACACATAACAGAACAACACTAAGGAGAACCACAACCGAAGTGCACACCCGATGTTTGCGTCAAGCGCAGCCCAGATGTCTTGCTCCCCCATCCTCTTTTCATTCTCTCTGTCTCTGTTTATATCTCCCTTTGTCTCTCTCTCTCTCTCTCTCTCTGTGTCTCTCTCGATGTCCCACCTTGCAGGGACGTACACCACGGGTAGAATTCATAGTCCAGTCCAGACTTCACAATGTAATGTGACGAAAATTTCGTGCACACTGCTGCTTTTGCAGCTTGAGGGACGTAAGGGCATTTCTTTCTTTTAAAATGTATTTTTTTTTACTTTGTCATATCAGATAATTACAAAGTGTGTATTTCTTTGGGTTTCATGTTCAGCGAGCGCGGATCAGAACAAAGCGGCCGAGCTTACTTAACTCTGTGACGGTCTGAGTGACAGAGTTTGCTGACGAACAGATGTCGCGAGAAAATACCACCGTTCTCTTCATATTACCTGTGCCGATTATTGTGCTAATTCTAAAAATTGAAGACTATGAAAGACATATATATTTTTGTTCCGTTTATGTCAAGTGGCAAATGCTGTACGCTATGATGTATTCTGTTACAAAATAAACTGGAATGAAATTGTTATGAAATGAAACTTATTTACTGTGTCAGAATTTTCTGTAAGCAGATAGCATTCTTAATCTTTCATCTTCAGTTATGCAATGAAACTTATTTACTGTGTCAGAATTTTCTGTAAGCAAATAGCGTTCTCAACCTTCCATCTTCACTTATGCTAACGTATACAAGGTGAGACAGCTAAGACATGCTGCCTCATATATATCCAGAATGAATAAATATATGGAGATACGGGTTTCGCCAAGTTGTAGCCGACAATACGGCGAATTGTCTGATGTTCACAAGTAATTTTTTCGCTTATAGTCGCCGATTTACGACACTGACTTTGTTTTTTCCGATGAAGCTTTTATATAACTTCAGCTACATAACATGTATTGTATTTGATGAAACTGTGTCAAGCTAACGGCGCCGCAAACCACTTTCATGCCCTCAGGAGAAGAGGTTCCACAAACGCCTGCTCTGTTGTACTGAGTGCAAGCAAACACGTAACTCAGGTACTGTTCATTTATTTACTGTCACGGCTATCATACGAAGTGCTCAAAATATTAACCATGAGCATTGCTACACGCTGTAAAGTAACTGTGGGGAACCATTACAGCTCATTGAGTTTAATCTGGAGTTATAAGGCATTTCATGCCTTCAGAAGTCCTCGGTGTTTCGTAATAGACCTCTTGTTTAATTTTCGCCACAGACAAAAGTATAGAAGTGTTAAGTTTAGGGGGAATGTGTAGACCATTTTGCATTTCTTGAATGAGCGTTCCACTAATCTCCAAATGTTCTCTTAAGAGGGTCTGTAAATGCATGTGGGGAATGGGTGGGACATCTGTCATTTTGGTACCCACACTGACTGCCTGATGTCCAGTGGGACGTCTTCCAATAACTGTGGCAGCAGCATGCCTTAGGAAATTGAGGAAATTGAGATACTTGAGCGTATTTAGATGCCCATCAATAAAACAGGGACCAACGATGTTGGGTCTGAAAAACAGGCACCAAACGCTGTTTTTATTTTCTTCCTTGAGTCAATGTGGACTTTTAGCCGATTATTAGTTCATATTACGCAGATTGAGTTGACAATGGTTTATAAACGATGCTTCTTCCTTAAACAAAATTTCGCATGGATAAGCTGCATCACTTTACAGTTTTCGTAGATAACTTTCGGAGAACTGTAACCAATTTTGGTACTCACTGCCATGATACTGTAGATACAGCGAAGCATGACAAGGATAAAATGCGATGGAATGTAGTGTTCTCAGAACACTCTTTCTCTAATCCTTCTCGCACCTCCGAGGTGCCTCTTAGTGACATTTGTGTGGTGTATTTCTATTGGTAAAATGTTAGTGTCATTTCTTTCATAGGGTTTTCTTCTTTTTCCTTGTTGTGTTTTATTCTGCACTCCTCCAGTTTCTAGAACATATATTTATAATTTTGCAAAGACAGTTCGTGAGTCCTTGGTACGATTTGGATACTCCTCATCATATATCTGCGCTGTTACTCTAGTAGTTTGGCGACATTCGCCGTAAACGATATTTACTTTTTCGGCTGTCTTACACTTTACGATTGTCTCAATGACGCTACGAGTAAGTTATCTGATTGCTACAACGGCAGAACACAGACTAATGGGCTTCAGGCGCACAGGCCTGAAATGCTTGTTGTTATAACAGGGCAGAAGTTTGTGGACCTCTTCTCCTGACGGCGGGACAGTGCTTAAGAACGCATTTATCTTGATACTATTTAATCAAGTCCCACATGCGATACATCATTTAAGTTCCCTTAACAGCTTTTTTCGAATGCCACAGAAATAATCATGTAGCACCATTAGAAAAAAACAAAGTCGGTTTCGTAATTCGGCGACTATAAACAACAAAAATTACTTGCGAATGTCAGGAAATTCGCCATGTTGTTTGCTGTAACTTGATGGAAACCGCAGTTCGATTTATTTATTCATTCTGGATGCAGATAGTATTATCTGTCTGAGCTACCTCACGCTCTACTTGAAACAAAAGTGATTATTTAGAAAAGAGAAGTGGTTGAATTACTGACTTCTACATAAAAATCAAAGATAATGAGATCTCTAGTTTTCTGTGCTCACACGAAGTACAGTTACGGAAGATTAATTAAAATTTTATGGAAATAACAGCACCGAAAATGAGCTTCTCTTGAAGAGCCTAATACTGTTGCAATCCAGACAACTACAGTTGCTTTGTGTGCGGAGGGCCGAGCACGGACTGTGGTGGAGAGAGCTTGGGAAACGTAACACAGGCGTTCGAAACAAAGCCGTATCTCTCACAGCATTTATCCATCCCGATGAGAATGCAGACTAATAAAGCTGCCTCACTGCGTTGTACAGCAGCGAGGCCACAGCGCGTGCCGTGTAGAGGCACTGACAGGCCTTGCAAGTGAGCTGTGACGTCAGAGCCTCAGATCAGTGTGGCACGCCCACCATGTTGCCGTGTGGGCGGCAGTGAGAGGCTATCAGGTGCGGCCGCTCTGAGCGCTTCTGCAACACAGCGTGGCACTGCGCCTCATCACTCTCATAGACAACGTGTCGCGCTCTTAGGTGAGAGTAGCCGACTGTGCTGCCCGGGATATCAGTTGTCATGAAAGTTAAACCCTGCTCTCTCACCAAGTCTGCAGCAGATATTCGTGAGTCCAGCAGAGGGCTGTTCGAATGCGCCACGACTGGGCGGTATGGAGCTGACAACTCGCAGGTCGTTCTCAAATGACACTCTGTGGTAGGAGAGCTGGCATCACACTAGTCTTCTCCTCATCCGAAATGTTCCAGTAGGCACCAAGTGCAGACAACAGCTACAGTTAGCATTAAGGTGGCTGTGCACAGCATTGAACTCAGCAAGCACATCATCATCGATCGGATTTTCGTAGTTTCTCTGAAACTCAATAAATGATCATTCTCTCTGCTTCTGATGGCACGAACAGAATGGTAGCATGGCTGAATGTGTCCTCGACCTCTGAAGCCCCTATTATTTAAAGCGCCGACCCCCACCTATGGCACGGTGGATCTGGGTGCACGAGCGAATTTCCCCGCGTTTATTGGCGTCATCAGAGCTCCCTAGCTTACTCTACTGACTCAATAATTATTCTGGGTTGCAGAACCCATGTCGATCTGCAAAATTTGACTGTCTCAGGGGCGCTCTGGTGCTTGACCGTACAGAATGTTCCTTCATACTGCAATGTTATATACACTACTGGCACATTAAAATTGCTACACCAAGAAGAAATGCAGATGATAAACGGGTATTCATCGGACAAATATATTATACTAGAATTGTCATGTAATTACATTTTCACGCAATTTGGGTGCATAAATTCTGAGAAATCAGTACCCAGAACAAACACCTCTAGCTGTAATAACGACCTTGATACGCCTGGGCCTTGAGTCAAACAGAGCTTGGATGGCGTGTACAGGTACAGCTGCCCATGCAGCTTCAACACGATACCACAGTTCATCAAGAATAGTGACTAGTGTATTGTGACGAGTCAGTTGCTAGGCCACCATTGACCAGACGTCTTCAATTGGTGAGAGATCTGGAGAATGTGCTGGCCAGGGCAGCAGTCGAACATTTTCTGTATCCAGAAAGGCCAGTACAAGACCTGCAACATGCTGTCGTGCATTGTCCTGCTGAAATGTAGGATTTCGCAGGGATCGAATGAAGGGTAGAGCCACGGGTCGTAACACATCTGAAATGTAACGTCCACTGTTCAAAGTGCCGTCAATGCGAACAAGAGGTGACCGAGACGTGTAACCAATGGCACCCCATACCATCACGCCTGGTGATACGCCAGTACGGTGATGACGAATACACGCTTCCAATGTGCGTTCACCGCGATGTCGCCAAACACGGATGCGACCATCATGATGCTGTAAACAGAACCTGGATTCACCCTAAAAAATGACGTTTTGCCATTCGTGCACCCAGGTTCGTCGTTGAGTACAGCATCACAGATGCTCCTGTCTGTGATGCAGCGTCAAGGGTAACCGCAGTCATGGTCTCCGAGCTGATAGTCCATGCTGCTGCAAACGTCATCGAACTGTTCGTGCAGATAGTTGTTGTCTGCAAACTTCACCATCTGTTGAGTCAGGGATCGAGACGTGGCTGTACGATCCGTTACAGCCATGCGGATAAGATGCCTGTCATCTCGACTGCTAGTGATACGAGGCCGTTGGGATCCAGCGAGGCGTTCCGTATTACCCTCCTGAATCCACCGATTCCATATTCTGCTAACAGTCATTGGATCTCGACCAACGCGAGCAGCAATGTCGCCATACGGTAAACCGCAATCGCGATAGGCTACAATCCGATCTTTATCTAAGTCGGAAACGTGATGGTACGCATTTCTCCTCCTTACACGAGGCATCACAAGAACGTTTCCCCAGGCAACGCCGGTGAACTGCTGTTTGTGTGTGAGAAATCGGTTGGAAACTTTCCTCATGTCAGTACCTTGTAGGTGTCGCCACCGGCGCCATCGTTGTGTGAATTCTCTGAAAAGCTAAGCATTTGCATATCACAGCATCTTCTTCCTGTCTGTAGCACGTCATCTTTGTGGTGTAGCAATTTTAATGGCCAGTAGTGTAGTATCGGTTGGAGGTTATGTGGCAATACTCATCTGGTGTCCCATCTTCCGCTACATCGGCGGTACGTCGCGTTGATATTCCGGTTGGCAAACTGGCCGCAAGCTGGCCCCCTCAACTCTGAGCTCGCTGGGTAAAACTTCAAAAAAATTATGCGAGCACACTGAATTCATTCACGGACAGATCAAAAACTATTAAAGTTGAAAGTGTTCACACTGGAAACAGTTCTATAATAATACGAGTAACTGAAATACACATGACAATTATCAGTGTGAATCAGAGATTAATTCTAGTGGCAGAGCTACAGTGCCTGTTATCTTTTGTGGCTATGACAGCGACAGAAATAAACAATATTCTGAAGCTGTTATCTTACATAATCCAAAAAGCAGAAATGGTCTGGATATTAACTAGAAAATATTCCCGAAACAAACTTGCATCCAAAGTGAAATCATACTTATATACAATTTCTCATAAAACATATATACAAAAGAATTGTTATGTTTGTAGTGCCTCAGCCTACGATGGTGTAAATGAAGGCATAACGCAGCAAAAGAAACGACGACACCAAACACCATCTGTCTGTTAGACTCAGGAAACGATGTCAGCGTAGTAATAAGTTGCCAGTAGTCGCTGAGATCTGGCCTTCACACCGGAATTCTTCTCTACCGCGCGGTTACGACCCCGAATCGCAGTTCTGACATTACAGACTTCCTTCCTATTATGGAAGATGGATAGATTAGATTAGATAAGATTAGATTAGTTTTTCGTTCCATAGATCCATGCTGAGGAGATCCTCGTGGATGTGGAACATGTCAATATTTTTAAAGCTGAAATAACAATACTAATAGTACGAATATATACAATACATCATTTGTTTCTATTAAAAAATTCGTCAGTGGAGTAGAAGGAGTTGGCCACTAGTAAGTCTTTCAGGCTCCTTTTAAACTGATCTTTATTTGTAACTAAATTTTTTATGTTTACTGGCAAATTATTGAAGATGTGTGTTCCTGAGTAGTGGACCCCTTTTGGAACTAAAGTAAGTGCTTTTAAGTCCTTGTGCAGATCATTTTTGTTCCTGGTATTGTATGTATGAACTGAGCTGTTTGTTGGAAAAAGAGATATATTATTTAGGACAAATTTCATTAATGAGTAAATATACTGAGAGGCAGTAGTTAGTATACCCAGTTCTTTGAAGAGGTTTCTACAGGACGTCCGTGAATTTACTCCACAAATAATACGTATTACACGCTTTTGGACTCTGGAAACTTTTGTTTGACTCGAAGAGTTACCCCAAAATATTATCCCATATGACATTATGGAATGAAAGTAGGCAAAGTATGCAAGCTTTTTCATTTTTATGTCGCCTATGTCTGCTAACACTCGAATTGCAAATACAGATTTGTTAAGGCGTTTCTGCAGTTCTGTGGTGTTCTCTTCCCAACTGAATTTATTATCAAGTTGTAATCCCAGGAATTTAAGACTGTCAACCTCTTCTATCTGCTCTTCTTCGTATTTTATGCATATGCTGAGTGGAAACCTCTTACAGGTTCTGAATTGCATATAGTGAGTCATTTCGAAGTTTAATGTCAGTGAGTTGGCTTTAAACCATTTATTAATATCCATAGAAATATCATTAGCAGATCTTTCTAGAACTACACTTGACATACTATTTATTGCAATACTTGTGTCATCTGCAAACAAGACGAACTCTGCTTCTGGCAGTGTAACTGATGAGAGATCATTAATGTACACAAGAAAAAGCAATGGTCCTAAGATGGATCCTTGTGGGACACCACATGTAATTTCTTTCCATTCTGATGATGACTGATGACTTAATTCACTAGTCCCTTGCACTGACACCATTCGTTTCCTCTTAGTGAGGTATGACTTGAACCATTTTGCAGCACTGCCTGTGACACCATAGAATTCTAATTTACTTAAAAGGATGTTGTGGTTCACACAATCAAATGGCTTTGACAAATCACAGAAAATACCTGCTGCTTGTAATTGGTTATTTAATGAATTAAGTACATTTTCACTGTAGGTGTAAATAGCCTTCTCGATATCAGAACCCTTCAGAAATCCAAACTGTGTTCTTGATAATATGTTATTTGTGGTCAGATAGTTGAGCAGCTGCCTGTACATTACTTTTTCTAAAATTTTTGAGAATGCTGGCAAAAGTGAAATCTGTCTGTAGTTTGATGGTATCTCTTTATCCCCTTTCTTGAATAGAGACTTAACATCTGCATATTTTAGCCAGTCAGGAAATGTCCCAGTTATAATTGACTGGTTACACAAGCAACTTAGAATTCTACTAAACTCACAAGAACATGCCTTAATTAACTTTGTTGATATTTCATCGTACCCACTAGAATGCTTTGTTTTTAAAGATTTTATTATGGAAGTTATTTCTTTCGGTGAAGTGAGTGATATATTCATGTACTTGAAGCTATTTGTGAATACTAGTTTCAGATATTCCAGGGCATTATTTACTGATCCTGAAAGTCCCATTCTATCAGTAACGGATATAAAGTACTTGTTAAATAGATTTGTCACACTATGCCCATCAGTTACTAATGTGTCATCTACCCTTAGTGCTATTTGCTCCTGTTCCTTTCTGGTTCTACCAGTCTGCTCTTTCACTATATCCCATATTGTTTTTATTTTGTTCCCTGACATTGATATCTTCTTCTCGTAGTGCATTTGTTTAGATGTCTGAATTACTTTTTTTAATGTTTTATAGTAATCCCTGTATTTAGCTAAATCACCAGCATTGGAGCTATTCTTGGTCGACAGATACATTTTCCTTTTTGTCTTACAGGAAATCTTTCTTCCTTGTGTAATTCATGGTTTTATTATAGACTTCTGTTTAATTTGAGTAACTTTTAGAGGAAAACAGTTTTCAATCATGGTACTGACGTTGTTCGTGAATGTGTTATATTTTTCATTCATGTTATGAGCACTATAGACATCTTTCCAGTTCATATCTTTGAGCAGTTTTCTGAAACACTCAATTTTTGGTTGATTGACTACTCTCCTATACTCAGATTTAGCAGTCTTGGTAATCTGCTTAGAATTTACATCTAAAACAAGGAGCTGCATGTCATGATCTGATAGTCCATTTATAACAGATTTTATGATATGATTTTGTTCCTCTGATTTGTCTATAAAAATGTTATCAATGGCTGTCCTTGAGGATTTAGTGATCCTAGTTGGAAAGTTTACAGTGTGAGTTAGGTTGTAAGACAACATTACTAACTGCAGTGAATGTTTACTGGAAGATTGCATTAGAAAATCTGTATTAAAGTCACCAGCAATCAAAATTTCTTTGATTCTTCCTGTTAAATAACCCAAAAGAGCTTCTAGATGATCTAAGAATAGATTATAATTTCCTGCAGGTGCTTGGTAAATAGTTATTATTATATAGGATCTGTTATAGAACTCTAATATGAAGCATGTTCGCCAGGAATTTATCATACCCGGCTGCAGAGGTCGTTAGTGGTGCGGAACTAAATTTCAAGTCACTCACAAAATGGTTCAAATGGCTCTGAGCACTATGGGACTTAACTTCTTTGTCATCAGTCCCCTAGAACTTAGAACTACTTAAACATAACTAACCTGACATCACACACATCCATGCCCGAAGCAGGATTCGAACTTACGACCGTAGCGGTCGCGCGGTTCCAGACTGTAGCGCCTAGAACCGCTCAGTCACTCCCAAGTCACTCACAAATGGAATGAATAGTGCGGAGCTTAGCAACATTCCGGAATAGGAAAGAAGTCGTGCTCTATGGCTTAACCGGCAGTGTGTGTTCGACTGTGTCTTTGGGAGAGTCCTTGCAGATTGTTTTCGAGAGCGTGCTCCAGAGTTTAGTCGCAGTCACCGCTACACTCCTCTCATCTCAGATTACCGGACCGAAGAGCATCCGCTGTTTTCGACCGCGCCTATGCTGGATAGACGCTCATACTCTGCAACAACTTGATTTATCCTCAGAGAGTACGAGCACAGGTTAGGGGTATTGTACAACGTTCTCTGGCGTTGAGTATTTGTGTAATACTAAGTAGATGCTTGTTTTTGAAAATGGAATTCTAGTCATTTCAGTAGAAGTGTTGATAAGTATGCACGCCTGATGTGATTTTGGGAGTAACGCCCCTGTTTGCACTGACATCAGCGGCATCTTGGTGTTTGTTGTCTGCATAACGTTGATGACGAAGCGCAGCTACAACGTGTGGGACCCACGTCAAGTTGGAATAACAAGGAATGTTGACAATATACAAAGAATGGCAGGACAAATGATTACAAGTTTGTTTGACACTCGGGAGAGCTTCATGGAAATACTGAAAATCATTAATTAACCGAAAACTGAAGTCAGTCCTCATTTATTTCGCTAAAGTCTGCGTACAAAGCTTCAAGAAACAGTGTTAAATAACGACTGTATGAATACACTTCAGTACCCACCGTATGGTTCCCCTAGAACACGGTTAGATCAGTCACAAAGCCAAAAGGGGCATTTAAGTAGTCACTATTCCCGTGCTGAATTCGTGATTCGTGCTTGAAAAAATGCTGATAAGTACCGTCGACAATACAATTCATAGAGTTCGGTGGGGTATTGATGAAGATTTAATCGCTCGCACATGCTATTCAGAAAAACAGTCTTCGGTTTCATACTACACAGGCCAAGAGCTATCGATTCATCACCGTAATGATAATACCGCACATAAGTTTTATTACGAGTCTGGTAAATTACTATTTCTGTTGCTATTAACACCTCTACCTCATGCCAGCTCGGGTCAATGAGGCAATTACATTATTATTTTTGATACTACAACAACAGGCTCTCACTCTCAGAAATTGCTTGGCCGCTCTTAGGAACTGAAGTACAAGCGGAAAAACGCTCTTGTCAGAGCCAAAAAAGGCGAATATGTTCCTATTCAAAAGACTGACAGAAAAGTGGAGAATCAGCTGTATCAATACTGATAAAGAATACAGAGCTTTGAAGGACTTAAGACCAAATAAAGCAGTACAGATAGATAACATTCCATCAGAATTTCTAAAATCATTGCGGGAAGTGGTAAAAAAATAACTATTCACTTTGGTATGTAGAATATATTGAAATATGTCAATAGAAAATCACACAGACCATGAATAATATTTATAAGCTAAGGAAAATGTAAATAACAATAATAGCGTGTAAGAAAATTGTTAAGAAAAATGTTTTGTAAAATTTATTTAAGTTCTTTGCATATCATTGGTGGCAATGAAGTATCCGCACCAAGGTCCTTGTTGGCGGGAAAACTCGCGCATTGACACATAGGGAGCATGGCGAGAAGCGCCCAGCGTTGTCGACAGAACACTCTTGAAACAACCTTTGTGCAGTGAAGTTGTGCGTAGAGGCAGAGCGGTGTGCCTGACGCCGTCAGCTATATATTACTTGAAGAATACTGTAATTATATAATTTGTAAGTATTTATGAATTATTAAAAATCGATGTCGAGAAGACATCAAAGGTATTTAAGCGCAAATTGCATATTGTAAGTTCGTTGTTACATTTTTAATCCGTTTTATGTAAACGATCCCCAAACTAAAGTTTTATGAATTCAATCATTATAAAGAGTTAAAAATTTATATTCAGTCATTTTCAGAATAGGTTAGTTTATCTCAGTAAATATGGTATTATTTTTCATTAAACCCAGTAACCACAAGATTTAGCTTTTGTTGAGTTTTCTCAGTTGTTTTATTTAATAATGACATTGAATTTTGCACCAGTAACTTTAATCAAAAAGCAAACGAATAAATACAGTTTTAGCTCACATTCTGCAATCCTAGTAAATAAAGGCCAACCCAAGTAATTATCAATAATGGATCAGAGTGAGTATATTCAGACACGCAGTCAGATGACGTTATCCAGAGGCGACCCAGTAAAATAAAATGTAAGGAAAATGTATATGCATGTTTTCAGGTTCACTTCATAGACAACCAGTACTAAGGACCACGGCGTAAGCTTATGTATTCACGTCGAAATAATCTTCTTTTGATCAGTCACATTAATATTGTTACCAATAAAGGCACAAGGCGTACAAAACTGTGTACGCTAAAGACTATCAGAGCAGACACGTTATCAAAGGCAAGTCCAAACAGGAAAGCTGCAATGCACAAAATGTTCAATTCTCTTTCTTTTTTTCATTAGACAGAAAGTAAGTTAAATTATTTCTTTTACTTATTCGACGGGAAGGCTCCACTTAGCGATGTCCGAACGGTACGAATACTAAGAGAATCTATTATGAAAGTGTGGAAATACTAACACTGAAATATTTTCTTGTTAAGCTAATATTAAGTGGCGCTACGCATTCACTAATGTGTAAACATTTATTTACAGTGGATCGGTAATTCTGTTTGCCTTTTTGTTGACTCCGCTTTGTAAAGTGATTTATTGTGGTGCACAGTGTTAATTACCGACCATGCAGCGCAGAACCATTACTCGTACCTTGCGCGACAGGAGCGTAGAAAGCACAGACCAAAAATTTTTTTCAGCAGTAGTTAATAATCCTACACGTAATGACCCAAGTAGTGAAATGTCAGAGAATCAGCTATCCGGGAGTGTAAATAATTTGCAGTCCAGTGACGAACATATGAATTTAGCTATGCAGACAATCGGACAACAATGCAAAACGATATATTTTCAAATACAACAGAAAGTACACAGCTACAGAATGCGCGTAGGAGACATGACAGTCACAATAATGAAGACGCCACAATGCAGTCAAACAGTGTGACAACATTGCACGACGCAACATGTACAAATACAACAGATGGTACGCAGCTACTGAATCCGCGTAACAGACACGGTAGTTACTATGACGAAATTTTCCGAATTCACGGAAGACGTGATGAATGAATCGGATACCAATGTAGCAACAGACAGTATCTCAGCAACAAATACAAAGTTACATTCATCTGAAAATGTTCAAATGAACACAGATGCGCAACTTTCGACAGCCAACGTAGAAACAAACACAGATCAATACAAAACGGATCCAGAGATATCAATTTTGCTACAGCTCAAACTACAAATGGACATACAGTCACAAAAACTAGACAAGCAGTCACAAGAATCAAAAGACACAATAAACAAAATTAAAGCAGAAATTAAATCATTCGTTGAAAAATGCTCACAAACAAAAGAAGAATTACATGACAAGTTTGAGGAACTATATATATATAAAAAAAACAGGATGAACTCACACTTAGTCTACGTGAGGCAATGGTAGAAAACTTTGCCAAACAGAGCGCTCAGATTGACGAACGTTTTATTAATCACATAGGAAATTGCTTGATACGTCACCGCAAATTGGTGCGATCACAAGACAAAGAAAGGAAAAAATTATTACACACAATCACTTAACAAGGACAGGAAGACAAAAGAAAACTCTTTGCCCAGGGAAAAACGTATGTAGATAATAACATTGCATCAGTTTCAGAAGAAATTGAAACTGTTAAAGAGAGCACTATTCAAACACAAGAAACTCTCACAGAGATACAAACGAACACAAAAGAGGCGAAAACAAACATAGACAATGAAATACAGAATGTCAAAGACAAACTTTCAGATGGCATTCAAACATTTACTGACAGAACAGAGCAGATAGAAATTGCACAAGATCCAGAAACTTTTAAGGCAGACTTAAGAAAGTGACTAAAAGAAATTGTAAGTTAGAAAAAGAACTCACAGAGAAAATCGATGAGCTAACCACGAGAATGGATATGTTAGACACTAACAACGAAACCAAATCAGATGACACTACACAAAACGATACGACACCAGTCCCTCTTCAACACATTTCTGAAAGTCAGAGTATGCAAAGTCAGAATGTGCAACAGACAATTTCCGATTTAGAATCACTTAACAATTTGTTACACCAAAAAACTGATTCATTACAGCAAGTAATAGCTGAAACACATGAAACGGTTCCAAACAATACGTACCAACAAAACGCACATCATCATGATATGTCACAGGTGCATAACCCATACAAGGAAGGTAGACTACAGGGAGTAAGGGATCTTGGTCACGAACAGAGACACACAAACACATGCTCACACCATTGTGATAACAGTTACACATACAGAAACGATGGTTTCGACCACAAACATTTTCTATCAGTAAGGAAATTCAAAACGTTCAATAATGGCAGAGCACAGATACATCACTTAGACTGGATACAACAATTTAATGCTGCTTTCCCAACGTCATGGCCAGTACAGCACAAATTGGAATTCATTAGTAGTTTCCCTGAAGGTTCCCGGCTTGGAGGATGAGACCAATTGCAGGGCAATGTTATTCACTAGAAGCATTTCAAGAAGCATTTTTGTCAGCATATTGGTCAGACACTACCCAAAGCAGTATTAAAGATCAGTTAATTAGTCTGTCAAACTTTGAGAATTCCAATGTTCACATCATAACACAATTCTTTCGATACATGGTAGAGCAAAACCAGTATTTAAATGAACCGTACAGTCAATCCGCACTAATAAAATTGTGCATTTCAAAACTTCCAAGATCACTGAAGGTTTAATTACTAACAGGCCAACAAAAAGACAACATTTCGGCATTTAGGGAACTATCGCAGCTACTAGAAGAACACCAGTCTGATTATGCATTTGTCAATAAAAAGTTTTCAAGACAAAACGCAAATTAGCCAAACAAAGATAATTTTAAACAGTTACGATTTGTGAATAACAATCGTAAGAAACGCTTCCGTGGTGAAGGGGAAAATTTTGTTTCAGATTACACACAGGGCTATAATGAAACGCAGTGTAGCAACAATGCGAGTTTCAATACACAGCAGCAATAAAGCCAGCCTCGTAGCACGGCAGAGATACAGCACAACCTTCCAAATAGGTCTAATTTTCACATGACTCAGCCTTCAACAAAAACGCCAGCCGTGACTCATTCTAGGGCGCCACAGCAAAAAAACCAATACATCCAAAAACCACAATTCCAGAATAATGCGCGTCACACGCCATATTACAGCAGTTACAATGACAGGCGTAGCAGAAACGAACAGGGATCACAACGCATATTCCACAACAGTAATTTTGATCAGTATCACAACAATGAACAACAGAATAAATATTGTATGAACGAACCTGATACTAGATTTTATCAGTCACAAAACGCCAACAATCAAAGTGTTAGAACTGTACGGATAATAGAAAACTCGCAACATTCCTCGAAAGGAAATGACACACCAGAACACATATGACTAGAAACAGCCCCTGACGCGTTTCTGAACAACGACGCAATTAATAAGGAAATAGAATGTATCATAACTGAAAATGCCACTACATTCGATGATGTACGTGATACATTACTAAATGAGAAGTCAGTAGTACGAAAACCATATGCCACCCTATAGTCCACATAAGAATACAATCACGCGTTATCCCAGCAATAATTGATTCAGGATCACCAATGTCAGCAATTAATGAAGAAACATGTAACGGATGCAATATGAAGAATAACTATCCCGTATTCCCATTAATTAAAACCAAGGTCAAAGATGCGTTTCCAGGGAAAGGAATAGAAGTAAAGAGACAGACAGAGTTATCATATATTCTTGCGGTTAGAACATTTCACATTAATTGTTGGATAGTACCACTATTGACAACAGACGTCATATTAGGGGTAAATTTCCTTGTGCAGTACGACGCAAATGTCGATTTTAAACTGTCGTATCTAACACTACATAATGGAGATGAAGAAATTGTACTGTTATTCCAAAATACATTATCAACGGAAGAACAAAGCATTAATAGGACTGGAATTATTTCAGATTCTTCCGACAATGATTGTTATTTAACATTATACACAGATGTAAATAAGGACGATATCCCAGAGGACCATGAATATAATGTAATGGAAACAACTGCACGCAAAGTAGGGGAAAGTATGGCGAATACAAAAACAGAGGGTACAGAATTAGAGAATATTCTTGTGCAGCATAAAACAGTCTTCAATAACAATCCAGGAACTATGACAGGATTCATGTATGAATTCCAGGTAAAACCACATGAAACATTTAAAGCAAAACATTATCTCATTACACACATACCGGGTGACCAAAAAGTCGGTATAAATTTGAAAACTGAATGAATCACGGAATAATGTAGATAGAGAGGTACAAATTGACACACATGCTTCGAATGACATGGGGTTTTATTAGAACTAAAAAAATACAAAAGTTCAAAAAATGTCAGACAGATGACGCTTCATCTGATCAGAATAGCAACAACTAGCATAACAAAGTAAGACAAAGCAAAGATGATGTTCTTTACAGGAAATGCTCAATATGTCCACCATCATTCATCAAAAATAGCTGTAGTCGAGGAATAATGTTGTGAACAGCACTGTAAAGGATGTCCGGAGTTACGGTGAGGCGTTGGCGTAGGGTGTTGTCTTTCAGGATCCCTAGAGATGTCGGTCGATCACGATACACTTGCGACTTCAGGTAACCCCAAAGCCAATAATCGCACGGACTGAGGTCTGGGGACCTGGGAGGCCAAGCAATACGAAAGTGACGGCTGAGCACACGATCATCACCAAACGACGCGCGCAAGAGATCGTTCACGCGTCTAGCAATATGGGGTGGAGCGCCATCCTGCATAAACATCGTACGTTCCACCAGGTGTTTATCAGCCGGGCTGGGGATGATGCGATTCTGTAACATATCGGCGTACCTCTCACCCATCACGGTAGCAGTTACAAAACAGGAATCATGCATTTCCTCGAAGAAAAAAGGCCCGATAACGGTAGATGTGGTAAATCCAACCCATACCGTGACTTTATCGTCGTGCAGTGGAGTTTCCCCGACAGTACAAGGATTTTCGGTAGCCCAAATTCGGCAGTTGTGGCCGTTGACAGACCCTCGGAGCGTGAAATAAGCTTCGTCGGTCCATAACACGTTACTCAACCAATCGTCATCTTCCGCCATCTTTTGAAACACCCAAACCGCAAATGCCCTCCGCTTCACTAAATCCCCAGGTAACAGTTCATGATGTCGATGGATTTTGTACGGATAGCATCGGAGGGTACGCCTAAGTGCCAACCAAACAGTACTGTATGGAATGCCGGTGCGACGTGCGACAACACGAGCGCTGACTTCCCTGTGCATAGACGAATCCGCTACAGTCTCCATTTCTTCCTGAACTGTCTCAGCAGCATTACGCCTTGTGCTCGGTCGGCCACTACGGAGTCTATCGTCTAAACAACCCGTGGCTTCGAACTTCGAAATCATTCACGCCACAGCTGCATTTGTCAACGGACCTTTACCCGTTCGGATACCTTTACTATGGTGATAGGATCGTAGCGCTGGACTAGCACATTCCCCATTCTGATAATAAAGCTTCACTAAAAGCGCCTTTTCAGGTAACGTCAATATGCTGCGTCTGCTGGCGCATCTGATTCTCTATCTCTTTACAGCTCCTTTTAAACACGATTGTCATGCGCAGTCACTGACTTTTTCTGTACAGCGCCATCTGTCGGACATTTTGTGAACTTAGTTTTTTTTGTTCTAATAAAATCCCATGTCATTCCAAGCATGTGTGTCAATTTTTACCTCTCTATCTACATTATTCCGTGGTTTATTAAGTTTTCAAATTTATACTGACTTTTTGATCACCCGGTATTTACAGATGACATAAAGAAGGAATTACAAGCAATGCTTATACAAGGAATAATTGAACCGGCAGCCAGCCAGTATATAAATACTTTGCATATTTTAAAAAAGAAGGAAAGGTCACTTCGTTTAGTTCTTGATTCACATCAAGTGAACAACATAATATTTACAGAAACCGACCGCCCACAGACACTTGAGGAGTTATAACAGAAATTCCATGGCACTTGCATTTACATGACACTAGACTTAAAATCCGGACTTTGGCAAATCCAGCTACATCCAAACTGTACATTGCTTTGGGGAATGTTCTGTAAACTTCCGTTTGGATTAACGATTTCTTCAGCCGCATTTATAAAAGGCATCAACACAATACTCCCTCAAGAACTCAAAAACAAAATCACAGCATACTTAGATGATATTCTCGTTGCAGAAGCTAACTGGGAACAGCATAACTATACTCTTGAACAGTTGCTGAGAATTTTCCAGCAAGAAGGTGTAACAGTAAACCTCAGTAAATCAGAGTTTGGAAAAGCCGCAATAAAATTCCTGGGTCACATAATTTCAGAAGAAGGCATTGTAACAGTTCCCAATAAATTGCAAGCGTTACATGGCATCACTGTCCCAACAAACAAAAATAAAATTCGGAGCTTCCTAGGCCTAACTAATTATTTTAGTAAGTTCATACATTACAAAGCTCCAGACACTCCATTGTTATACCAATTAACAAGCAAAAATACAATTTGGTCCTGGAATGAACAAGTTGAATATGAATTTGAAAATTTGGAAAACGCACTACTAAACGCACCTTTACTATCACATCCAGACCCACCAAAAAACTTTTCATTTCAACTGACATCTCAACAACCGCTTTAGGAGTCCACATTTACCAGGAAATAAAGATGGTAAAATAGTCATCAAACACATTGCGTTTGCTAGTAGAATACTTTCAACAGCCGAACGTAATTATTCCGTAACTGAATTAGAGACACTATGTGTAGTTTGGGTATTCAAAAGGTTCCGCCATTATCTGTACGGAAGGCGTACAACAGTCTATACTGACCATAGAGCGATACAATTTTTACTTTCAACCAAATTCATCCATAATAGATTGAGCCGTTGCAAACTGTATTTACAGGAATTCGGCTTTCCAGTAATCTACATTCCCGGCACACAGAACATTGTTGCCAAAGCGCTGTCGAGATCGCTAAACAGTAAACGACAGGAGGAAGAAAATACTTTCTGCCAAACAAACCACAGTTTAATGCACATACACAAGTCGTCTTCGAAAATTTTATTTCGTCATCACTACAGGAAATAGAGTGACTTCAGTAGAAAGATGAAACTCTGAACGAAATCATAACGCTTTGGCAGGACAATGGTAACACAAAAATTGGGAACAACTACACCATACATAACAATATCCTATTTTGCCGCCCGTACCCAAACAGCAACAACTGGGTGCTGTGCATTCTTGAAGAACTAATAAATAAATTGATATGGTATACCCACTTAAGTTATGCACACTACGGAGCCAAGAAATGTTTTCTGATTCTCAGACAAAATTGTCACTTTAACAAAATGGACAAACGCATTCGCAGGGCTATAGCATCCTGTAAGATGTGCCAAAAAGCGAAATCCTCGACGGTATCTCCTATTCCACCACTGTACCCCATAATACCTGCTAGGCTAAGACATATGGCAGCAGTGGATCTTTTTGATCAAATCCACTGACAAACGAAGGGCTCAGTTATACTTTGTAGCTGTAGAATTAACATCATAATTTGTTACATTTTCTCCACTACGTAAAGCCTCTGCCAAAACAGTAGCAAAAGCATTCGCAAAAGAAATTTTATCAGCCGTAGGCTATGCACAAATGGTCATTTCAGATAATGGACCACAATTTAGATTAGAAACATGGACACGAATGTTAGAAAGTAAAAACATATCACCAATATATACCACATTTCATCCAATCCCTCCGAAAGAATAATGAAAATAGGGAAACTATGTAGAATCTACTGCCACAGGGAGCATACAGCCTGGGACAAATACATTCCACAATTTCAAGAGGTAATAAACGCATTCCCAAATGAATCAACAATGTTTCCGCCGACAGTAATTCTGAAAAACAAAGAACCATCGAATAAAATCAGTGAGATAATTACTTTTCCGAAGAAGCGCAGACTTCGTCACCACGAAATAATAGATACTGCGCTTGACAACATCAAACGAGCTGCAGAGCTTCGAAAGAAACAACAGAGGCAGGTAAGTAAACCAAAAAATTATGATCTTGGTGACAAAGTATTCGGTTCTAGGCACTTCAGTCTGGAACCACGCGACCGCTGCGGTCGCAGGTTCGAATCCTACCTCGGTCATGGATGTGTGTGATGTCCATAGGTTAGTTAGGTTTAAGTAGTTCTAAGTTATAGGGGACTGATGACCTGAGATATTAAGTCCCATAGTGCTCAGAGCCATTTGAACCATTTGACAAAGTGTTAGTTTGCACTCATTATCTTTCCAACAAAGGTAAGCACAGAACTCGAACTTCTGTATGCACGCCCATACAGAATTCGCAGTATTCCACACGCCAATGTAGGCATATTGAAACGATACGTAACAAGAAATCCAAAGGAAACCACCATGAATCCAATGTGAAACATGTATGAACTTAGAAAACTTTATTCCAGACTACATACAGGGAAAGAATGGAACGAATTTACGCAATAATGGCACTTTCAGCGTGCTTCAGCACCAAACAAAGACGCATAACACAGCAAACAAATAATGGTATTTTCCAAGTATAAAATTCGTTCACAAGGGGCTGCCCCTGGCAAACGATCCAGCTGTGGCTAATTACACTGTAACGCAGAGAGAAAATAACAGTTCCTGAAAGCTGACTCCCAGTATATTTCGCCCCACATTCTATATAACAGGGCTGTGCTTAATTATACTGAGCCAAGGCAAGAGAAACATGTGAAACATTTCTCAACTTAACGACAAGGTACAGACATTGAAACGACTTTTGAATTTGTGCACTGATAGCATACAATAGCAAAGCTTAGAGAAAGCTTTTGACAACGTTAACTGGAATACTCTCTTTCAAATTCTGAAGGTGGCAGGGGTAAAATACAGGGAGCGAAAGGCTATTTACAATTTGTACAGAAACCAGATGGCAGTTATAAGAGTCGAGGGGCATGAAAGGGAAGCAGTGGTTGGGAAGGGAGTGAGACAGGGTTGTAGCCTCTCCCCGATGTTATTCAATCTGTATATTGAGCAAGCAGTAAAGGAAACAAAAGAAAAATTCGGAGTAGGTATTAAAATTCATGGAGAAGAAATAAAAACTTTGAGGTTCGATGATGACATTGTAATTCTGTCAGAGACAGCAAAGGACTTGGAAGAGCAGTTGAACGGAATGGACAGTGTCTTGAAAGGAGGATATAAGATGAACATCAACAAAAGCAAAACGAGGATAATGGAAGGTAGTCAAATTAAATCGGGTGATGCTGAGGGGATTAGATTAGGAAATGAGACACTTAAAGTAGTAAAGGAGTTTAGCTATTTAGGGAGCAAAATAACTGATGATGGTCGAAGTAGAGAGGATATAAAACGTAGACTGGCAATGGCAAGGAAATCGTTTCTGAAGAAGAGAAATTTGTTAACATCGAGTAGAGATTTAAGTGTCAGGAAGTCGTTTCTCAAAGTATTTGTACGGAGTGTAGCCATGTATGGAAGTGAAACATGGACGATAACCAGTTTGGACAAGAAGAGAATAGGAGCTTTCGAAATGTGGTGCTACAGAAGAATGCTGAAGATAAGGTGGGTAGATCACGTAACTAATGAGGAGGTATTGAATATGATTGGGGAGAAGAGAAGTTTGTGGCACAACTTGACTAGAAGAAGGGATCGGTTGGTAGGACATGTTTTGAGGCATCAAGGGATCACAAATTTACCATTGGAGGGCAGCGTGGAGGGTAAAAATCGTAGAGGGAGACCAAGAGATGAATACACTAAGCAGATTCAGAAGGATGTAGGTTGCAGTAGGTACTGGGAGATGAAGAAGCTTGCACAGGATAGAGTAGCATGGAGAGCTGCATCAAACCAGTCTCAGGACTGAAGACCACAACAACAACAATAGCATACAATTAAAATTACCTTTGTTGTATAAAGTGTCATGATAACTTAATAAAATGTTGCCTTTTTCAGCAATAAATAAACTGATAGTGCAGGTAGTATATAAACTTTTTGTGCGTTAGTAACAGTAACATGTCTTTCTATTCCTAAATGCAGCATTGTAGTCACAAGCCATGAAATAAACCTAGTTTTAGTTGGAATAAGGATGTTGAATACTTAGGTCTCGCAGAGAACTGACATAAGTTTATGTTCCAGAATATTTTGTAGGTCATGCTGGGAGCTGGCGAGATTTTCCAGAAAATAATATTATGATGAAATGTTTTATAGGTCACACCGAGATCTGACGAGAATTATCAGAAGATGTTTATTGAAGTCATGCCGTGTGCTGACGACATTTAATCCTGAATGTTTTATAATAGGTCACCCAGAGAGCTGACGCAACTTACAGATGCTGGAGGAGAATGTATATGTTAGTATATAAGAAATATAAAACGTTATCAAATAATTTTGCTAGCATGTGACACATCGCAGCACTACGGATGGAAAAAACACATTAACATGTTTACAATGTTTATCTTAGTCAATGTTTACCTGTCTTTTCAGCTATATAATTTTTTTTGCAAGAACATGGCATCTTTAACGACAGATACATACATATAAACAAATTAAAAACATATACCGTTACAACGATTCCCACTGTGAGATAAAGGGGAAGTCATCGCGCGCTGAAAATATTCCAAGTTCGGAGGAAGCAGTGGTTGCACGGGCCTCTTGGCGGGTGCGGGCCGCTCGGAAGTCCGACCACGTGGTGCCAAACGCTGGGTCCAGCCACGTGACTGTGAATCCCATGGTGATGCTATGTTGATGAAGGAGACACGTCGGGAACGCCAAAGATGGCGGACTTTGTGAAACGTTAAGGGCAGACATTTCACAGGTCGCACAGAAATGATTAGTAGCCAGATGAATCATGATACCTCAAAAAGAAACATGTACATTTCCATTATTTGCACAACGATTCTGATGGTATAATCAGATTTTCAATACATTTATCAATTTAAAGTTTAATATCAGACGGTAAATTATACAAGTAACACCCAGAAACGAATTTCTGAAATATAAACGCTTCATCCGATTTTTTCGATCGCCGTGTCTTTAGAAAGCTATTAGTGTAAATCTAAATTGGTATGAATTAAAGGCATGTAACTTGAATAGTACATGAGTTAGTGGAGGTCAAAGCGGCCGATTACTATCGATCGCGTCAGGGCATAAGTACTCCACAGTTACACGAGAAAACGGCAGCCGAATGCTTATAAATATATTTACTCATCTATGTCTTTGTTTATATATCCATATATACTATTCACGAAGAAACAGGTTAAATATTTACTGTGTTTTAGAAAGCACAGAGACATTAGGCTACTGGCCTAACTTTTGCTTCTTTCTTTTGATATATGTTTATTTAGTTGTTCATGTATTTAATAATGTGTGTTTGAGCGTGTTTATGGTCCAGCCGTAGGAATATTTATTTAATTTCAAGTATTTAAAAGTCTAGTATTTCGAATATGTTTCATTATGTTTGTGACTGTGCGTTGGTATGAAGACATGGTGCGAGCGCTCTAGCCAATCACAGCGCTCGTGAATGGGGAGACTGGATTGAAGCGAGTTTCCGGAGAGGACACAGTGATTGCTGGACAGTACGGCACTGGACACGGGAGTGAGTGCTGGATGCGGACAGCACAGCGCGACGGACACACAGTCGGCGGAAAGGCTTGGACATTGGAGTTGTTTGCGCGTGGTCACGGCAGATAGAAATACTTCGGAGTGCGGACTTGTGAACTTGTGAGATTTCTGAGGTTTCTACAGTGAAGAAGTAGTGTGCGTTTACAAGTGAATATCTCGCGTGCTATGTTGTTTGTTCATGACTAATTACATGCAATTGGAATGTATTGTCTCCCTGTTATTCAACCTATATTTTATGTAATTGCTGGACCATCGACACGAATAAGTGTTTTGCATAAATACACCCCATTCTCAGAAGTACTTCTACTATCATACTCATCATTTGAAGTCGTTAAGATAGTACCTGCAGATTTTATTTAATTGCAATCTTTCATTTGTAAATTTATATGTTACTTTCATAATTCGCAATTGCCGAGTAATAGAAACCTTCGACCATTCGATTCGTGTGTGTATTCTTATCGTATACTGTAGACTCAGCAGTATTTGGTCTGTAATGCGGCAACTACATATCCTAGCCCCTAGACAAAGAAACCAGCCAGAACTTTTAATATTGCAACTCCGAGTCGGAGGGTGCATAGTTGTTTTGAAAGCCCGCACCACTCTGTACAATATACATTTTTTTCCATCTACATGACGATGTTTGATACACAATTTTAAACAAAATTTATATTATGACTGGCAATAGACGACTCGCAACTGGCGACTACATCACTGAATGGAATATAAAGGGAAATGGGAAACTTTATTAAAGTAAGACAAGAAATGCATTGCAAAGGAATAAAAAGGGATATAATGGCCAAGCTAGGGATAAATTTTTTTATGTGTATGTAAGCATGGATACAAATATCTTAACGTATAGAACATTTTTTTTGTCTACAAGAAAGTAATGTAATCACTAATGTTCAATGAAAACATGTAACAATACACCTGTATAAGACAATTGCATGCTGAGAAACAGTACTGCAGTAATAATTTTTTTGAAACGAGAATCAATTTTATTCCAACAATGTCACACAACTATTATGACTAAGTAAGAATGTAACAAGTAGTGACTTTGAGTCTCATATATAAAATATGTAATATGTGAGAAAAATTTTGGTTAAGAAATCTTAAATGGAAAACACGTAATTTTATTATGATGAGCAAGTAATTTGTAACTACACTCCTGGAAATTGAAATAAGAACACCGTGAATTCATTGTCCCAGGAAGGGGAAACTTTATTGACACATTCCTGGGGTCAGATACATCACATGATCACACTGACAGAACCACAGGCACATAGACACAGGCAACAGAGCATGCACAATGTCGGCACTAGTACAGTGTATATCCACCTTTCGCAGCAATGCAGGCTGCTATTCTCCCATGGAGACGATCGTAGAGATGCTGGATGTAGTCCTGTGGAACGGCTTGCCATGCCATTTCCACCTGGCGCCTCAGTTGGACCAGCGTTCGTGCTGGACGTGCAGACCGCGTGAGACGACGCTTCATCCAGTCCCAAACATGCTCAATGGGGGACAGATCCGGAGATCTTGCTGGCCAGGGTGGTTGACTTACACCTTCTAGAGCACGTTGGGTGGCACGGGATACATGCGGACGTGCATTGTCCTGTTGGAACAGCAAGTTCCCTTGCCGGTCTAGGAATGGTAGAACGATGGGTTCGATGACGGTTTGGATGTATCGTGCACTATTCAGTGTCCCCTCGACGATCACCAGTGGTGTACGGCCAGTGTAGGAGATCGCTCCCCACACCATGATGCCGGGTGTTGGCCCTGTGTGTTAGTTAGTTAGTTGTTGGATGTTTAAGGGGGACTAAACAGCGAAGGTCATCAGTCCCCCCCTGTGTGCCTCGGTCGTATGCAGTCCTGATTGTGGCGCTCACCTGCACGGCGCCAAACACGCATAGGACCATCATAGGCACCAAGGCAGAAGCGACTCTCATCGCTGAAGACGACACGTCTCCATTCGTCCCTCCATTCACGCCTGTCGCGACACCACTGGAGGCGGGCTGCACGATATTGGGGCGTGAGCGGAAGACGGCCTAACGATGTGCGGGACCGTAGCCCAGCTTCATGGAGACGGTTGCGAATGGTCCTCGCCGATACCCCAGGAGCAACAGTGTCCCTAATTTGCTGGGAAGTGGCGGTGCGGTCCCCTACGGCACTGCGTAGGATCCTACGGTCTTGGCGTGCATCCGTGCGTCGCTGCGGTCCGGTCCCAGGTCGACGGGCACGTGCACCTTCCGCCGACCACTGGCGACAACATCGATGTACTGTGGAGACCTCACGCCCCACGTGTTGAGCAATTCGGCGGTACGTCCACCCGGCCTCCCGCATGCCCACTACACGCCCTCGCTCAAAGTCCGTCAACTGCACATACGGTTCACGTCCACGCTGTCGCGGCATGCTACCAGTGTTAAAGGCTGCGATGGAGCTCCGTATGCCACGGCAAACTGGCTGACACTGACGGCGGCGGTGCACAAATGCTGCGCAGCTAGCACCATTCGACGGCCAACACCGCGGTTCCTGGTGTGTCCGCTGTGCCGTGCGTGTGATCATTGGTTGTACAGCCCTCTCGCAGTGTCCGGAGCCAGTATGGTGGGTCTGACACACCGGTGTCAATGTGTTCTTTTTTCCATTTCCAGGAGTGTATATGATGGCTGTATTATGACTTAGAATTTTATGTCAAATTCATACAATGTGATATTTTTTGTAATCGTAGAGTGAAGATAATTTTAAAAAATTTTTTTAGTAGACAAATGATGGTACCAACCATATCCATGTACCCTTCGCCAAAATAATTTTACCTGTACATTGAATCCTGTACATCCCTATGGTACGGAACACAAACAAACTGCGACAAATTCAATTATGGACCAGGCTACTTCTACGTATAATATTTTTCTACAATGGGTGTGTGGGCATACCAAGATGCACACCACAATTACTGCTTCACTACAATGGGTGTGTGCATACCAAGATGCATACTACAACTACTGTTTTACTACAGTGGGTGTATGAATACCAAGATGCACACCATAACTATTAATGGAGCTATCAAATTGGAACCAGTACCTGATGCAGCTACAGCAACTCAGGTTATTCGACATTATACTTAGTGTCTGTGTACGCTAAAAATTTTGTCAATGAGACAACTGAACTATATGGATATACCTGGTGTCGTGCTATGTGAGTGAAAGAGATGGATTTTCGATTGCAGTCACAGACAGTCACCAGTGCTATGACCATGTTATCAAATTCTTTTACAACCCTCCTTTATGATAGTACTAGCTGACGCCAGCTTGGACATTAAAAATATTCTAATTAATAATTTGTATTGATATAAGAAATAATTTTTGCAATTGTCAATTTAAAAACCCAAATTTTGAATAAGTCGAAGCTATTTTGCATTTTTGCATGATGCATCTCAAATTTGGATATTATTACTAGCTAAGTTGACAATTTTTTCCACTATATTATTAATACTCAAATTTTACTTCCACATGTTATTGTACATTTATTCTGAAATTTGTGTTATTGCTGACTACTTTCATAAACACTCATCTTTGTGTAGATATAAGACGTACTTTCAAATGTCACTGTATATACAAATGCTTATAAATTTTTTTATTACTGGTTCACTTGATACTCTTTTTCAATATATTTTCTATAGTTAAATTTTTTCTTCTCATGCCAAGTCCAACTGACTTAACGACGAATCAAAATTAAAAAAAACCAGTGTTGGGCTATGAAATATGCCAATAGAAAATCAAACAGGCTATGAAAAATGTTTATAAGCTAAGAAATATGTAAATAACAATTATAGTGTGTAAGAAAAGTGTTTTGTAAAATTTATTTAAGTTCTTAGGATATCGATGGTGACAGTGAAGTATCCGCACCAAGCTCTTTGTTGGCGGGAGATCCCGCGCATTGTTACATAGGGAGCATGGGGAGAAGCGCGCAGCATTGCGAATAGAAGACTCTTGAGTCAACCTTTGTGCAGTGACATTGTATGTAGAGACAGAGCGGTGTGCCTGTTCGCCACCAGCTACATATTACTTGAAGAATACTATCATTATGTAATTTGTAATTATTTATGAATTATTCTAAATCGACGTCTTGAAGACATCAAAGGTATTTAAGCGCAAACTCCATATTGTAAGCTCGTAATTACATTTTTAATCTGTTTTATGCCAACGATCCCCACTGTAGGGAAGCAGCATACTCACCCCTTATAAAATTCACATCAGGCTTTCCATTGTGTGCCAGCCAGTCTGCTGTAACTAGCTCTGACGTCATAAATGTTGCACAATACTTTAAAAATCAAGTAAATAACCTGAAACGTTTCTAGCATGTCAGGAGTAATACTAAATCAATATGTGTTGAATATCAGTTCAATAACTTTAACCATTTTCGAAATTTAGGTGTTTTTCTGTAAAAATCATTGGTGCAACAGAAAGAGCTAGAAACTTAAAAATTTATATTTAGATTCCTTTTGCATATTAATTTAATAGAAACAGTATTCTGGATCTCACAAAGCAAAATTTTAGTTGAAATTCATGATTTTCTGGTTTTTGTCTTAGTAATTAAGGAAGCAAGATAGATTAAGTAGGCGAATAAATAAAGCTAGGATGTTTAAATTTAAGTAGAAGGGAGATCCGCTATAATCATAAAAATGTGAGACGTTTTAACAGAATAACTACAAAACTACAGCTATAGCGTATCTCCAAAGAGCAAATTCAGAGCTCGTCTACTGCGTGTAGTGTAATTCAGTTAATTATCTCGCCCAAAATATTTGACTTCGCCACATCAGACTTTTATTATGATTACTTACCTGTGTGCTGTTTGCACAATTAAATAGAAAGCTTCATTGGCCATCAGCAATGGAAGCAATGATTTATTCGATAACTTAAAGTGGTGCATTACTAGCCCAGTGGCTAGTCGGGAGAGCAGATTTTATCAGGCATTCCCTTAGCCGTCCGCACCGCGGCTTTATATGTAAGAACGCTGCGCGAGAAAAAGGAAGGCCCCAGTTCTCTCCAGACGCTGATTAGCGCACCACCTGTGCCGGGAGTCGCGTCGCGTCAGTATCGTTGATATAAACAGCCTTGGATGCAGTAATAAGTTACTCGGGATACGCGTAACTATGAAATCGTTTTCGAGTGAAGTGTTAATTTTGGGATGACGTTAATGATCTATCTTTAGTTTTCGAATGTCGTATTATCACGTGCCGCTGCAGGACAGAGATTCTACCATTATTAGCGTGGCGTTTGATGAACATTATCATCAAATTATGGCGATCATTCACTTAAACATTTAATTTGAACAGTTATAGTGGCATCAGTGCATTAGACTCTGAACTGCTCTGGTAGTTGGATTGTGGGGTTTCTTTTTGGTCTGTGACTTTCAGAATATAGTGAACATTTTAGAGAGAATGGTTTTTGATTATGAATTCCAGACAATCTCCTAATTCCTCAGAGCTGTAAGCTGTACCTATAAATGTATTTCTGATATGAAGTGGGCACTAGGAATTCTAATTACAGGCTTCACGTTTTGCTAATCACTTTCTGGATGCCAATATTGCAGTTAGAGAGCCAGTGTTGAGAATGGCAAACAACAGCATTAAATAAATAATAGGAACAATAACAAACAATTCTATCCGCTGCCCCACACCACCTCAACCAAAGTTTTATAAATTCAATCATTATAAAGAGTTAAAAATTTATATTTAATTATTTTTCAGAATAGATCAGTTTATCTCAGTCAATATCGTATTATTTTTCATTGAAACCAGTAACCACAAGATTTAACTTCTGTTGAGTTTTCTCAGTATTTTTATTTAATAATGACATTGAATTTTGTACCAGTAACTTCAATCAAAAAAGCAAATGAATAATAAGTACAATTTTAGCTCACATTTTGCAGTCCTAGTAAATGAATGGCAGCCCAAATAATTATTAACAACAGATCAGAGTGAGTATATTCAGACATGCAGTCAGATGACGTTATCCAGAGGCGACCCAGCAAAATAGAAGGTAAGGAAAAAATATATGTATGTTTTCAGGTTCATTTCATAGACAACCAGTACTAATGGCCATGGCGTAAGTGTATGTCATCACGTCCAAATAATCTTCTTTTGATCAGTCACATTGATATTGTTACCAATAAAGGCACAAAGCATACAGAATTGTGTACACTAAGGACTATCATATGAGACACGTTGTGGAAAGCAAGTCCAGACAGGAAAGCTGCAAGGCACTCCGGGGACATATCATATCACATTCAGAAAAGCATCATCCACACACTTCTGAAGACGGAAAGAGGAACAAGTGCCAGAATTACCGCACAATCAACTTAACAGCTCATGCATCCAAGTTGCTGACAAGAATGATGTACAGAAGAATGGAAAAGAAAATTGAGGATGCGCTAGATGATGATCAGTTTGGCTTTAGGAAAGGTAAAGGCACGGGAGAGGCAATTCTGATGTTATAGTTAATAATGGAAGCAAGACTAAAGAAAAATCAAGAAACGTTCATAGGATTTGTCGACCTGCAAAAAGCGTTGGACAATGTAAAATGGTGCAAGATGTTCGAAATTCTGAAAAAAGTAGGGGTAAGCTATAGGGAGAGATGGGTCATATACAATATGTACAACAGCCAACAGCGAATAATAAGAGTGGGTTACCAAGAACGAAGTGCTCATATTAAAAGGGTTTAAGACAAAGATGTAGCCATTCGCCCCTACTGTTCAATCTGTACGTCGAGGAACAAATGATGGAAATAAAAGAAAGGTCCAGGAGTGGAATTAAAATTCAAGCTGAAAGGATATCAATGATACGATTCGCTGATGACATTCCTATCCTGAGTGAAAGTGAAGAAGAGTTACATGATCTAGTGAAGAAGAATTTCCTTGTCTGCTGAACTGAATGAACAGTCTAATGAGTACAGAGTATGGATTGAGAGTAAATCGAAGAAATACGAATTTTAATGAGAAGTAGTAGAAATGAGAATAGTGAGAAACTTACCATCAGGCTTGATGGTCATGAAGTAGATGAAGTTAAGGAATTCTGCTACCTAGGCAGTAAAATAACCAATGACAGACGGAGCAAGGAGGACATCAAAAGCAGACTAGCAATGGCAAAAAAGGGCAATCCTGACCAAGAGAAGTCTACTAATAACAAATATCCGCCGTAATTTGAGGAAACAAAATTCTGAGAGCAGCATCGGATGGTAGCGAAACATGGACTGTGGGAAGACCAGAACAGATACGATAACGTTGACATACTTAACGTTTTAATCCAGTAAAATAATCCACCTGAGATGTGTTATATGTTTAGGACGATATTTATGAAAGACATGTTGAGCGAATAGCTGTCTGCCTGATAGAATGAATTATACACTCGAGATGTGCCGATACAGACGAATGCTGAAAATTAGGTGGACTGATAAGGTAAGGAATGAGAAGGTTCTGCAAAGAATCGGAGAGGAAAGGGATAGGTGGAAGACACTATTAAGGAGAAGGGACAGGATGATAGGACGTCTGTTAAGACATGAGGGGATGACATCTATGGTAGTAGGGGGAGCTGTAGAGGACAAAAACTGTAGAGGAAGACAGAGATTGGAATACATTCAGCAAATAATTGAGGTCATAGGTTGCAAGTGCTACTCTGAGATGAAGAGGTTAGCACAGGAGAGGAATTCGTGGTGGGCCCCATCTAACCAGTCAGAAGAATGATAACAAAACAATTTGGTATGCCAATGGTCTCTAGGAGAACGACTACCCAAAACACTTAACTGTTATCTCTGTAACCAATAGAACCAGACATATGTGCCCCGTGAGGAATCGCATTTTCACGCGTGACTTTTAGGAAGATACTGATATGAAGCACTGTCGGTCACGGACTGATATACAGCATAAGCTTTCAGTCTGATCTAACGTAACATTGTCCGATCAAGACGTCATGTTTTTACTATGTAATACAGGTCACATTCTAAACATTCTGCGTGGTGTCTGTTTGTTCTATATCGTGTCTCCCTACCACTTTCGCGCAACGACGCTCTGAGCGTGTTTTTTAGGGAATTGACTAGTTTGAACCTGGGACCTGTTGCTGGTAAGGAGACGTCAGACCACACATGACATGTAGAATTCAGAAGAGTTCAGTGAGACTAGCGATGATATAACCAAATACTTAATGATTTCAGCGTCAGCTCCACTGCACTCCCTGTAAAGGAATCTTAATACTAACTAAATTTAGTGGAAGGGGTTCAAGGCTTCCTATTTTTAGTTAGCTGGTAAAATAACCTCGAAAAAGCAGTTAAGTTTACCATTGGTAATTTTATTCTACTCACAAAACATCGTTTATAAATTGCACTATTGATAAAAGGAAATGTTTTTATACAGGATGGTAAAAACCAACTGCGTTCAACAAAAATGTGAACGAATATGGGTTTTCAAGTTCTACAATGGATCGAAGGATGACCTATGCCATATCACATCTATAATCTAAGTTTAAATTAAGTTTCAGAAAAGGGAAAACTATCAAAATGGTCTACAGTGACCCTCAATTATCTTTAATTACTTATCTAACTTGTCGTAAATTACAGTGGCTGATGTGGCTTCTCAATAACTATATATCAGAAAAATCATCGAGTTTCATATTTTTACTTCAAGTGGCAAATGTGAACAACATGAGCTTTAATTGACGATCGACACTAGTATTACGTAAAGGGGATGTAACAGATGAGATTTCTGCAGTTCTGAGTGAAGCCTTATGCGCTCAAAAATGTGGCATCGAGTGCATTCATTACCTTGACGGTGTTCGTCAGGGGGCGGCAGCCGGCGCAGCTCCGTCCAGCTCGCCCTCTCGGAAGCAACTCTTTCCTAACTTCTCCTTACTACAATTTACCGAAGTTGGTTTTAAAATAACTATCTGGCTGTGTTTTCATCTGACCAATCAGGGTCTCAATGTTAACCTTAAGCTCTGCCTACAAAAATTCTGTCTATGCAATGAGAAACGTTATACTTTTCGTGGTGGGGCAATGTTTTTAAAGTTTGCAACGTAAGAGAGACGCGAAACAGTCTCACGCTAAAAACTTGCGGGTGGTGTTCTCGTAGTGGTTAGCTGGCGACATGGGTGTCCGTCCCTTATCGTAGGGCCTTGTCGCTTAACACGGTTCTGCTCTCGGCTTCTGTTCTCGTTTCTCCCCTCAGAACTGCGTCTGTCTCACGGTGGTAAGGTATGACATGCATTTAGGCATTCTTGTGTTAGTCTGTGGTATTCCATTTGCTCACTCGTTACTCGTATTACTTTGGTTAATTTAATGTCACGATTTATTCGGAGCTATGTGACATACTACTGGATTTGCTTATCATGTCAGGGTTGTCATCGAAGGTGTTGGATTTGCCTGACACCTTACATATCACCTCCCTTTGAACTTGATTTTTGCGCTGAAGTTAGGCAATGATTGAATCGTTGTCTAAGTCCGTCAAAAAACATTGCTTTATCTAAATTTTGCTGCCTACTGTTCAGCCACGTTATTCTGTATATGCTGTTCCATGCTAGTTTGTATTACTAATTTATATTTTTATATTCTTCCACATTATAATTATAAATGACAAAAGAAGAATATTTTTATGCTATTATTAATTTTTAATTATTTTCTTTCTTTATTTAAGTGTGAAATTTGTTATCGAAAGTGAGGAGTCTTTCACATCGATTTGCTTAGAAATATATTTTTTTTATAAATGTAGTAATTAAGTAAAATCAATTCCTAACACATTTTCTAAATATCATGTACAAGTAAAAATGTTTTGGTTTCTAGACACTCATTTCGACATTGTTACACTAACAAATAAGAATTATTTCCAAGAATTGCTTTGACAACGAAATATACATACACAAGTATTGAGATATTATCCTAACAAATGGTACAAATGTTAAAAAAAAGGGAAAACATCCAACAAGATAATTTTTTATTCTTTGTTTTTATAAGGTGAACATAAGTAAAATATAGTCCTTTTTTTATTTTAAATAGGAGAAAATAAGTGGCATATAGTTTTAGTGTTTATTATGCCTTACTTTTGTTCTTTATATTCTGTCCATTTCAGAACTAATGACTTATTTTATCGATAGTCTATTTTTTACTTAAGTCCATAGTCAGTGACTGTTATTTTGTAGTTTATTAGCTGTCTGGTGTGCTTAACTTATTTAGTTTTTCACACGTTTCTTTTGCACAATTCTTACATCACATAATTTGATTTCACATATTCACACAATCCTATGAATGTTTAAGTATGATGTTGGCGAATGTTTTTGCACGAAGGTGATGGACTTGAGCGAGATGGATGTAGGCAAGTATTTGATGTACAGCTTCGTTCGTTGTTCCTTGTTGGCTTTGCAAGTGTGTGTTGCTGTTGTGGAGGTCCCATAATGGAATGGAGCTGTGAGTGCAGAATCTCATGGTTTACTGGCTTTGTATGCGTAAAAGTCATCGTTATGTGTCTCTGAAAGCGGTCGTTTTTCGTTGTCATACTACGCAGACGACTAGTTTACAATAGGATAGGGATTTGGGAAGGTATGTCGTCTATTCTTCACCCATCTTCTTTCTTGGTCTCAATCTTGCGAATCTTCAACCTCTGTTCTTCCTGATTTTTCTCTGCTTCTTACTTGATTCTTTGTTCTTCTCTGGGCAGGATATGGAAATATTTATTGATAACTAGTTGCTTTGAAGTTCTCCTCTTAGTAGCAATTTGATAAATGGTTTGGACATGTAATTTCTACTTTGTGGACGTTTTCCTCAGCTTCGTGCATCAGCATGCTGTTTAATAGCAGTAGTGTGACTTTTACACATATTTTTTTGCCAGTGGTGGTTTGCCCAAGCAGTCTTCTCGTCGGGCCGTTTTTTGCTCGCTCCACTGAGTGGGGGCGCTTGGAGACCCTTCCGGCGTTTGGCGTTCGGTGTCCCGTAGCGTCTCTGCAGGGCCCCGCTACTGTGAGGGTCAGTGTTCCGTCCCAGCAGGGTTCCGCCTAGCGGTTAGATTTATTGCCCACTTCAGTTACAAGGGCCTTCTGTTGGTCTCACTGTCCTTTCCCTTCTCTCGACGCTTCTGCCTTGTAGGAATCGTGTCTTGCTAATTACGTCCTTCTCTTTCTTGATACTTCTCGCATTGCAACTTGTGGGTCGTTGCATCTGGTCTTTGCTGGAGATTTTAGAATGGTTCTCACAAAAAGTTTTACTTATAATCATCTAACATATGTCTAGTACCTACATTGTTTTACGCCTTCTTAAAAGTTTTACACATTTCGGCGCCCATTCCATGTTACAATTCTAAGATATCTTGAGTCTTAACTTATACAAGAAACCTCAAATTCGTTTTTTTTAATTTTTTTTGTGTAGTGTTGTGGTGTATAGCATTTTAGTATTTCATGCTGTTAGACTAACTACGCTTTATCCCTTCTCCTATTGGTGTTATTATTGAAACTACTTTCGTTTTCCCACCTTCCTCTCTCTTCATTCTTCTTTCTCCTGACGATCTTATCTGCAACACAATCTTGAAATATTGTGCTGATTATTTACCAGTAATAAAATTAATCTTCAAACTTGTACTGAAAGTGTTTATTACTGCCAGTCTTAGGTAAAATACCCTCTAATTCTCTTTTACTCTGTTCCAAAATACCTTGAACTTCTTGCAATTTTTCGTCGATTTCTTTATGGACTTCTAACATGAGTTGATGCGATTCTCCCTTTTGTGCATACCATTCTAATTCTTCATCCTCTTTATCTCGCGTCATTCTTAATTGTTCGTTTATGACTGGTATTTCTTCTAATTTTAGATTTTGCTCAAAGAGAAGTGTGACATTCCCAAATGTTACGCTACCTTTCCCCATATTTATTATCGCTCGTCTCTCATTTAAAAAATCTGCACCTATAACCAAATCTACAGTTAGTTTAGATATAATCACAAAGTTGGCTTCTATCTTTTGCCATTGGCACGAAGGAGTTAACCTTGTTTGTCTTGTAACTTTCGCAGCATTGTTTCTAATAGGACCTCTTACTTTAAACTTACGGGTTTTCAGAACTGGCAGTTCCTCATTGGCATTACACCGCATGAATAAATTTTCTGAGATCGCAGTCAGTTCACTTCCGCTATCAATTACAATATTGACTGCGATATGCTTTACCATGGTCTTCACAATTGGTTGAATTTGAAAGGGTTGGTTCTGTTCTTCTTCTTTTTGCATCAACGAATCCTCCACTGAATCATACATGAGTCTTTTTAGGAATTTCCCTTGTGAATTCGAACTTTCTGTAGGATAAGCTTCGGTGCTACTTCTCTCCCTTTTATTTCCTCTTCTCTATTTCTTCCTTCATTTACGCTTTCTTCAACATCCTCTACTTTTTCTTCATCCTCGTCTATCTTCACCTTCTTCGTCGCTACTTCCACATAATCACATCTAAATGCTCTAATTATTGCTTCATAACTTCCTTCATTATATACATTGGGTTGTCTGCCCACTCGTAACTTATTTTCAACTTCTGTCGACTGCGCATTATCCTCATTGAATTCGCTTTCCCTGGTTTCCATCTCAAATAGCTCTGCAGTATTCATTACTTCGTCCTTTCCTCCTACATTCGTTGTGCAAGCCTCTGGTAATTCATCTTCCTCGTTAGTATTCTCCCAATTAATTTCGTCCCAACACGATATTTTTATTTTATTGTCTTCGTTTTCATCTGGTCCCTGCGGATTTGTTTCGTCCTTCTTCTCTTCTCGTGATAAGATTTTTACTTCTCTGTTCAAGGTCCTGCAATTGTCCTGGGTCGGTGCGTCATTCTCTTTGGCATGGGCGCTTAGTTGTCAATTCGAACGTTTATCAGGGTTTGGTGGTCTTACCTCCACCTCTTCTATCTTTATTCTCTTTTCTTGTTCAGCTTGTTGATAGTGGTTTCTTTGTTGATAATTTGTCGGTCTATTGGCTCTCCAGTATCCGTTCCGGTTGTCGTTATTCTCTCTGTAATAGTTGTTGCTGTTCCTGGGTGAATTATAGTTATGGCCATATTCTCTTCTAAATCCATAACCGGTTCTTTGTTGAAATCTATTGTCGTTTCTTGGTGCGAAGTTATCACATGGTCCGTAATTATTGTTTCTTTGTACTGTGTCTTGAGATTCCACTGCTTTTTGCTTTCGTTTTCACGTGCGCTTCGTCTTTTTCTTGCGGCATCTTCCGAAAATATGAACTCTAGTTCCCTTAGAATACCTTTAAATGCTTCGACGTCATTGCCTCCGCGAGCTACTAATGATTGCTGGTATTTCAATGGTACCTTCATCGCGCATAATTTAATCAACTCTCCATCACTGTAGGGTACATCTAAGCATTGATTTTTCTTTGCCATTAATTCGAAAAATTTTGACGGGACTCTTCTCTCCTGAATTTTCAAAATATGGGTTCTGTAATAATTCGTACTTCACTCTGTTCTGTGCTTCGCTGGACCAATATCGTGAGAGAAACGTCTCTCTGAAATCTTCGTACGATCGGCATGTCGCTGCAACATTCTATATGGTTTCTGCGACTGTTCCTGACATGTGTGCACATATAAAGTCTAACTTGTGTGCTAGTGTCCAGTGTTCTGGTAATCCTACTCGGAATTGAGCAATAAAAGTTCGTGGATGTAATGAGTTTCCTTGTCGAAAGTGTTGAAATTTTCTGACTGTGAGGAAATGATCGTTGTCGTACTTCGTCGTAGTTCTATATGAAATTCGCGATTCTTCGCCACTTTTGTTTCTGATCATTTCTCCCGTCGTTCTTTTCGGTTGTGGTAGATCCATTGGATATTTTCCACTGTAACTTTCGCCTACCCTTGCGTGGTATCGTTGGAGTGGTACGCAATAATTTTGTTCCATCGGTTGTGAACGTGTAGCTGAATGCATTGCACTGTACTCGTCGTGACCTGGCTTTCCATTGTCACGTATGTTACTTTCCGCCTGTGATTGGAATCGCAAATGCGTAATATCTGCGTTAATTGATTGTTTTTCCGGTGCTGTTACAGATACGGATGTGGTTGCAGACTCTGTGCTTGTTCGATCCTGTTCACTACGCTCTTCAATGGTTTGCAACAACTCTGTTCGCAATTTCTGAAATTGTCGCTTCGTTTGCGCTTCTGTTTTGACTATGCGATTATCATATCTTTTCAGCGCTGCTTTTGTGACATGTTTGTGTAACACACTGTTTTCAACGACTTCACGCACTGTACCTGGTGCTTGTCTAGTAATTACGTTTATCTGTTTCTCTAGTTTCTTGACTTCTCCCTGGGTGTTGTTACGTAATGTTTTGATCTCGTCCTGAGTGTCGTTACGCAATGTTTGTACGTCCACTTGTACCTTGTCAATGTCTGTTCTCAATTTATTGTGACCTGTTATTAAGTTTCCTATCACTTCTCGAGATTCTTTTGCCTCGTCTTCAATATGACTTAGGTGTAACTGAATTTTTTTGTTTTGTTCTTTAATCTCACGCATCTGTCTCGTGGTTTCTGCATTCTGAATTTGAATTAGATTCGCTATGTCTTTATTTTGCCTTGTCATGGTTTCCGTAATTTGTTTTAATAATGCTGCCAAATTGGAGGGTCCTATTGCATTTTCTTCCGACGTCCTACGCTCTGTGTTTTCGCCCAAGTGTTGGTACGCAACCGATTGCATTGAACTGTGCTGTGACACGTTTCTGCTCGCATTCCTTGTACTCTGTGGTGAGGGAGCTCTGATTACTTGTACTATGGGTTCTACGTATTCAAGACGCAAGTTAGAATCCTCATCGACTGTCTCTCTACTTTCCTGCTCCTCTGTCGTATGCTGACTTACGTTTTCTATGCTTTGACGTACATTACCCTCGTTATGGTGCGTTATATGTCCTATTTCTCGCCATACTGCATCGTCTGTTATACAATCCTCTATTCTCTGTCCATTTTCATGCTGGGTCTCTACCTCAATTCGGTCAAGGTCTCGATCTGCCATTGCTAATCTTTCCGAATCCCTTATTTTCTGTTTTAAAAGCAATTCACGCGCCCTACTTCGAGTCAACATGCGCTCATACGATCTCACGCGTCTCATAAACTTTTTGTTCACACGACTTGACGCTACCAAGACTGACAATCCATTCACTTACTTGTTGGGTCAGAACCAACTTGTCAACGATGTAGCCGCCACCTGTGCGCTTGCATTGAGGAGAAAAAATTTTCTAACAATTTTTAAAATTCATAACTTAATTATGCTACTTTCTCTGCTAGAATGTCGATCTATTGAATACTTTCTTACTATCTATCGCTGCAGCTACTGTTTTCGACTATCTATAAAGTTCAAAAAAAATTCTTTTTATTACGACAATTTTTCAACAGGATATTTTTCTGACCTAGTTAGGCATGTGGTCGACCTTCAATCATGGTATTTTACCATCCTGGCAGGGTCGCCATTTTCTAAACATTCTGCATGGTGTCTGTTTGTTCTATATCGTGTCTTTCTACCACTTCCACGCAACGACTCTCTGAGCGTGTTTTCTAGGAAATTGACTAGTTTGAACCTGGGATCTGTTGCTGGTAAGGAGACGTCAGACCACACATGACATGTAGAATTCAGAAGAGTTCAGTGAGACTAGCGATGATATAACCAAATACTTAATGATTTCAGCGTCAACTCCACTGCACTCCCTGTAAAAGAATCTTAATACTAACTAAATTTAGTGGAAGGGGTTTAAGGCTTTCCTATTTTTAGTTAGCTGGTAAAATAACCTCGAAAAAGCAGTTAAGTTTACCATTGGAAATTTTATTCTACTCACAAAACATCGTTTATAAATTGCACTATTGATATAAGGAAATGTTTTAATACAGGATGGTAAAAACCAACTGCGTTCAACAAAAATGTGAACGAATATGGGTTTCCAAGTTCTACAATGGATCGAAGTATCGCAGCTCCGTCTTCCGTCTCGGAAGCAACTCTTTCCCAACTTCTCCTTACTACAATTTACCGAAGTTGGTTTAAAAATAACTATCTGGCTGTGTTTTCATCTGACCAATCAGGGTCTCAATGTTAACCTTAAGCTCCGCCTACAAAAATTCTGTCTATCCAATGAGAAACGTTATACTTTTCGTGGTGGGGCAATGTTTTTAAAGTTTGCAACGTAACAGAGACGCGAAAAAGTCTCACGCTAAAACTCGCAGCTGGTGTGGTCCTTTTAGCGTTATCGTAAGATCTATACTGTTCTTCTGGAGGGCTCTATCTTTTAACATGGGGTGGGGATTGGTTCTAACGTAACAGAGACGCGAGAAAGTCTCACGCTAAAAACTTGCCGGTGGTGTGGTCGTAGCGGTTAGCTTGCGACGTGGGTGTCCGCCCTTTATCGTAGGGCCTTCTCGCTTAACACGGTTCTGCTCTCGGCTTCTGTTCTCGTTTCTCCCCTCGGAACTGCGTCTGTCTCACGGTGGGAAGGTATGACATGCATTTAGGCATTCTTGTGTTAGTCTGTGGTATTCCATTTGCTCACTCGTTACTCGTATTGCTTTGGGTAATTTCATGTCATGATTTATTCGGAGCTATGTGACATACTACTGGATTTGCTTACCATGTCAGGGTTTTCATGGAAGGTGTTGGATTTGCCTGACACCTTACAACATGACATACTTAACGTTTTAACCTAGTAAAATAATCCACCTCAGATGTGTTAGATGTTTAGGACGATATTTGCGAAATACATGTTAAGAGAATAGCTGTCTGTCTGATAGAACGAATTATATGCTTAAATTGACAACAATAATTTCTGCCTCTTTAATTTGTATAAATCGTTGATTATGTTACTTCTTATCTGGTTTCATACTGCCACTAAAATAATCACAAATTTCAACACATTGAGGTCCACTGTAATTTACAAATACATGACAACAATCGTTAAAAAAAAAAAACAGTAAATCATGCGCTGTGCACTTTACGACAAACGTGCTGTGTAAGAAAGCTAATTTTTTTTAATGCGAAAATTGTGTGGATTTCTGAAGTTACCTATTTACGTGCATGAGGGCTCGTCAAATTAAATGCTGAACTGCTTAGAGACATTAACAAATACGAAGCAGAAGATTAATAAAATAATCTCTAAGTACCACAGAGTAAAATACTTGCAGTTGTATTCAGAGAAGGAGTATACAGCTGGTAATGGTTCCCCCCCGTGCACTAATAATGCGACAGATCTTCTTGTGTATTGTATAAGCAAGATCTTTTAAGACGGTTTCTGCTACTTGAGCTCTCAAGACGTTTTTAAAATTGTCTGCTTTTCCGCCGGTAACAGCGTCATTAGGATGGAAGTAACTACCTAGAAATCGCTCAGATCGACTGAGTGAGCACGAACTGGAAGCAGAGAGGCTAAATGAGACGAATTTTTGACAGTACACAATAGCAGCGGAGGCTTACTTTATTCTTTCTGTCAGTTATCAGCATATCGCCGATTTATTTCAAACTGCTGCCAGATCTTCAAGGATCTGTTTCGTAATGACTGAAGTCACATAAACTTTACATAAAAGTGTGAATCATATAGTTAACCGAGTGCCTCATCTCTATTATTTGTCGCACCACTGTTAAATATGTTTGCAAAGATGATGGTTGTGTGTTATATTACAAGCCACAGAAAAGGAATTGTTAAAAATGTAATAGGATTGGCAGCATCAGAGGCTGAAGAGAGGAAGTGGTTTGGGGTTTTTGGAGGTATAGGCCTATATCTTTCTTACAAGAATTCACAACTTATTTACAACAGATTCATAAAAAGAGATTTCCAACACCTGATACAGTACACCATAATAAAAAACCTTTAAAAAACTTTAAGCAAATTTTAAGTCGCATATTCACAAACGACATTAAAAGCTTCCAAGGCACTGCAGAATAACAAGAACCAGTCAGCGAATGATTAAAATTCAGAAAGGAAAAATAATATCTACGGATTGACTATGCTACAAATATAGCACCATTCTTATCCATCATCTGTCAGAGATCATTGGAACGGCAGAAAATTCCACGGGAATGGAATAAGGCCCAGGCCATAGCAATCTATAAAAAAAGGGAAGAAAATCGGATGCACACAATTACCGGCCAATTTCACTGACATCGATTTCTTGTAGAATCATGGAACAAATTTTGTGTTCAGACATAATGACCTTTCTAGATTCTGAGAAACTCATCTGCAGAAACCAGCACATTTTCAGGAAACAGCGGTCATGCGAGACACAGCTGGACCTCTTTGTGCATGATATACAACAGGCTCTAGATACCGGCTCGCAGCTTTATGCCATATTTCTCGACTTGAGTTCGACTCAGTTCCGCACTGTCGCTTGCTGCAAAAAGTGGGCGCTTACGGTATATCCGATGACATATGCGGTTGGATAAAAAGTTTTCTAACAGAAAGCAATATGTCATCCTGAATTGGGTATCTTCAACAGAAATAAGCGTAAACTCAGATGTGCCCCAGGGCAGCGTAATAGTTCCGCTGCTTTTTACGATTTACATAAACGATCTGGTTGATGGTACTGACAGTGACATTAGACTGTTCGCCGATGATGCTGTAGTCTACAGGAAAGTAGAATCACACGAAAGTTGTGAACAAATCAATGAGGATTTGCAGAAAATAAATGCGTGGTGTAATGACTGGCAGTTACTTCTCAATATTACTAAGTGTAACCTACTGCGTATAACAAGGCGAAAATCCCCATTAATGCATGAGTAGAAAATAAATACCCAGTCTTTGGAAGCGGTAACATCCGTCAAGTAACTGGGCGTGACTGTTCGAAATGACCTCAAATGGAATGATCAGACAACACAAACAACGGGCAAGGCTAACTCTAGATTGCGGTTTATTGGTAGAATCCTGAAGCGATACAGTCCTTCAACAAAGGAAATTGCTTACAATACGTTAGTTTGTCCAGTCTTATTGTTCGTCTGTATGGGACCCTTGCCAATTGGGTCTGATTCAAGAGATTGAGAAGGTCCAAAAAAGAGCGGCAAGATTCGTGACTGGTACATTTAGCCATCGCGAGAGCGTTACAAATCTCATAGAAAGTTTGAAGTGGGACATACTTTAGACAGACGACACGCTAAACTGAAGGGGCTCCTCACTAACTTCCGAAATCCGATCTTCGCCGAGGATGTAGAGTCATATTATTACCACCAACACCAGTCCACAACATGATACAATGAAATAAGCATCAGAATTAACACAGTGAGCATCACTACCAATTTACCCCCCAAACATTATTACTGTCCAGGTGCAAATGTTTTATTAGATCACGCATAGAACATTCGTTTCAGGACTGCACGAAATAATATTACCCAGGTGAGTCGCGACTAGACGTAACCAATCATGTACAAAATCTTTACAGGTAATGTAGGAACATGATCAATTTTGCATAGACTAGTCGCCGGCCGGGATGGCCGAGCGGTTCTAGGCGCTACAGTCTGGAACCGCGCGACCGATACGGTCGCAGGTTGGAATCCTGCCTCGGGCATGGATGCGTGTGATGTCCATAGGTTAGTTAGGTGTAAGCAGTTCTAAGTTCAACGTACCCGTGGTCTAGGGGTAGCGTCTTTGATTCGTAATCAAAACGTCTTCGGTGCAGGGTTCGATCCCCGCCACTGTCTAAGTTTTGATAAATAATCAACATTGGCGGCCGAAGACTTCCGGCATAAGAAGTCAGCCTCATTCCGCCAACGGCCTTGTCCAAGAGGGCGGAGGAGCGGATAGAGGTTCAGTGTACTCTATTGTCCTAGGGGTGGGAAATTGCCCCTAAAGGCGGAAGAATCAGCAATGATCAACGACATGAGGATGCAGAAGGCAATGGAAACCACTGCATTAAAGACACGTAACGTGTATTCACAGGACATGTGGCCTGTAATTGAAGAAGTGTCATGATGATCTCTCCATTGGCAAAAGATTCCGGAATAGTCCCCCATTCGGATCTCTGGGAGGGGACTGCCAACAGGGAGGTTACCATGAGAAAAAGATTGAATAATCAACGAAAGGATAACGTTCTACAAGTCGGGGCGTGGAGTGTCAGAAGCTTAAACGTAGTAGGGAAACTAGAAAATCTGAAAAGGGAAATGCAAAGACTCAATCTAGATATAGTAGGGGTAAGTGAAGTGAAGTGGAAGGAAGACAAGGATTTCTGGTCAGATGAGTATCGGGTAATATCAACAGCAGCAGAAAATGGTATAACAGGTGTAGGATTCGTTACGAATAGGAAGGTAGGGCAGAGGGTGTGTTACTGTGAACAGTTCAGTGACCGGGTTGTTCTAATCAGAATCGACAGCAGACCAACACCGACAACGATAATTCAGGTATACATGCCGATGTCGCAAGCTGAAGATGAACAGATAGAGAAAGTGTATGAGGATATTGAAAGGGTAATGCAGTATGTAAAGGGGGATGAAAATCTAATAGTCATGGGCGACTGGAATGCAGTTGTAGGGGAAGGAGTAGAAGAAAAGGTTACTGGAGAATATGGGCTTGGGACAAGGAATGAATGAGGAGAAAGACTAATTGAGTTCTGTAACAAGTTTCAGCTAGTAATAGCGAATACCCTGTTCAAGAATCACATGAGGAGGAGGTATACTTGGAAAAGGCCGGGAGATACGGGAAGATTTCAATTAGATTACATCATGGTCAGACAGAGATTCCGAAATCAGATACTGGATTGTAAGGCGTACACAGGAGCAGATATAGACTCAGATCACAATATAGCAGTGATGAAGAGTAGGCTGAAGTTCAAGACATTAGTCAGGAAGAATCAATACGCAAAGAAGTGGGATACTCCCCCCCTGAACCATGGACCTAGCCGTTGGTGGGGAGGCTTGCGTGCCTCAGCGATACAGATAGCCGTAACGTAGGTGCAACCACAATGGAGGGGTATCTGTTGAGAGGCCAGACAAACGTGTGGTTCCTGAAGAGGGGCAGCAGCCTTTTCAGTAGTTGCAAGGGCAACAGTCTGTATGATTGACTGATCTGGCCTTGTAACAATAACCAAAACGGCCTTGCTGTGCTGGTACTGCGAATGGGTGAAAGCAAGGGGAAACTACGGCCGTAATTTTTCCCGAGGGCATGCAGCTTTACTGTATGATTAAACGATGATGGCGTCCTCTTGGGTAAAATATTCCGGAGGTAAAATTGTCCCCCATTCGGATCTTCGGGCGGGGACTACTCAAGAGGATGTCGTTATCAGGAGAAAGAAAACTGGCGTTCTACGGATCGGAGCGTGGAATGTCGGATCCCTTAATCGGGCAGGTAGGTAAGAAAATTTAAAACGGGAAATGGATAGGTTAAAGTTAGATATAGTGGGAATTAGTGAAGTTCGGTGGCAGGAGGAACAAGACTTCTGGTCAGGTGACTACAGGGTTATAAACACAAAATCAAATAGGGGTAATGCAGGAGTAGGTTTAATGATGAATAGGAAAATAGGAATGCGGGTAAGCTACTTCAAACAGCATAATGAACGCATTATTGTGGCCAAGATAGATACGAAGCCCACACCTACTACAGTGGTACAAGTTTAGATGCCAACTAGCTCTGCAGATGACAAAGAAATTGAAGAAATGTATGATGAGATAAAAGAAATTATTCAGATAGTGAAGGGTGACGAAAATTTAATAGTCATGGGTGACTGGAATACGAGAGTAGGAAAAGGGAGAGAAGGAAACGCAGTGGGTGAATATGGATTGGGGGAGAGAAATGAAAGAGGAAGCCGTCTGGTAGAATTTTGCACAGACCATAACTTAATCATAGCTAACACTTGGTTTAAGAATCATGAAAGAAGGTTGTATACATGGAAGAACCCTGGAGATACTAAAAGGTATCAGATAGATTATGTAATGGTAAGACAGAGATTTAGGAACCAGGTTTTAAATTGTAAGACATTTCCAGGGGCAGATGTGGACTCTGACCACAATCTATTGGTTATGACCTGTAGATTAAAACTGAAGAAACTGCAAAAAGGTGGGAACTTAAGGAGATGGGACCTGGATAAACTGAAAGAACCAGAGGTTGTACAGAGTTACAGGGAGAGCATAAGGGAACAATTGACAGGAATGGGGGAAAGAAATGCAGAAGAAGAAGAATGGGTATTTGAGGGATGAAGTAGTGAAGGCAGCAGAGGATCAAGTAGGTAAAAAGACGAGGGCTAGTAGAAATCCTTGGGTAGCACAAGAGATACTGAATTTAATTGATGAAAGGAGAAAATATAAAAATGCAGTAAATGAAGCAGGCAAAAAGGAATACAAACGTCTCAAAAATGAGATCGATAGGAAGTGCAAAATGGCTAGAGGACAAATGTAAGGATGTAGAGGCTTATCCCACTAGGGGTAAGATAGACACTGCGTACAGGAAAATTAAAGAGACCTTTGGAGATAAGAGAACCAATTGTATGAATATCAAGAGCTCAGATGGAAAATCCAGTTCTAAGCAAAGAAGGGAAAGCAGAAAGGTGGAAGGAGTATATAGAGGGTTTATACAAGGGCGATGTACTTGAGGACAATATTATGGAAATGGAAGAGGAGGTAGATGAAGATGAAATGGGAGATACGATACTGCGTGAAGAGCTTGACAGAGCACTGAAAGACCTGAGTCGAAACAAGGCCCCCGGAGTAGACAACATTCCATTAGAACTACTGACGGCCTTGGGAGAGCCAGTCCTGACAAAACTCTACCATCTGGTGAGCAAGATGTATGAAACAAGCAATATACCCTCAGACTTTAACAAGAATATAATAATTCCAATCCCAAAGAAAGCAGGTGTTGACAGATGTGAAAATTACCGAACAGTCAGTTTAATAAGCCACAGCTGCAAAGTACTAACACGAATTCTTTACAGACGAATGGAAAAACAAGTAGAAGCCGACCTCGGGGAAGATCAGTTTGGATTCCGTAGAAATACTGGAACACGTGAGGCAATACTGACCTTACAACTTATCTTAGAAGAAAGATTAAGGAAAGGTAAACCTACGTTTCTAGCATTTGTAGACTTAGTGAAAGCTTTTGACAATGTTGACTGGAACACTCTCTTTCAGATTCTGAAGGTGGCAGGGGTAAAATACAGGGTGCGAAAGGCTATTTACAATTTGTCAGAAACCAGATGGCAGTTATAAGAGTCGAGGGACATGAAAGGGAAGCAGTTGTTGGGAAGGGAGTAAGATAGGGTTGTAGCCTCTCCCCGATGTTATTCAATCTGTATATTGAGCAAGCAGTAAAGGAAACAAAAGAAAAATTCGGAGTAGGTATTAAAATCCATGGAGAAGAAATAAAAACTTTGAGGTTTGCCGATGACATTGTAATTCTGTCAGAGACAGCAAAGGACTTGGAAGAGCAGTTGAACGGAATGGATAGCGTCTTGAAAGGAGGATATAAGATGAACATCAACAAAAGCAAAACGAGGATAATGGAATGTAGTCGAATTAAGTCGGGTGATGCTGAGGGAATTAGATTAGGAAATGAGACACTTAAAGTAGTAAAGGAGGTTTGCTATTTGGGGAGCAAAATAACTGATGATGGTCGAAGTAGAGAGGATATAAAATGTAGACTGCCAATGGCAAGGAAAGCGTTTCTGAAGAAGAGAAATTTGTTAACATCGAGTATAGATTTAAGTGTCAGGAAGTCTTTTCTGAAAGTATTTGTATGGAGTGTAGCCATGTATGGAAGTGAAACATGGACGGTAAATAGTTTGGACAAGAAGAGAATAGAAGCTTTCGAAATGTGGTGCTACAGAAGAATGCTGCAGTTTAGATGGGTAGATCACATAACGAATGAGGAAGTATTGAATAGGATTGCGGAGAAGAGAAGTTTGTGGCACAACTTGACCAGAAGAAGGGAACGGTTGGTAGGACATGTTCTGAGGCATCAAGGGATCAGCAATTTAGTATAGGAGGGCAGCGTGGATGGTAAAAATCGTAGAGGGAGACCGAGAGATGAATATACTAAGCAGATTCAGAAGGATGTAAGTTACCGTAGGTACTGGGAGATGAAGAAGCTTGCACAGAACATGGAGAGCTGCATCAAACCAGTCTCAGGACTGAAGACCACAACAACAACAAAGGAATGACGAGATACGTTTGAAGTTCTCTAACGCTATAGACACAGCAATAAGGAATAGCGCAGTAGGCAGTACAGTTGAAGAGGAATGGACATCTCTAAAAAGGGCCATCACAGAATTTGGGAAGGAAAACATAGGTACAAAGAAGGTAGCTGCGAAGAAACCATGGGTAACAGAAGAAATACTTTAGTTGATTGATGAAAGGAGGAAGTACAAACATATTCCGGGAAAATCAGGAATACAGAAATACAAGTCGCTGAGGAATGAAATAAATAGGAAGTGCAGGGAAGCTAAGACGAAATGGCTGCAGGAAAAATGTGAAGACATCGAAAAAGATATGATTGTCGGAAGGACAGACTCAGCATACAGGAAAGTCAAAACAACCTTTGGTGACATTAAAAGCAACGGTGGTAACATTAAGAGTGCAGCGGGAATTCCACTGTTAAATGCAGAGGAGAGAGCAGATAGGTGGAAAGGATACATTGAAAGCCTCTATGAGGGTGAAGATTTGTCTGATGTGATAGAAGAAGAAACAGGAGTCGATTTAGAAGAGATAGGGGATCCAGTATTAGAATCGGAATTTAAAAGAGCTATGGAGGACTTACAGTCAAATAAGGCAGAAGGGATAGATAACATTCCATCAGAAAATTGAGAATGCGCTAGGTGCTTAAACTGATACACAATATTTTTTTTTTTTTTTTAGCGCAACGCAATCTGACTTTCAAAAATCCCTACAAAAGAACGGCCCTGACTAACATTAAACTATACCTTTCACAAATCACTTACCTCACAAAAATCTTCGCTGCTCAAGCTACTGCAATACAGCGAGCGCCACTACTGCCAGCTAAATAAAAGATTCAAACTACTGAAGGCACTAACTACTGATAGGGATAGTTAGCAAATGAAAGATATTAATAGAGAACAAACAATGTATTTACCTTGATATCATCATATATAAATATAGCAGTTCATGACAAATTTCAAAACTCCGCCATCTCTCTCCCCACATCCACCACTGCTGGCGGCTCGCCTCCAACTGCGCAACGCTACGCGCTGTTCACGTCCAGCTGCCGCTGCCCAACACTACAATGGCAGACAACAATGTAAACTAGCCACAGACTGCACACAGCACAGCCAGTGATTTTCATACAGAGGTGGCGTTACCAATAAAAAAACCTAAACAGCCTACTTACATAGCCCCCATGCTCCCCACAAAAAATTTTACAAATTTTTTTGGGCATTGGCCAATACATATTTGTTAAAATTTTTTTCACAATTACAATAACAAAGATATCAAATGCACACACTTATTGATACAATGTTGGTCAAAAGCTAAAATTTTCTCACAGTCTATAAAGATAGTCCTGATTCATCACAGCAAAATAGCAGTGTTTTTCTCAAAGTCTGAGCAGTAAAAGAAAATGCACACAGAAGTAGTGGATTTCTATGCTGTCTTGAAGAAGTAGTGTTGTACTTCCAACGGAAAGACAGTGCTGACTCTTGACATACATACAGATAATGGGCCACAACAGAGCAAACCCACAGCAGAGTCAGTCGAAATTTTGAAGAGTATTGGTAGGTAGGTCATCACAGAGCAGACCCACTGTAGTCCTGGTAGAGATTATGGTATTGGTGGGCCACCAGAGGTGCAGACCCACTGCAGTCCTTGTAGAAATAATGGTATTGATGGATCATCAAAGATGTAGACCCACTGTAGTCCTTGAAGAGATGGCCAGCAGCCATCTGTTGTGACTGTGCAGGTGCACAATCACCACTGAAGAGTCTTGCGGACAATATAGCAAGTCCATAAACCACCACTTGTGCACTCACAAAGTTTTTGAAATTGTCCTTAGAACCAGCAATGCTGTTATCCAGTCCCTTGCTGAATCATTAACACACGTGCAAACACTATCAGTCCCAACTTCTCCCATATTGTCCATATACTATGACCAACAGAAACGTGTGCAGTGAAATGTAACTAACAAGTTAATAATATCATGAACTGGTGACAATTACAATTTTATAACATAAGAATACAATAAAGGTACAAAATACATCATTAAAAACATAACAATATAGATAACGTTTGTAGTAATAGGGGCTTTACAAAAGAATAGAAATAAACATATACATCAGTGGAATTATGACATGAGTACATACATAAAGGATCACAATAACTTTTGAAACATCAACTTCACACATGAGCATTGAACAGAACAGTATTAATAATGTCTAACATCTTTACAAAGTAAATAACATGTTATTAATGCCAATTATATTCGAGGATAACAGTATTCCTCATCATAGTGAATGTAGCTTAATATTAAAAGAAGAAAAAATTCTATGAAACTACACAGAGACAGGAAGAAAACAAATACACAAGGGTACACAAACACATAGTGGGATAACACCAATAGGAAAGGACAGGGTTCGTTTTCAGTGTAATATTTGGTACTGCAGTCCAACCCAAAACTTCATATATCTTTCCTCTTATTTCATCCTTTGTTTCCACCAAAAAAATTCTATCTAAGCATGCTTTCTGTATTTATATGTTCACACATTTCTTACCTCAACATTTATTTCCAAGAAAATCCTACCTAAACCTGTTTTCTCAATGCATTTCTTCCAATTCATCGCAACTCATTCTCTTAGAGGCTACCTCCTCTTAAGCTAACTTAAATCTACTGAGCTCAGATGCTAAACTAAGGGACGAGGCAATGCAGCAGCACAAAATAAGTAACACAAACAGCAATGACCAAAAAATTGGAAAATTGCAAAGCAAGCTACAGTAAATCTAAATTACCAAGCATCAATTCATAAGCATTGCAGTAATTAGCACAAAGTACGAGTAATCATATGTTTTCAGGTAATGACCATGTAATATTTGCGATGCTTTCTACAAAGGAATGTCAATAGCAAGGTTAATGGAAGTAATGAGGGTGTCGCATTTGCAATATTTTCTCTAAAGGAATGCCAATGGCGAGGATAAAGGCCTGCCTTTTTTCTTTTTTTTTCTACCTGTGCTTCCGGAAAGGCACACCCTAATGGCTTGTTCTCCAGGTGTTTGACACAGCTGCGTGCCCACGACGCATTACGTGCAGGTGGTCACTTAACTTTCTTACGGAAATATTTACGACACCAGTTTCCGCTACAGTGACAGTCTCACATAAAAATATTTCACAGGTCAAGAATTAGCGTAGCAAATCTGTAGAAAGAAAATCCTATGAATATAACGTTGTCCAAAAAATTTTCACCGGCATTGTGATACATTCACGCATTTACACACATTTCATAACTCTTAAAGTACGATTCTTGGTTTCCAACATCCTTTTTCACAAATCAGAGTCCCTAAACACTACTCATTATTCCTTACCTCATTATACATATACATATTCGTCGACACTTCTTCAATATTTCATCATGAGAAATACGTAGCATAATAAACATTCCTCAACAACATAATACACATCGTCGTCGTAATAATATCATAACATCTTAGTCAACTCTCAAAATCGTCGTAGCTTCCTCCAATAATTTCAAAACCTAAAAAAAATTCTCTGCTCATTTCAATAGTGTCATCTACCTCAAACGTACTTTAAAATCATGCTCCCTTACCAAATATATCATTCAAAGCTCTCATAGTATCACAATGATTCCGAAAAAATATGAACAGTTTACAAAGTACAGACAAAATACAGTTTCATAAGTGTGAAGTTATCCAACTGTGTAATTGCGTAAACATCTGTCACTGATATAGTAAAAAAAAGTTTAGATAGCTGTGTAATTTGTGTGTTAGAGAAATATGGTACCGATGTGTAAAGTTGTATAAGCAAATACCATGTTAGCTAGGGTTCCTTGTGGTTGCCACACACATGGTACACAAAGTAAGCGTGTACCCCCCTGAGGATAAATGTAATTATACTCCCAGGTGTTACAAATTACAGCAATGGAATGAAATGTATCACGGAAAACTTTCTTTGTAATTCAAAAATCTTTAAAAATAAATGTTTTAAGTACAAAATTAATCACTGAAATGCGTGTCCTGTAGCGCTAAATGTGCATCTTGTTGTAAGATAACCTCTGTGGAAGTGTCGTAGTTATTTTCCTCCGAAAGCTAAGTTCTGCAGAAGCCAATGTACTTACCTCATGATAAACAAAAGTGAAATGCTTTGCGTAGAGATATCTTAGTTATTACGCTTATTGTTGTGATGATGAAAGTACTGTGCTGTAACGTATTGTTGTGCTATGGAAAAGGCTGTCTCCTTGTAGCTATACCACAAAAGTTACTAATAAAACATGTTTTGATTTCCAGAAGAATTCAGAAAAACTGTGCAGATATAAAACAGATACACCGCAAAAGCAACATTGTACATTGTCACTCATTAGTAGCGTCGTGATAAAACCGTGTAGTTGTCACTTAAACTAACCACTGTGTCGTCTGGTATCTCACAGAAAGTACATTAAACCCAGAATGTATTTTCAAGTAACCAAAATGTTGCATTAAAATCTCATTAGCAGTACTGGTAAATGTTCTAAGTATGTAAGCCTTATAGTCGTTCCATAATCGTGCAACTAACAAGCAAGAATGTACACACACAATAACACTGACGTCTGTTCACTATAACAATGCATTCGTCATTTCTGTTTAAGTAAGTTCTCTTGGTTCTTGATTGGATATTTAACTTCAAACATTGTTGTATGTTAACAGATTCTAAGTCTGACAATGCATATTAGTAATGTGAAGCGAAAAATTTTATGGCAAAGACTAAGTTAAAAAGCAGATTATCTTTCAATAAACGGTTTTACATGTGAAATGTGGTGTAAACCTTTACTCTTCCTAGAGCACAGGGTTTCAACTTCAAAGCAATTATCATGTTGTATACATCGGTAAAGAATGCTAAAATTTTTCTCAAGGCTAGAGTCTTATGTTATTTTTCTCGGAGCCAGCGGGCGCACGCGGCTACCTGCGGTGCGAGTCATTGTCTGTTCCTTTGTTGGCGCGCATCGTTATTGGGATTAGGAGACCTAACTTCTACAAATTCACTCTGACGAGAAGGCCCTGCCCTGTTTGAATCCCGCCAGTTCTGATGCAATTCAGGTCTGTCGTTACGAGTATATCGTCTGTCGTCATGTCGGTAGTTCCTGTAATTTCTTTCTTGTCGGTTCAGTGGAGGAGAACTTCTCCCTGAATCGTAACTGCGCGCTGGACCGTTGCGTCTAAAGTTATTCTGTCTCCCTTGATAGTATTTATTTTGGTTCCCATATTGTCTGTTTATCTTATTGTCTCTGTGATAGTCATTACCACAGAGAGGTGATCTTTCCCTGTAGTTATTACTACTCTGCCAACGGTTGTCATACGGGTGGTGTCTGTTTTGGTCACGATTTGTGTTGTGAGAATAGCCTTGTTGTGTCAAGTTATTACTTCTTTCATCGCGGAATTGCGACGGATGTGACCTGTAATTGTTGTGTTCCTGGTTTCGCGTTCCGCGATTGTCAGTGTCAATTTCTAATTCTTGTAAGAGTCCCTGAAATGCTTCAATGTCGTCTTTGCAACGTCCTGCCAAAATAATATGTCGTAAATGTTCAGGCAGTTTGATTAAGCAAATGCGGATGAGTTCTGAGGGGCTGTATGGGTTTGAAAGATACTGATTCTTATGCAACATGTCTTCAAAATATTTCATAAGACTGGAAAATTCAGATTGTTCGAAACGTTTCATCATTATGATGCTATGTTTTACTCGGTCTTGTGTGGCTTGAGACCAATATGCTGAGAGGAAGGCATGGTAAAACTCTTCTTCACTGTGGCAATCGTGAATTACCGATCGCATTCTTACAGCTGGTTCATTCTCCAAGTAGCCACACATGAATTCTAATCTGTGCTCTAATGACCAGTTGGGAGGAAAACAATGAGAGAATTGATGGAGCCTTGCTTGTGGATGAATGTCGTCGCCAGAATTCTTAAATGTTTTGAATTTACGTGTAGTAATGAACAGCTTATAGTCAAAGTCATCATGTCGGCGAATCGCATATCGGTCATTGTTACGTCGTGTCGGCCGTTCCATCTCAAAATTCGGTGCACATTGCCAATTTCTTTCATAACTTCCGAAATGCCCTGTGTTATTATTTTGTGGCTGTTCCGTATTTCTGTGTCCCTCTTCCCGTATTGGGGCGTGAGTATCCTCTGAAATACGTAATTCTTGTATTACCTGTGTCAGCTGATCTTGTACCTCCCGGATTTCTCTTTTGTACTGTGCATTGATTTGATTTTGATTCTGTTTGAATTTTCTAATTTGTTCATACTCTTCTGTGTCAGTGAAGGCTACAGGTCTTGTGTCATTCAGATCATCATCTACCTTTGTAGATAAGTTAGTGACCTGATCCGAAAGTTCGGCTACTTTCTCCGATAGTGAACACATTTCCTCAGTTTGTTTTTCTGAACCAAGTTTCAGAGTGTCCATTTGTGTTGAAATCGAATCTACTGTGTCCTTTAAGTTTTCCTGAGTTTTTGCAAGTTGCGTAACCGAATCGGTAGATGCAACTGAGTCAATTTTAGCCCACAAGGTCTCATGATTTTCATGAACAATGGTTTGCAGTTCTTTTATGGCTGCTTCGTGATTCTGTAATGCATTTTCATGCCGCGAAAAAATAGGTTGAAAATGCTCACAAATTTGCGTTTTTACGTCATTACAGACTTTTTGACATTTCGATTCAATGTTATGTAACTCAGTAGTTAAATCTTCACGTGTTTGTTCAAGTGTTTGTTCCAATGAGTCTAACTTTTTAAGATTTTGTTCCATTGTGTCTAACTGTTGCTGTGTTTGTCTCTGATGTTGTTCCATTGTGTCTAACTTTTTAAGATTTTGTTCCACTGTGTCTAACTTTTTAAGATTTTGTCCCATTTGTCTCTGATTTTGTTCCATTTGTTGCATTAATTGCAATAATAATGTATTAGTGTCTGGAATCTGTTTCTCTACGCTTTTCGGCAGTGCATTTGCACCGGCAACATTCACATTTTGACAAGCAGAAAATGTGTCTTGACTTATTTGAGAAAACGGTGATGACCCAAAAACTGAATCTACAGTATTTGCGAAATTTTGTCCTGTCATTTCGGATTTCTGAGGCGAGCTGTTGCCGACCGATCGATCGACAACAATTATACACGACTGTGCTTAAACTGATACACAATATTTTTTTTTTTTTTTTTAGCGTAACGCAATCTGACTTTCAAAAATCCCTACAAAAGAACGGCCCTGACTAACATTAAACTATACCTTTCACAAATCACTTACCTCACAAAAATCTTCGCTGCTCAAGCTACTGCAATACAGCGAGCGCCACTACTGCCAGCTAAATAAAAGATTCAAACTACTGAAGGCACTAACTACTGATAGGGATAGTTAGCAAATGAAAGATATTAATAGAGAACAAACAATGTATTTACCTTGATATCATCATATATAAATATAGCAGTTCATGACAAATTTCAAAACTCCGCCATCTCTCTCCCCACATCCACCACTGCTGGCGGCTCACCTCCAACTGCGCAACGCTACGCGCTGTTCACATCCAGCTGCCGCTGCCCAACACTACAATGGCAGACAACAATGCAAAGCAGCCACAGACTGCACACAGCACAGCCAGTGATTTTCATACAGAGATGGCGTTACCAATAAAAAAACCTAAACAGTCTACTTACAATATATATATATATATATATATATATATATATATATATATATAAATACAACAATAGCTGAAGAAAAAAATCACTCCGTCTTCAGGCCACAAGTGGCCCATCGGGACCATCCCACCGCCGTGTCATCCTCAGCTGAGGATGCGGATCGGAGGGGCGTGTGGTCAGCACACTGCTCTCCCGGTCGTTATGACGGTTTTCTTTGACCGGAACCGCTACTACTCGGTCGAGAAGCTCCTCAATTGGCATGAGGAGGGTGAGTGCACACCGAAAAATGGCAACAGCGCAGGGTGGCACGGATGGTGACCCGTGCAAGTGCCGGCCATGCCCGACAGCGCTTAACTTCGGTGACCTGACGGGAACCAGTGTATCCACTGCGGTAAGGCCGTTGTCTGAAAAGCCACACATTGGGTATCAAATATTAAATCAACAAAAAGTAGCAGAACCGATCAACATGTCTGTGTGTACCTTTTGTGCTGCTAAGGTTCCACTCTGTAACGCTATTCGACGAGCCTGAGGACAGACTAACAGAAGATGGAGTAAACACTCCACACACATATTAATTAAAATTTTTCATGGACTGCAACCAACATCATAACTGACAAGTGAACGTTTAAAGAACAGGAAAGCAGGTGAAATTAATGACAAATAGAAAGAGATGGAAGTTAAACAGTGTTAACTGGTGTCACATGTACACCGTGCTTATATTTACTATGTTTAAAAGGGATTCTTACATCTTACACGTGAAGAAAACTAGGTGTAACTTAAAGTTACGCATTGGAAGTGCAACCTTACGTTGGCACCAGCTGTGAACGGCCGCTCCGTGTAGTTGCTGATAGAGGTCTACAAGGTGCAGTTAACTCGCTCGATCGCGCTCTCGTTTGTCACCGTATATGCACAGAATGACGATAACACAGCATCTAGCCCGATTGCAATTGTGCGGCATGAATTTCGACGGAAGTACGGTTCTGCGACCCCTTAACGATATATCGGCCGTAACAGGCGTACGAACCTCGCATTGTCCTATTGGCCTCCAAATTCACCTGACCTGAGCGTGGTTTTTTGCTATGGGTGTTTATGAAAGACTCCGTCATTATGTCTCCCTTTAAGTAATTTTGGTCGAGCTGTGTCGTTGCATAACAACAGCAGTGAATGCATCAGCTCCAGCCGTGCTCGTTAAAATAGGAGACGAGCTTGATTAATGTCTGGAACTTTGCCGCTTATGTAACGCAGCGTGCATTGAACATTTGAGCCTTAACTTAACTGTAGAAAGTATCCCAAAATCGTATGTGCACACACGAAAAAAATATAACCTAGTAAAATCAGACGCATCTTTTTTAAAATAAAAACTTTGTAGTTCCACGTGCAAGTACAAATTAACTCCCCTTTTTCTATCTTTATTCGATTAGAGATTTTAGTCTTGTGAAATCTGACGAAACTTTTTTAAACAGATTTTAAAATAATCGTTATTGTTTCATAATACATTGATACTTAAATGGAAATTTTGTTGTGAATACCAAGAGTCAGTGGGTGCGTTGTAAATAATTTACTTAAGGAACTTGAGGTGACCGACCCATCAAAACGTCGACAGGAAATTTAATGTTATGAAACTGTAACTAGGGAAATTAAAGGGAGAACATCTGTAGTAGGTAAATGTGAAGGTGTAAGCGGAATAGTTGGGAGCGCGCTAGCTATGTCAACGCCAACCCAAGTCGGATAGAAATTTAATTTGTAGTCTGTATAGACGTTAGAAAGCCAGTGAAATAGTAAGCCTGAGAAAAGGGATTGAATAGAATAGCTACTGACGGTACTGCATGCCAAAGTATGGATGACAGACACGTACTGCCATATTCAACTCTGTAGCACGATTATAAAGGCAGCACCGATGGGAAGAGCAATATAGGGTCCATTTTTCTGTGTGGGAGCTATTGTGGGAAAGAGCCCGCTTGATGTCTTCCAACTCGACATTTTACGTTACCTCCCCCCCCCCCCCCCCCCAAGAACCATGGACTTTGCCGTTGGTAGGGAGGCTTGCGTGCCTCAACAATACAGATAGCCGTACCGTAGGTGCAACCACAACGGAGGGGTATCTGTTGAGAGGCCAGACAAACGTCTTGTTCCTGAAGAGGGGCAGCAGCCGTTTCAGTAGTTGCAGGGGCAACAGTCTGGCTGATTGACTGATCTGGCCCTGTAACACTAACCAAAACGGCCTTGCTGTTGTGGTACTACGAACGGCTGAAAGCAAAGGGAAACTATAGCCGTAATTTTTTCCGAGGGCATGCAGCTTTTCTGTATGATTAAATGATGATGGCGTCCTCTTGGGTAAAATATTCCGGAGGTAAAATAGTCCCCCATTCGGATCTCTAGGCGGGGACTACTCAAGAGGACGTCGTTATCAGGAGAAAGAAAACTGGCGTTCTACGGATCGGAGCGTGGAATGTCAGATCCCTTAATCGGGCAGGTAGGTAAGAAAATTTAAAAAGGGAAATGGATAGGTTAAAGTTAGATATAGTGGGAATTAGTGAAGTTCGGTGGCAGGAGGAACAAGACTTTTGGTCAGGTGAATACAGGGTTATAAATACAAAATCAAATAGGGGTAATGCAGGAGTAGGTTTAATAATGAATAAAAATATAGGAGTGCGGGTAAGCTACTACAAACAGCATAGTGAACGCATTATTGTGGCCAAGATAGATACGAAGCCCACGCGTACTACAGTAGTACAAAGTTATATGCCAACTAGCTCTGCAGATGATGAAGAAATGGATGAAATGTATGATGAGATAAAAGAAATTATTCAGGTAGTGAAGGGAGACGAAAATTTAATATTCATGGGTGACTGGAATTCGAGAGTAGGAAAAGGAAGAGAAGGAAGCGTAGTAGGTGAATATGGACTGGGGCTAAGAAATGAAAGAGGAAGCCGCCTGGTAGAATTCTGCACAGACCATAACTTAATCATAGCTAACACTTTTTTCAAGAATCATGAAAGAAGGTTGTATACATGGAAGAACCCTGGAGATACTAAAAGGTTTCAGATAGGTTATATAATGGTAAGACAGAGATTTAGGAACCAGATTTTAAATTGTAAGACATTTCCAGGGGCAGATGTGGACTCTGACCACAAACTATTGGTTATGAACTGTAGATTAAAACTGAAGAAACCGCAAAAAGGTGAGAATTTAAGGAGATGGGATCTGGATAGACTGAAACAACCAGAGGTTGTACAGAGTTTCAGGGAGAGCATAAGGGAACAAGCGACAGGAATGGGGGAAAGAAATACAGTAGAAGAAGAATGGGAAGCTTTGAGGAATGAAATAGTGAAGGCAGCAGAGGATCAAGTAGGTAAAAAGACGAGGGCTAGTAGAAATCCTTGGGTAGCACAAGTGATACTGAATTTAATTGATGAAAGGAGAAAATACATAAGTGCAGTAAGTGAAGCAGGCGAAAGCGAATACAAACGTATCAAAAATGAGTTCGACAGGAGGTGCAAAATGGCTAAGCAGGGATGGATAGAAGACAAATGTAAGGATGTAGAGGCATATCTCACGAGGGGTAAGATACATACTGCCTAGAGGAAAATTAAAGAGACCTTTGGAGAAAAGAGAACCACTTGCACGAATATCAAGAGCTCAGATGGAAACCCAGTACTAAGAAAAGAAGGGAAAGCAGAGAGGTGGAAGGAATATATAGAGGGTCTATACAGGGGCGATGTTCTTGAGGACAATATTATGGAAATGGAAGAGGAGGTAGATGAAGATGAAATGGGAGATACGATACTGCGTGAAGAGCTTGACAGAGCACTGAAAGACCTGTGTCGAAACAAGGCCCCCGGAGTAGACAACATTCCATTGGAACTACTGACGGCCTTGGGAGAGCCAGTCCTGACAAAACTCTACCATCTGGTGAGCAAGATGTATGAGACAAGCAATATACCCTCAGACTTCATGGAGAATGTAATAATTCCAATCTCAAAGAAAGCAGGTGTTGACAGATGTGAAAATTAGCAAACTATCAGTTTAATAAGTCACAGCTGCAAAATACTAACGCGAATTCTGTACAGACGAATGGAAAAACTGGTAGTAGCTGACCTCGGGGAAGATCAGTTTGGATTCCGTAGAAATTTTGGAATACGTGAGGCAATACTGACCCTACGACTTATCTTAGAAGAAAGATTAAGGAAAGGCAAACCTACGTTTGTAGCATTTGTAGACTTAGAGAAAGTTTTTGATAATGTTGACTGGAATACTCTCTTTCAGATTCTGAAGGTGGCAGGGGTAAAATACAGGGAGCGAAAGGCTATTTACAATTTGTACAGAAATGTGAAGACATCGAAAAAGATATGATAGTCGAAGGACAGACTCAGCATACAGGAAAGTCAAAACAACCTTTGGTGACATTAAAAGCAACGGTGGTAACATTAAGACTGCAACGGGAATTCCACTGTTAAATGCAGAGGAGAGAGCAGATAGGTGGAAATAATACATTGAAAGCCTCTATGAGGGTGAAGATTTGTCTGATGTGGTAGAAGAAGAAACAGGAGTCGATTTAGATGAGATAGGGGATCCATTATTAGAATCGGAATTTAAAAGAGCTTTGGAGGACTTACGGTCAAATAAGGCAGAAGGGATAGATAACATTCCATCAGAATTCCTAAAATCATTGGGGGAATTGGCACCAAAACGACTTTTCACGTTGGTGTGTAGAATATATGAGTCTGGCGATATACCATCTGACTTTCGGAAAAGCATCATCCACAGAATTCCGAAGACGGCAAGAGCTGACAAGTGCGAGAATTATCGCACAATCAGCTTAACAGCTCCTGCATCGAAGCTGCTTACAAGAATAATATACAGAAGAAAGGAAAAGAAAATTGAGAATGCGCTAGGTGACGATCAGTTTGGCTTTAGGAAAAGTAAAGGGACAAGAGAGGCAATTCTGACGTTACGGCTAATAATGGAAGCATGGCTAAAGAAAAATCGAGACACTTTCAAAGGATTTGTCGACCTGGAAAAAGCGTTCGACAATATAAAATGGTGCAAGCTGTTCGAGATTCTGAAAATAGTAGGGGTAAGCTATAGGGAGAGACGGGTCATATACAATATGTACAACAACCAAGAGAGAATAATAAGAGGGGACGATCAAGAAATAAAGTACTCGTATTAAGAAGGGTGTAAGACAAGGCTGTAGCGTTTCGCCCCTACTCTTCAATCTGTACATCGAGGAAGCAATGATGGAAATAAAAGAATGGTTCAGGGTTGGAATTAAAATACAGGGTGAAAGGATATCAATGATACGATTCGCTGATGACACTGCTATCCTGAGTGAAAGTGAAGAAGAATTAAATGATCTGCTGAACGGAATGAACAGTCAATGAGTACACATTATGGTTTGAGAGTAAATCGGAGAAAGACGAAGGTAATGAGAAGTAGTAGAAATGAGAACAGCGAGAAATTTAACATCAGGATTGATGGTCACGAACTCAATGAAGTTAAGGAATTCTGCTACCTAGGCAGTAAAATAACCAATGACGGACGGAGCAAGGAGGATGTCAAAAGCAGACTCACTATGGCAAAAAAAGGCATTTCTGGCCAAGAGAAGTCTACTAATATCAAATACCGGCCTTAATTTGAGGGACTAATGACCTCAGAAGTTGAGTCCCATAGTGCTCAGAGCCAGAGCCTTAATTTGAGGAAGAAATTTCTGAGGATGTACGTCTGGAGTACAGCATTGTATGGTAGCGAAACATGGACTGTGGGAAAACCGGAACAGAAGAGAATCGAAGCATCTGAGATGTGGTGCTATAGACGAATGTTGAAAATTAGGTGGACTGATAAGGTAAGGAATGAGTAGGTTCTATGCAGAATCGGAGAGGAAAGGAATATGTGGAAAACACTGATAAGGAGAAGGGACAGGATGATAGGACATCAGGTACGACATGGGGGAATGACTTCCATGGTACTAGACGGAGCTGTAGAGGGCAAAAACAGTAGAGGAAGACAGAGATTGGAATATGTCAAGCAAATAATTGAGGACGTAGGTTGCAAGTGCTACTCTGAGATGAAGAGGTTAGCACAGGAAAGGAACCAGATGGCAGTTATAAGAGTCGAGGGATATGAAAGGGAAGCAGTGGTTGGGAAGGCAGTGAGGCAGGCTTGTCGCCTCTCCCCGATGTTATTCAATCTGTATATTGAGCAAGCAGTAAAGGAAACAAAAGAAAAGCTCGGAGTAGGTATTAAAATCCATGGAGAAGAAATAAAAACTTTGAGGTTTGCCGATGACATTGTAATTCTGTCAGAGACAGCAAAGTATTTTAAGAGGAGTTGAACGGAATGGACAGTGTCTTGAAGGGAGGGTATAAGACGAACATCAACAAAAGCAAAACGAGGATAATGGAATGTAGTCGAATTAAGTCGGGTGGTGCTGAGGGAATTAGGTTAGGAAATGAGACACTTAAAGTAGTAAAGGAGTTTTGCTATTTGGGGAGCAAAATAACTGACGATGGTCGAAGTAGAGAGGATATAAAATGTAGACTGGCAATGGCAAGGAAAGCGTTTCTGAAGAAGAGAAATTTGTTAACATCGAGTATTGATTTAACTGTCATGAAGTCGTTTCGGAAAGTATTTGTATGGAGTGTAGCCGTGTATGGAAGTGAAACATGGGCAATAAATAGTTTAGACAAGAAGAGAATATAAGCCTCCGAAATGTGGTGCTACAGAAGAATGCTGAAGATTAGTTGGGTAGATCACATAACTAATGAGGAGGTATTGAATAGAATTGGGGAGAAGAGAAATTTGTGGCACAACTTGACTAGGTGAAGGGATCGGTTGGTAGGACATGTTCTGAGTCATCAAGGGATCACCAATTTGGTACTGGAGGGCAGCGTGGAGGGTAAAAATCGTAGAGGGAGACCGAGAGATGAATACACTAAGCTGATTCAGAAGGATGTAGGCTGCAGTAGGTACTAGGAGATGAAGAAGCTTGCACAGGATAGATTAGCATGGAGAGCTGCATCAAACCAGTCTCAGGACTGAAGACTACAACAACAACACCTTCCAGGCAGAATATATTCCGGTTATGTAATTATACGGACCAGCTTTTCGTGTTATTGACTGAATACATTGCGTGCGAATTGTCGTAAGTGTGTGGAGAGCAGGATTACCCAATTTGTTGGAACATTTGATAGCTCCTACTTTCACTCCCTGATTTGGTACCTTAGTGTCGTGTATAAAAAAGTTAGTGTTGAATAATAAATTCAGTGCAGAAATCATGGTACATTTCCTTATACCGAATTTAAGTAATATTCATATTAATGATATACAGTAGAGAGTAATTGGGAGACATGGGTGTTCGGAAAATTGGTTTGTTCGGATAATCGAACTGGACATGTTTATTTGCCAAAAAGAAGTACTGTACGGTAAATTTAATCATAAAAACAGGTATCTCTTTAGTATTACAAAGTAACATACAAAGGCAACTTCAGTAGGAACATATAGTATGTGCACAGTTTATTAAACAAAAGTATATACATATTACATATGCATTTTGCATGAACAATACACACAGTATACAAAATTAACGTTTAAAAAAATCCTTTATTCTGGTCTGTCTAAGCAAGCCTACACGCTTACGAGCAGCTAAGTCACGTACTTTTTTCATTAAAGTTTTCTGAAACTGGTCGCTTTCATCTTGGGTTTCAAACCATCGCAAGGCAGTATCTAAATAAGTGAACGCCTCAGAAGCTGTTGGTATACTTTCATCTTCGCTTTCTGGAGCACTGATTGATGAGATGCTGGCGGCGTCACCTTTATCAGTGACGACGTTTACAATCTCGCTGTCCTGCATGATTTGGTGTCCTGGATCTGCATCATCGATATTCATCCATTCATGAACGTCTTCTTCATCACATTCTTGGCAATATATTTCTTTTAGCATACCGAGAATTTCGGACATATCATTCTGTTCGTCATTTTCAATCATACCTTGTGAATTTTCTTCTGTGACCAAAATTTTATTCCAGGCTTTCTTCAAATTCTCTTCCTTTATACTATTCCATGCTGCGCTGATCATGTAGGACGCGTCCTTCAAGTCAATATTCTTACGATTTCTTAAGAGACTTTCATCTCCATCCTCTTCTCTTTCTAACAATAACATGCGCAACAGTTCTTTCCTGTAATATCGTTTGAAAGTCTCAATAACGCCTTGATCCATGGGCTGTAATAAATAGATTACGATAGGTGGAAGAAATATTACCTTTATGAACTTGTCTTTTTCGTTTAAAATATCACATGACGGATGAGTTGGTGCATTGTCAAGGAGAAGTAGTGTTTTCTCCCTCTTCCCATTCTTTAGCTGATGATCTTTTACAGAGGGCACGAAAACGTCCAGAAACCACTTCATAAAAATCGTACTATCCATCCAGGCAAGGCTGACATGTTAACGTGCTTGAAACAACGCGGTTTTTTACTTTTACCAATGACGAACATAGGCAATTGGTGACTTCCAGTAGCGTTATCACAAGCCAAAGCTGTAATACGGTCCTTTCTTGTTTTAGGACCAGGTGCTGCTAACTCATGACGTGAAACAAGAGTTTTTCTCGGTAAAGCTTTCCAGTTAAATCCAGTTTCGCCAGCATTGTAAACGTTTTCGAGAGCATAATCTTCTTCCGTTAATACGTCCCTTAGTTTGACTTTGAAATCATGAGCTGCTGAAGAATCAGCCGACAGTTTTTCTCCCTGTATTGTAAGCTCACGAATGCCGTGGCTTGACTTGAAGCGTTTTAACCAGCCCGTGCTCGCTTTAGATTTCGAAGGCCCTGCCAGTTTTTCGTTGAACTGCATTGCCTTCTCACACAGAATGGGACCTGAGATAGGTTCTCCTTCCGATCTCTTTTGTGTAAACCACTTGTAAACAGCATCATCTAGATCTGTGTTAGTGGCGAGCTTCATAGTTTTACGGCTTGTTGACCCATCAGTAGAATCAAGCATAGCTATAAAATTTGCTATCCTCGTCTTTTGTTTTTTTATATCCGTAATTGTCGACTTCCCCACCTTGTACTCTTTGGATGAAGTGGTTGTAGATTCACCTTCTTCTAACCTTTTAATAATCTCGTAGTTGTCCCTCATAGAAAGGACAACACGTTTAGGTTTAAGCATTTTGTATCGTCAAGTTCGCTTCTTCACGCAGCAGCACACAAGTGGTCGTAACAGAGAACAGAAGGTGACTGTTTGCACCGTGAGAAGCTCTTCTTGGGGGCGCGCAGTCCTTCATACTGCGCGGAGCGGCACGCCTCAACTCGCTGGCGCAGCTGTTACTGTGAACAGCTTTGATTCTGCCGCTACTTCTACTGCCAGTGCCAAGCCGACAGAAGTGTGCTGATTGTTGAAACACAGCGACTGGCGGCTTGGCCGGTCAGCAGCGCCTTGTGAAGGCCCCATTAGAAGCAACGTTCCGCCAGCGGTGGGCCAGTGCGGCGACTACTGTGGGAAACTTGGTTTGGGAGTGAGGGGGATGATGGACGGTATGGTGGGAGAGTAACAGGTGCGAGCGAGTACACATTTTGGTTAAGCGGTCGTTCGGTTGACCGAAGTTCGGATAATCGACACTCTACTGTATATTTGGTAGTATTTTCATTACCAAGTAGAGATGCAAAACTTCTGGAACGTCATATATTGTTGTGTGATGCGGTTCAAACTGTTTCTTATGAAAACAGTTTACAAGTTTCTTATGGTAGCCATTTTTGGCAGCAGATTTATATGAATTGTAGTAGGTATCAGGAAAACGCAATTTTTGCATGGCGCACTAGAATTTTTATTTCAAGAAGGCATCCTCATGAATGTCCTGGAATATTATATGAGTTTTTATTTCCAGATATTGTTCTTTTAATTTAAAACACTGCACGTAAATATTTGATTATAAAATGATAAAGTACTTACATTGAAACGTCTGATTCATTACTTGAAGATCTTGCAGTTCTGTCCGATGTGGAATATGGGTTACAAGTCGCACTTTTTCGTTCAAATGGCTCTGAGCTCTATGGGACTTAACTTCTGAGGTCATCAGTCCCCTTGAACGTAGAACTACTCAAACCTAACTAACCAAAGGACATCACACACATTCATGTCCGAGGCTGGATTCGAACCTGCGACCGTAGCGGCCGCGCGGCTCCAGACCCTAGCGCCTAGAACCGCTCAGCCACTCTGGCCGGCGCACTTTCTCGTTTAGTCACTGAAAGTTCCTTACATAACGCTGATGATCTTGCTGTTTAACGCTCTCACCCATTACTCATCATCATCAATAAGCTTAGCTGCCATTTTCGGTATATATGGGTGTTTGCTTGTTAGTTGGTTGGTTGATTTCAGGGAGGGGACCAAACAGCGAAGTCATCGGTCCCGTCCGATTAGGCGAGTTGGAGAAGGGAGCCAGCCATGTCCCTTCAAAGAAACCATTTCGGCATTTGCCTGAAGCGATTAAGGAAATCACGGAAGACCGAAATCAGGATGGCCAGATTCGGGTTTGATCTGTCGTCCTCCCGAATGCGAGTCCAGTGTGTTAACCACTGCGCCACCTCGCTCGGTATGTGTGTTAGGGTGTCTATATGTACGTGTGTGTGGGTGTGTGAATGTGTATTCACGTAAGATTTTTTTTAATAAACTAAAGTAGGAGAGTATTATTTTCCATTTCTTTTGTTCTTTTATTTTTTATTCTTATCATAGATAGTGTGACACCCCACACTAATAACTATTGAACATTTTACTAACATTCGGTTAACAGTTACCACTGCTGTCTGATACTGTATTGTTCAGATGTCTTATAGTGATGAACGCTAGAATCGTTTTCAACCTGCACGACACGCATAGCAATTCGAATACCACCGATCCTCACGCTCTTGCTGTGTTAAATACGTGTTGGTATAAATATCTTCGAAACGCCCGCCAAACCCGCTGGGCAGAACAGGTGATTAGGATTGTGGAAAGCGCCAAATAAGATTGGGGTGAGTTTCACCTTGAAATTGTAATTTATTGTAATTTACAACCAAAGCGGCACATAGCCGAACTTTTACAACTACGAGTTTCAAACTCCAAATCTTTCACAGCTGAAGGCCTCCAATCAAGAAATCTTAAAAATCGACAAGGTGAATCTCAAGCGACTGAAAACATGCAGTTACAATTACAAATAAAGTAATTAATATATCGCTGGTGCACTTGAATTGTAGTCAACCAATATAGTTAATTGCTCCGCATGGCGGCTAAATTTCAGCAATAGAAACGCTCAGTGTTGCTCACAGGAAACCTCCCCAACAGCGAACCACCGAAACGAACCACGCAACATGAATGGACGTGGCTTGGGTAGTTGAAACCACTACTCAACTTTGACGTCTTGGGTCGGTGAACCACGAAGCTCATGGCGATCGGACAGCTCCACACACGCTCCGACAATGCACAGGAACCGCCAGTGGACCCAGCCGAGTGCACCACGCGGAGATAACTTCCCTCGTCCGCAGCAACCGACCGACACCCTCAGAATGCCGACAACATCAAAAATCGCCGACAGTGGAAATAACGTCAACTACACACACACAACCTGACAAACACTTGCACGAAGACCTGAACGATACCCAACAGTAACTAAGCACGCACGAAGACAAATCGGGAGTCGATGAGCACACACACACAGCCGACTCATGAACGATCGGCGAGCCAAAACGCGTCGTCCAGTAGGACGACCGACCGACGATCCACCAAGACCGTGGCCTGGCTCAAGTGATGCGTGGCGGATAATGGTCGGGCGAGCCATGTCGACGCAGACCTCACTGGTGCTCCAACCCGACTGCACTAGTGCCGCATTGCAACTACCCGACTGGCAGGTCCGGACTGCGCTCCAGACGCGCTCCAACTGACTGGCAGCTCGAACTAACGACCCGAACGCGCTTACGACAGACAACGACCGGGAAGTGATAGCAGTCGAGCAAAGATACTACGAGGGGGGATATATCGATACGCGCTGCTGGCGCCGCTCACGGTCAAGCAAAGCAGTAACTCAGTGACAGTAGTAATTTAAATTAACGTAGTGAGATAGAAGTACGTTAAAAACAGGGTGGAAAATACATGATGGCGGGAACATGAGCCACACACGGCTCAGTCTTGTAGTGTTGTATCGTAAGATACTGAAACATTACCTGCCACAACTTTCACGCGTGTTGTCAGCATGTTGCTTAGTTTTATACAAAGCCATTGTAGGGTCCAACGGTAACTGAAATCTGACAATCAAGACTAACGGATAAGCCTAGCGTAAGTACTATTTGTATCCCCTTGGAGAATGTCATAAATACCAACACAGGTGGAGAAAATGAGATTTCTGTATAAAATCAATTAAGCATTTTCCTAAGAAACGATTAGAAACGTGTCATAACATGAATTATATACCACCACAACCTTGCCTAAAATATAACATTTATACAGCAGCTCATACATTTTCTTTCCACTGAGTGATTCTGACTTATTTCCAATTCAGATTCTACACACTATTTGACTACTCAGCTAATTAATTAATATTTTTATGTGAATGAAACGAATTCTGAACAAGAAAGTCTTAAGATGCACGATAAAAGTTCTGTCTTTAAAAATTACGAAGAGGCCTTCCCTTTGCACTAAACGACTGCTGCTTGTTGTACTACCTACACTAGGAAGCTGCAATAAACTGGAAAGTAAGGGTATGCAGCAATACATATGCAGACACTGGCACCTTACGACAGTTACAGACGCGTCTCTGGCTGCGCAGTATGTAAACGTACACCACATCATCTACCACACAGTTTGCCGGAAGTGGAAACCAAACGAATATTGAAGCTGGAGTGTGGAGTGCATGGTATGGAATTTTTGTAATGACTGGGGCAAGTGGTAACCAAAGGACTATTCAAGTAGATGTGCAAAATATATGAACCTGAAGATGTACCATCCGACTTGCGGAGAAAAGTGAGCCACATATTCACGAGTATAGCAAGGTAGCAAGGGAGGATAGAAGAGGAAACTAAAGCACTGTCAGCCTAATACATCATGCATAAAAGTTTATGACAAGGATGACATAAAGAAGAATGAAAAACAAAACTAAGGAGCTATTAGATGACAATCAGTTTTGCTTAGGAACGGCAAAGGCACCAATGAGGCGGTTCTGTCGTTACACTTTATAATGCACCACCGTGTTCATAACGTCAGTGATCGGATCATTTTGAGTTTATAGCTCAACTTATATCTGTGAAATTAAAACATATCTATGCTTAAGTTTCGTTCATTTTATGTTTTGTACAAACATCTTAGGAAGTTAAGTTATGTGCTACCCTTTTGCCACAGACCGCTAGCCCGAAAGGTTCTGTATGATTTATTCTGTATAAATTGCTTTTAACAATGTGAATAATTGCCTTAAACTTGTTTTCAGTTATGGCCAAAGTAATCAAGTCCTTTTACCAGCATTATTTGAAAAACTGTGTTTATGTGTTCCACCCACCTACGCCGCTGGACGTAGACGACCTGGTGAGGTGATCACCGTGCATCATCAGCGCGCTGCCGGTTGTACATTTACGTCTTTCACAAGCCGAACCTGCAGTCTAATTTTTCTTCTACAAAGCCCTATTACCATTGCTTTTGTTCAGCACATCAGTTATTGTTTTTAAATTTCATATAATCACGATCTTGCGTCACCAAGCTTTTCCACTCTCCAATGACTTTTAGAAGAATTTGAAAATTCAGGTAAACGAGACTTTAATGGATGTAGCAGGATTTCAGCATGAGCATTAATGCAAAAATTCTACCTATTCATGAACTTCTTGTGCTGCTTCTATCGTCAATGTGATGTGTCCCAATTTTCGAACAATTACGGTTCAGAGTTTCACTTTATCATTTTATTTATTCATTCTTTTATTTTGTGGGATACTTTACAGCTTGATAATGGAAGCAGCATTTAAGAAAAATCAAGACACCTCTGTAAATTTGTTAGACCTATAAAACGGGTTCCACAGTGCAAAATGTATGATGTTCGAAATTCATAGGAAAAGGTGGGTAATGTACAATATGTACAGGAACCGAGAGAGAATAAGAGAAATGGAAAATCGAGAACAAGGTGCTCGGATTAAAAAAGGGTGCAAGGGAAACATGCAGCATTTCCCTCCCTAAACTGCTCAATCTATACACCGAAGAAGCAACAAAGGAATTAAAAGATAGGATCAGGGTGACAGGATAGCAACGATAAGAGTCTATGATAGTGTTACTGTTGTGGATCGATAAGTCTGTAGATGCTTGGTGGGATCCAGATGATATCAACTACTTGTCTCTGTTTCCGTATCAGCAGTTCAGCAGATAAAACAGTGTCACCTGCTAATCTTCTATTCGCTGAATCATGGACACATCTGTCTTCATCATTTATTGCAGACAACTCTATTGCCTAGGTAAACGACTTAAGCAATGAAGGGAACAGGGAGCAAGTACAGACTAGTAATATTCAGTAAATTAAAATTAAAGCTAACGTAATCTTGACAGTAATGTTGTCACGAAATACTTATGGGATTAGCGAACCTACAATCTTGACCGATATGACAAGACTCCGGCGTGGGATACGACAAGTTAAATGTACATCAGATACATAAATAGCCAAATGAGAAACAATGGTTACTCCTCCAGGCCCTAGAGAGAGCGATAATCGGAACAACTCACATGAGAGGAACTGAGAATCACAAACGGGAGCAGTTAGCCATGAGGAGTCACGTAATGCAAGCGCGCAGGCAGAGGCAGCGGGAAAAGGCTACTGCCCTAACATCGGTAGAACGGTTATGCTGGTTGATCGCTCAGCAAATCGCATATTTTTATTTTAATCATGAATGAAGTTGCTATTCTGCTATTAACGGCACGACTAAAGCCAACTGAATCTACACTTGGTTCCTTCCAAAATGATAGCAGCCAATAGGTGTATCGTGAAGTGGCGGCAACTACCGCACTACTGCTTGTCACGACGTGAAGCCGACTGAGAACTGGGGCCAGGAGAGCGTGACTCAGGAGTTTTTTAACCTCAAGTCCATCACAGCAGCATGCTTCCTCCGACAGAACGAGGTCCCTGTAGCCAGTTTGACTGGAGGTGGCAAAGCAAACGGTCCCAGCTGCTTTCGACCGACTGGGCAGTTCGACCTATTGGCGCTCAAGTTGGCTCCAGTTCTCCGAACATGGGCGGGGCTAGTGTCCTTCCATGCTGATGTTCATGCACTTTGAATTTTAAAGCGACAGTCCGAAACTTCTACTGATTTTCGCCGTCTTGTGAATTTACTGAAGTAATTACTAGGCAGCCACAAAAATTTCCTCTCCCCTGACAATCGGTAGCCCTCTATTCAGTCGAACGATAGATGGTGTCAGATGGCCAGGGAAAATTGACCTTAAGCCATAATTTGACTGACTAATTTCATCGGCCTTTAATCATTTGATTCTTATACCTCTGAGTAGTGACACTGGGCTCGTGGTTACATAACCAATGCGAATTTTTAATTGGCAGTATGACTTTAAATTAGTTCATCACTTTTCCATCGTGATGTGGACCGGATAGAATGAATAGCTGACTGGACTCCTTCCCGTCCTTCATTCGTCTCAGGAAAGTCTTCAGCTTATACTATCATCAGTAGAAGCGAGAATGAATTGGAAGTATTGAACGAAATGGTCTACTAAGTATGGTATATGAACTTACGGAATGAGGGTGAACAAAAGAAAAAAAAAGACCAAAGTGATGAGTACTAGCAGGAATGAAATTAGAGATGAGATTAATAACAAAATAGAGGACCATGAAGTAGACAAAGTCAAGGAATTCTGCAATCTTGAACGCAAAGTAACTTATAATGGATGGACCAAGGTGGACATAAAGATCAGATAATAACTTCCAAAACACCACAGGGAACAATGCAGAGTAAAAACTGTAAAGGGTGGCAAGTATCCAACAAATAATTGGGTACGTTGACAGCAAGGTTGGTACGGAGAGAAAGTTGTGACACGCTGCATGAAACCTGTCAGAAGAGTGATGAGAAAAATGTAGTAGAGGATTAAACTGATCAAGACTTTGTAGGTGTAAAGAATGATGTTTGGATCCACTTCTCATGCTCAGCCAGACAGCAGCTTCAATCTATTGTGGGTTCTCTTGTGAATGGTTAGATGATGGGGCTTTCTGTGTTACTTTGGGGCCGAGCGTTAGTCTGTAGTATTTTAATATGTTAGTTAACTGGATAGGATGGTGTTATATGATGAAGAAAAGTTACGGAATTGGCATTTGAAGGCTGTCCATCATATAATTATTGCCTGAGTTTGGGTGATTTTACCATCGTGAGTCTCTGATTGCAACAAGAGAAAAACCGTTGAGCTGAAGATTGCCCGAAGCGTGCCACCTGATACTGGGTATATGTCATTGCTGCTGCCTCTCCGGATGGCGTTGTTCCTACAAGATGGGCGCGGCATTGTACTTTGCCGGGTGATATGCCAATTCAGAATTGGCTTTTGCTTTTGGCTGATGCAGGGAGCTAGATTCTGGACGTCCGCTGTCTCCTTACGGGCTGTTTTAGTCTAGCACTGAATTGGGTGATTTATTGCACTCTAACCATCTTCCCTCTGTTACAAGACATTATAGCTTATCCTCAGTTTACTGTTGGATGTAGAGGCAATAATTTTCCCTGAATCATACTACTGTCTGCACATTCATTACAGGGAGCCGTATGAATAACCATGAGTCATCACGATCTCATTGTTTGAATTATTTGCAGCGCAACCACGCTCTGCCCGCGATAAGACCCTCTGGTCCTCGCGGTTTCCTCACCCTGAGCTCACCTATCTCGCCGACGGTCTGTACAGAGCCTAGCTGTGTCGCTGTCAGACTACACGCCGAGTAGTTTCATTCACAGTTAGTAAAAGAAGGTTTTTTTTTTTTTTTTTTTTTTTTTTTTTTTTTTACCACGGCAGATGTTTCTAATACATTCTCTTATGGATGAATTTTATGTGTTTAAATATTGAGAATGACCTTACGCGTGCATTATTTAATTATTCTAAAAATGTAACCGTTAATTAAAATGAATGTACGAATATTCAAAAAGACATAAGAAAATCATACAGTTGTTAAATTAACACGAAATGTTATCCGGGATGAATGTAAGTTATATCCATACCCTTAGCTGAGTTGTCAGTGCATCTGACGCCATGCAGTTGGCCCAGATTCGATTCCCTGCCATGTCGAAGATTTTCTCCGCTCGGAGACTGGGTGTTATGTTGTTCTCATCATCATTTTATCATTAATGACACACAAGTCGCCCACTGTGGCGTCAACTGAAAATATTTGGAACTCGGTGGCGATATTTCCCGACATCGGAACTCCCGGCTATCAGTGCCTTACGATAATTTCATTTCAATGTAAATTGTTTCGATGCATTACAGAGCGCAGGATTCGGATTAACTGTTGTGTTGGCCATAAAATGAGGTGACAAAAGTCATGGGACACCTCCTAATATCGTGTTGGACCTCCTTTTGCCCGGCGTACTGCCGCATCTCGAAGTGGCAAGGAGTCAACAAGTCATTGGAAGTCCTCTGCTGAAACATTGAGTCATGCTGCTTCTATAGCTGTTCATAACTGCCAACGAGTTGCCGGTGCAGGGTTTTGTGCAGAGGCTGAGCTCTCGATTATGTCCTATAAATGTTCGAATCTTCCAAAAAGTTCTTCAAACCAATCGCGAACAATTGTGACCCGGTGATACGGTGTACTGTCATATATAAATCCATGAAGGCTGCAAATGGTCTCCAAATAGCCGATCATAGCGATTTAGAGCCAATGATAGGTTCAGTTGGATCATGGGACTCAGTACGTTTCATATAAACACAGCCCACACGAGTATAGAGCTTCCACCAACTTGCACAGTGCGTTCTTGACAACTTGGATCTATAACTTTGCTGGGCTCGCGACACACTCGAACCCTACCATCAGGCCTTACCAACTGGGGCTCATTTGATCAGTCCACGGTTTTACAGGCGTCTAGGGTCCAACCGATATGGTCATAGTCGCTGGAGAGGTGCCGTACTGTTACTAAAGGCACAATCGTCGGCTATTTGCTGCTATTACCCATTAACTTCAAATTTCGCCGCACCGTCCTAACGGAGATGTTCGTCGTACGTCTCATATTGATTTCTGTGGTTATTTCATGCAGTGTTGCTTGTTTGTTATCACTGACAACATTAAGCAAAACCGCTGCTCTCGGTCCTTAAGTGAAGGCCGTCGGCCGATACGTTGTCCGTGATGAGAGATAATTTCCGAAATTTGGTATTCTCGCCAGATACTTGACTCTGTGGATCTCGGAATGGTGAATTTCCTAACGATTTCCAAAATGAAATGTTCCATGTGTCTAGCTCCCACTACCATTCCGCGTTCAAAGTCTGTCACTTTCCGTCATGCGGCCATAACTGCGTCGGAAACCTTTTCACATGGATCACCTGAGTAAAATGACAGCTCCACCAATGCACTGTTCTTTTATACCCTGTGCACGTGATACTACTGCCATCTATATGTGTTCATATCGTTATCGCATGGGTTTCATCACCTCAGTGTATAAGAAGCGAAAAACGTGTGCAGCAGTTCAGTTAGATTCAATAGGCATCTGCACTATCATATGATATTAAAACTACGTATTCTCAGATAAGCATTACAACGTTACTCAATGAAGCTTCGGTAATATTTTACAGCAGTAGATTCTATTCTAGATCTTTCCTTTAAAGTGTGCTTACCAAAGTTTAGCTTTAGAGAAGTCCCATATCTGGTCCCTTCCGACTCTCTCGTTTCTTGCTGTGCTTTTGTTTGTAACTCGTTTCATTAGTAAATGGCAGCACTTTAATTTCGTACAAATGTTGTAGAGCTTTCTTTTAAAACTGCGCAGACCAGTGCTTACTTTGACTGCATTTATTGCAGTATTTTTGTTTGGCACACCTTTTCATTAGTAAATGATATAATTTTAATTTCGAAAGTGCATAACAGAGACCTTAACAGTCATTATCTATCAGCAGCAGAGATATTTCACGGTAAATAATTTATATCAATGCATGAAGCGAAAGTGAACAAGGGACAGTTTAATGTAATGGATCATCAAAATCTCACATTCTGTTGGGGCCGCACAACACTATATGTCATTATACGACATAATGAAAATGAAAGCTACAAAACTAGTTGCAGTAATGCAATGTGTTTAATATTTTACACGATAGGCTTGTTTCGGGTTAATTGCCATTATCAAGTGACTTGCGAAAGTAACATTCGTAAGATTATCTGTAGATATATCGGGGCTGTTTTAAGTTTACATTCGTGTTGGTACTTATATCTAGTTGGAAGTGAAGATCACATTGCACGCAGAGCAAATATTTTCTGTCAAGTCGTAGCAAGTATAATATTTTTTTGTATTTACAAAACGCGAAAATACGTTTTTGACAAATATTTTGACAGTTCCTTTCTGAGATGTTATGTGTTTGAGAAGTATATGCAGCTTACCAGAAATTTTGTTACATTTCGTTGTTCTTATTTGTTTTTTAATTTTGTATATGGTCTGCGTACGCTTTGTTTACCACATGTCTATCCGTCTTCGCATTCTGTCAATAAAGTTTTGGAGACAGTATTTATGTTTAAAATCTGGTGTTCATTTAGAATTTCCTGTGGATATTTGCTTGTATGAATATATATGTTCATTTCTTCTGGAATGTTCATAGTAAATCCTTTCGTTATTCTGTGTAATATTTCTATCGCTATTTCAATTTTGTCTACTTTATGGTATTGATTTTTCAGATCAAACAAAAGTTTGGCTGATTACTACCACTGTATGTAGTGTGCTTTAAATACGTCAAAATTTCTTCCAGTTCGGCCTATGATAACTGAATTTGGCCTATGATAATTGAAACAATTTCTATATTGGCCAAACCGGACGAAATTTTATCGTCAGATGTAAAGAACCCACTAGAAACGGTAGCACTAATACGTCAACCTTTTACTTACACATGAAAATTCACTATCATAAAGCCTATAACATTCACACTACGTTAGAAATTTTACATAGAATACCGAAAAGACTTACTGCGAACATTCTCCAAGGATTGAAAATATATATTCGTACAAGAAAATATCCATTCTAAATTCGAAATGAACATATCAGACTTTAAACATAAATATCATCTCTAAACTTCATTGAGATAACAGAATACGAAAAAGGATAGTCACAAGGAACCGGCTGCTTATGTTTGTGTTAGCGACTTTACTGCGTGGTGCTGATCACAGGGTCATGGGCTTTGTAAACGTATAGAACTGTCAAAATATTGACCTGTCAAAATATCTGTCAAAAACGTATTTTTACGTTTTGTAATAACAAAAATATTGTACTTACACGACTTGACTGAAAAAATTTGCTATACGGGGTGAAGAGAAATTCGCGCACCTAAGTTCGCAGCGCGACTCCTCACATGCTCTAACAATCTGCATGGTTTCTGTTTGTTCTATATCGTGTCTCCCTACCACTTTCGCGCAACGACGCTCTGAGCGTGTTTTTTAGGGAATTGACTAATTTGAACCTGGGAGCTGTTGCTGGTAAGGAGACGCCAGACGACACATGACATGTAGAGTTCAGAAGAGTTCAGTGAGACTAGCGATGATATAACCAAATACTTAATGATTTCAGCGTCAGCTGCACTGCACTCCCTGTAAAAGAATCTTAATACTAACTAAATTTAGTGGAAGGGGTTCAAGGCTTTCCTATTTTTAGTTAGCTGGTAAAATAAAGTCGAAAAAGCAGTTAAGTTTACCATTGGAAATTTTATTCTACTCACAAAGCATTGTTTATAAATTGCACTATTGATAAAGGAAATGTTTTAATACAGGATGATAAAAACCAACTGCATTCAACAAAAATGTGAACGAATATTCCCTGAATGGGTTTCCAAGTTCTACAATGGATCGAAGGATGACCTATGCCATATCACATCTATAATCTAGGTTTAAATTAAGTTTCACAAAAGAGAAAACTGTCAAAATGGTCTACAGTGACCCTCAATTATCTTTAATTACTTATCTAACTTGCCGTAAATTACAGTGGCTGATGTGGCTTCTCAATAAGTGTATAACAGAAAAATCATCGCCTTTCAGATTTTTACTTCAAGTGGCAAATGTGAACACTGTGAGCTTTAATTGACGATCGACGCTAGTATTACGGAAAAAGGGGGTGTAACAGATGAGACTTCTGCAGTTCTGAGTGAAGCTTTATGCGCTGTTATGCGGCATCGCGTGCGTTCATTACCTTGTCGGTGTTCGTCAGGGGGCGGCGGACAGCACAGCTCTGCACACTTCGCTGTCTTGGAAGCAACTCTCCCCTAACTTCTCCTTACTACAATTTACCGAAGTTGGTTTAAAAAAACTATCTGGCTGTGTTTTCATCTGACCAATCAGGGTCTCAATGTTAACCTTAAGTTCTGCCAAAAAAAATTCTGTCTATACAATGAGGAACGTTATACTTTTCGTGGTGGGGCAATGTTTTTAAAGTTTGCAACGTAACAGAGACGCGAAAAAGTCTCACACTAAACCTTGCGGCTGGGGGGTGGCCCTTTTTGTGTTATCGTTAAATCTATACTGTTCTTCTGGAGGGCTCTAGCTTTTAAGATGGGCTGGGGGGGGTGGTCTTAGCGGTTAGCTGGCGACGTGGGTGTCCGTCCCTTATCGTAGGGCCTTCCAGCTTAACACGGTTCTGCTCTCGGCTTCTATTCTCGTTTCTCCCCTCGGAACTGCGTCTGTCTCACGGTGGGAAGGTATGACATGCATTTAGGCATTCTTGTGTTAGTCTGTGGTATTCCATTTGCTCACTCGTTACTCGTATTACTTTGGTTAATTTAACGTCACGATTTATTCGGAGCTATGTGACATACTACTTGATTTGCTTATCATGTCAGGGTTTTCATGGAAGGTGTTGCATTTCCTGACACCTTACAACGCCAGCGATAAAAAAATGTTTATCACAAATTTTCCTCTGGCGAGTGCATCCGGCAGGAAAAGAACACCAAAGAGTGGCAATCTGGCAACACTGTAACCACATGTATGCTAACTGAGCACATACTAGTTTTGCTGTACAGTTAGCGACGTGGTAAGAGTTTTGGGTTAGCATGCAGGAGGTCGATGGTTCGATCCTATGTTGAGGCATATGCTTCTTATTTGGTAAATGTAGTCCAGGTGGTACGGTATCTGGCATGTTAATCATCAACAGTGATTGCAGTGGGTCCTCCAGAAAATATTTGCACTTACATACTTCAGTAGTAGAAATGGAACATTGGTCAGCTTTGATAGAAGCCCCTCCTAATTCATCTACTAGATGCGAGACCTGTTTTCTTTGTACTCTCCTCCAGTTGTCCCATAGAGTAGTACCAACTATTATTCTTGCATCGTTCAGGTCCACTGCATTTCGTTAGGGCCTTACGTTGCCAGTAGGACTAGCAACGTGCTTTGAGTATAATGTCCAAACTCGGTTACTATTTGCATGTATTGCCACCATAGGCCCACTAATTATGCCTTTCAACATTGAGTCTGGTTATCGCATGCTGTTTTGTACGTATCTCAATGTATTATTATTATCAGTATTATTATTATTCTATCGATGGGGCCGTGGAAACATCACGTCTCTTACCGTTAGGGTAACAGTGTAATTCGAAACCGTTCACAATTAGCGGTGTTGGGATGAATTATGCAGAATAATATCTGTCATAGTGGTAATGCACTTTAGGTGGAACAGCTTGCAGGACTGATGCAGTGTTTATATTGTATGCGCTGTCATACTTCAAACTATTTATGTGACCACTGCAAGTATACCTATGAATTATTGGGTCAACTAGATGGCGTTGTTGACATAAATTTGATTCACAGAGTCCGATTGCGTGCAGTCTTTCATTGGTGCTAACTATGTTGTTAACTGTCTTGTACCATGACGTTTTTATATTAGACGTGAGCACATTAGAACTAATGTTTCTTTCAAATCTTAATCCGCTCAATGTTTGGAAACTGTCGTTCTATTTTGTTCCTTCCTTCACTTTTCTTTCGTTCCAGCATTATGCCTCTTGATGTTAAGTGTCGTGTATGCCTGAGTTCAACACTTACATAACTAAACTCAACATAGAAAATCCTCACATGCTGTAAACGACTGTTGATATTCTTCACGTCAATCGGGAGAAGCAGGCTTCTAGGTTTAATGATCTCGAAAAGTTGGCTGGTTATGCTTTCTCGCGAGTCTATTATTAAATTAACTTGCCTTTCGATAGAAAGTGCAGAGGCTTTACCGTTATATCAGTTAATCCTAGTCCACCATTTTTAGGATCTAAAGTGGCTACTTTAGCAGGTACTCTGAACACTTCACCTCTGCACAAAAAGTTGGTGATTTTGGACATTATTCTCCTTGCCATCATTCTCGGTATTAGAAACATCTGGGCAGTATAATAAGCTTCAGCAAGGATGCGTGAGTTGATATACTTTGTTCTATAACTTGGTTCTTATATCGAGTTAAATTCTCTATAATGGCTCCTTGCACATTATCTGCTGCAACTTTCCAATTTAAAGCCGTCATTTTCATGGGGAATGCTCTCAGGGTGATCCCAAGTGATTTATGTTGTCGGACTAATTTTGCCCACTCGACGTTGATATTATCAAAACCTCTGAGATTTAACATGTTACTTGCTTTTTCGTTTGCATTGGCTCCAGATGCTCTGCAGTGCGAATCAATCACTGTTGCTACCGTGGTTACCTCGTCATTATTCCTTGTAATGACCCCTATATCGTCAGCATAGGCTCTTATAACTGTTTTATTTCCTGATAATGTTAAGCCTTTTAATCTACTGTGGACATGTCGGAGCAAAGGTTCCAGCGAAATGGCGAGGAGCGACATCGACAGAGGACTTCCTTGAGGAACACCTCGTTGTATTTGCATCGTCCTGGATTGTTGACAATTCACCGCTATTTTAGCATTTATTCCAGTTGTTATGTTCTTAATCAACTGTATGACCCTATCATTGAAACCTATTTTCTTAAATGTCTGTAGAAGGTATTCATGATTTACTACATCGAGCTCTTTATAAAAATAAAAAAAAATAAAGCACACTTTATGTTTGTTACAGAAGTTATTGCAATGATATACCTGAATTCTGCTAGATTTTGGAAGATGGTTCTGCCTTGCGCGCAGTTCTGATGTTGACTAATAATTTTATCTGTAAGGCATGAAATTCTCTTGTTTACTATTCTACCTATTAATTTATAATCAGATTTCAACAGTTAAATTGGATGATAATTATTTAAATCTTTGTTTCCGTTATATTTTGGCACCAGAGCAATTTTACTCTCCTTAAACTCAGCCGGAATCATTTTACCCTGAATAACCTCATTTACCATGCCCTTGATTTTCGCACTTACTATTGGCCAGTAACGGATGTAAAACTTTGCTGGCAGACCATCCGGTCCTAGGGATTTTTTTGGTGGTGAGGCGCACAGAGTCTCATACACGTCTTCTTCACTGACAACATCAAGAAAATTTTCGGTGTCAAGCTCTGTCAGCTGTGGAACTAGGATGTCAAGGAATTCTTCCAAGGAAACATCGCTACTTTGATGTACAGAATATAGCTCTCAATAATAGCGATAAGTCTTATCCATGAAACCCTGCTGGTTTCTGAGAATCGTACCGTGTTTTGTTCTGATTTCATCAATGAAAGTCCTTCTCCCGTTTCTCGTATGCTTCACTAAATGATCTAGGGAAGTAGTTTCATCTTCTGACACCGAATTTGCCTTCGATTTTACTTTCAACCTTTCCATTTGACTTCTCTTGATATTAAGTAACTTGGCTTTCACTTTTTTGATGTCTGCTATCCAAAGTGAGGAACCTTCTGAGACTTGATCATACAGATCTCTCAAAACGGAGTAGTAATATTTTATAGTGCATTTCATTTTTCTTGCGCTCTGGGCACTGTATTGAATAAGAACCTTCCTCAACTTTGGCTTTGCCGTTTTAGCCCACCAGTCGATAGCAGTGGCGTATCTACTACGAGCACGCAGGCATATTGGCCATGTTTCTTTAATCAGGTTTTCTAAATCATGATTTACTAACAAGGAAGTGTTCAAATTCCACTGTTTCTTGAACCTGCGAACCGGCTGCCTTATTAGATTTATGCATGCTAAGACACTTGAATGGTCTGAAAAGTACGTAGGAATGGTTTCTACTTTTGTCACGGAAGTTTCAAGATATTTAGAAGTATATAATCTATCAATCCTGACACGTGATGTTGCTGTGACATAAGTGAACTCAACAATGGAGGGATATCTGATTTCCCACATATCCTTTAATTCTAAACCAGTAACTAGTTGTTTTAGTTCACTTGAGAAATTAAAATTAGGTAACTGATCTTTTCAATTTAAAACACAATTAAAATCACCTCCAAGTAATAACTATTTTGGAGTTTTCCTTAACAAGTATATCAGGTCATCTTTGAAGAAAAGTGCCTTGTCAGATCTGTGAGAACTTCCTGAAGGGACATACTAGTTGATGATAGTCACATCATAGATATTTAGTACTATTCCTCTTCCGGATTCCAGTCGTTCCACCTCGCTTACTGTAATCCCTTCCCTCACCAAAACAGCTGTTCCAACACTTGTTTCGGGTGACACATTTATGTAACTCACAAAACCGGAAGTTGCTAAATCCGAAATTAGAACTTCTTGTAACAGGGCAATATCAGTCGTAGATTCGTACAAAAATTCCTCAAGGGCCTATAGTTTCGAACTGGACGTAATTTTATTTATGTTTATAGTGGTGACAGAATAAGATTGCGTCGTTGTGCTGTCACTATGTAGATGTTTTGATAAACTAATTTAGATTCCTGTGGTTCAGGGTTCAGTTAAGTTGTAACAGTTTTCTCATACGGCTGAACATGGAATAACACTTCAATCAGTTTATTAGTTACTGTCCCGTTTTTTTCCACTTCTGATGTTTTCTTCTGCACCGCAAGCAGACTGCCCATTTCCTGGTAAACTTTGTGATTTTTCTTCCAGTGATTCGTGTAGGACCGTTTCGGACAGAACATTCTTTGGGCTTGGGTCGCCCCTACCGGATTTTCCTTTCCCTTGGATACGAGCTATATTCCCATTTGGCTGCGTCCATATTTTACTTCGCGGCTTATCTGGAGCAGCAGCAGACGCTTTTACAATTTAGGCTGCCGGCGCCTGCCTTGAGGTGTTGACCGTAATTTCAGTTTGGCCACCATTTCCTCGTTCTTTATTAATTTCACTTACTTCCTGATCAAGGGAACCAAATGGAGACGGCAGTTTTGCAATCTCTCCCTCAATTTGTTTATTAACAGATAGCTGCTGATCTTTACAATCAGCTACTGCACCTGTTGTTTCTTGCAAATTAATGCTGATTACACCCCCTTCATTTTCTGGTACCGAATGTGTATTATCTTTCTGTTCATCAGTTTCCATTCGCATTTTGCCTTCCGGTTCCTCTGCCTCCTCATCGCACTGTTTTTGCTTGCGAAGTGAGGGAGTGGGACAGGACAGCTCGTCCTCTGTACAACTATCAGTTGTCTCCAGAGGTCGTTTTTTTCGGTTGCATTTCATTTTCACGAGTACTGATAACAGAGTTTCTCTTTGTTGTTAACGGGAGAAATTGACTGTTATCGTGAAGGGAGACATCAGCTTGGCCCGCTGCCTTAACATCGTCAACCAGTTGATCCGGGCTATTCTTTGGTAACATATCATTTAAGGTAAGATTCTGACGCTGTATCAGATTACTTTTAAGAACAACAGTTCGCAGCGACATTCCTGTCTGAAGTGGACGGTTTCGTTACATATATGACATGTAGCTTCCTGACCTGAATAAACAATTTGTGCCTTATACTCACAAATAGTTTATGTGAGACGGAATACTCGTCTTAACGTCCATCCTTACACAATGCACCCCGTTGAAACACTGCAGTTTAAAGCGAGGTGACCATCTTTCATTTGCAATTGATTTAACGTCCCCGTAGTTTGAATGTTGTTGTTGTGGTCTTCAGTCCTGAGACTGGTTTGATGCAGCTCTCCATGCTACTGTGCAAGCCTCTTCATCTCCAAGTAGTTACTGCAACCTACATCCTTCTGAATCTGCTTAGTGTATTCATCTCTTGATCTCCCTCTACGATTTTTACCCTCCACGCTGCCCTCCAATGCTAAATTTGTGATCCCTTGATGCCTCAGTACATGTCCTACCAACCGGTCTCTTCTTCTTGTCAAGTTGCGTCACAAACTACTCTTCTCCCCAATTCTATTCAATACGTCCTCATTAGTTATGTGATCTATTCATCTAATCTTCAGCATTCTTCTGTAGCACCACATTTCGGAAGCTTCTATTCTCTTCTTGTCCAAACCATTTATCGTCCATGATTCACTTCCATACATGGCTACACTCCATACAAATACTTTAGGAAACGACTTCCTGATTCCTGAATCTATACTCGATGTTAACAAATTTCTCTTCTTCAGAAACGCTTTCCTTGCCATTGCCAGTCTACATTTTATATCCTCTCTACTTCGACCATCATCAGTTATTTTGCTCCCCAAATACAAAAACACCTTTACTACTTTAAGTGTCTCATTTCCTAATCTAATTCCCTCAGCATCACCCGACTTAATTCGACTACATTCCATTATCCTCGTTTTGCTTTTGTTGATGTTCAACTTACATTCTCCTTGCAACACACTGTCGATTTCGTTCAACTGCTCTTCCAAGTCCTTTGCTGTCTCTGACAGAATTACAATGTCATCGGCGAACCTTAAAGTTTTTATTTCTTCTCCATGGATTTTAATAGCTACTCCGAATTTTTCTTTTGTTTCCTTTACTGCTTGCTCAAGATACAGGATGGATAACATCGGGGAGAGGCTACAACCCTGTCTCACAGCCTTCCCAACCACTGCTTCCCCTTCAAGCCCCTCGACTCTTATAACTGCCATCTGGTTTCTGTACAAATTGTAAATAGCCTTTCGCTCCCTGTATTTTACCTCTGCCACCTTCAGAATATGAAAGAGATTATTCCAATCAACATTGTCAAAAGCTTTCTCTAAGTCTACAAATGCTATAAACGTAGGTTTGCCTTTCCTTAATCTTTCTTCTAAGGTAATTCTTAAGGTCAGTATTGCCTCACGTGTTCCAACACTTCTACGGAATCCAAACATACCTTCCCCGAGATCGGCTTCTACCAGTTTTTCCATTCGTCTGTAAATAATTCGCGTTAGTATTTTGCAGCTGTGACTTATTAAACTGATAGTTCGGTAATATTCACATCTGTTAACACCTGCTTTCTTTGGGATTGGAATTATTATATTCTTCTTGACGTAGTTTGAAAGAGCTTCCTTAATCTTATCATTTTCCATTTCAATGGGAAGTTTCAAGACAAGAACGGTTTTGTAATGTATGTCCGCTCTATAGATGGAAGCCTTACTTTTATATCCATTTCTATGCACAAAATCTACTTCATAGCCCCACTGTCGTAACACTTTATCAACAGTCGCAGCACTGATTAACTTGACAAAAGCACAGTATTTTTTCTGATCAAGGTGCCAGGTACGGACGGTTTCAGAATTGAGACCAATTACCTGTGTAATCCAGTCATCTATTTCCAGGGATGTCGGTTCAACGGAATTCCTTGTCAAAAGAAAATACCAGAGTATTCTTCCCGAGGTTTGTAGCCATGGTTAATCCAGCGACTCAGTTTCGGTTAAACAACCGAAATTCCAATTAGCAGCAGATAGACCAGAAAGAGCGATCACATCACAAGAAATAGGAACGAACACGGAGATTAACCGACGGGCAGCACTCGGCGAAGCACAAGTACAGCGATGTAAACACGGAAGTGCAGTGCCGCAGTTAACAGCGGCCACTCGCTAGCGCGGTTGAAAAGGAACTGACTCAACCAACTGTACACCACAGCTAATACGTTCGGACAGACGTAGTTACCCTACATGTGGTTACAGTGTTACCAGATTGGCACTCTTTAACGTCGTTTTTCTGCCGGATGTACACGCCGGACGAAATTTTGTGAGAGGCATTTTTTTCTTTGGCATGTGAGGAGTTGCGCTGCGAAGCCCAAGTGCGCGAATTTCGCTTCATCCTGTATATGCAATACGGTGGTCACTTCTAACTAGACCTAAGTACCAATCCAGATGTAAACATAAAACAGCCGCGATTGACCTATAATTAATCTTGCCAACGTTTTTTTTTCGCATGTCGAAACTTAATTTATGTTAACTTGTATGATGCAGCACTATAGGTAGTATAGTAAGTAAAGGCAAACGAGGAAAGAAGTGCAACACATGGGTACATCATATTATTAATATGTGAATATTGCACTTTATACCCAACGTATTATTCACATATTTGTATCTTTAAACAGTATAGTTTCGTAGTGAATGAAACGAAGATGCAAATTAGTCATTTCAAAGACTCTGTTAGTTTAGAGTGCCACTTCCATCCTTTCGTGCGTAGAGAGTGCAAAGATTTTTCTGCTGCATTCAGCGAGTACGTATGTCTACAATATCGATAAAAGAATGAATGCGAAAAACAGTTTGCTTATTGCTTTTACATAAATATGCAAGACTTACAATTTAGTAGACTTTTAGAATAACATCTATTCATATGCTGATATGCATGTTCCATCAGCAGATAGATGGAAAAAAGAACCACGTTTATCTGTGCGCCATAAAAGCATGTCGATTCGCCTGAGTACACATTCGTCGTTCACGTTAGTAAATTGCCTGTCATTCAGCGAGGCAATAGGCTGCACAGACAAATGTAAGCCAATGAGACTGTAACTTTGCACTCGTATTTAGCATGATGACAGCTGACGGCTGAAATACATGACGATAATTAGTTCATTAAAAATTAGTGCTGGTGGTTGCAAATAAACAGGCTTTGATGTAGTCGGCTTGCTGCGCTTGCAGAGTGTACAATATATGATAGCAATTACGTTTGCAACATCCCAAAGAGACGGATTAAGAAAATGAACAATTTATTTAGTTTGTAATGTACTGAGTACTGCTGACTGTATGCGTTACCGATTAAGAGGCTACAGGAAAATAGAAATGAACACCACGCTACCGGTACGGAGCTTCATCGCCGACAATGAGTTTTGTGCTGTTTAATTGTTCCTGTCTATGTGACAGTTGTTCTGGGAAGCCATTTGACCTTTTAATGGTCATTTCGTACCCTCTGATTACGGATAGACTAGCAGCAATAATATTCCTGTCAATCAGATCACAAAAAGTTAATATAGGATGAAAGAGATTAAATGGCTTCCGAGAATCTATTGGGGTTCGGAGAGGTGGTCCACTGATCGTGACTGGGCCAAATATCTCACGAAATAGGCATGAAACGAAAAAATTACAAATAACGAAACTTGTCTAGCTTGAAGGGGGAAACCAGATGGCGCTATGATTGGCCCGCGAGATGGCGCTGCCATAGGTCAAATGGATATCAACTGCGTTTTTTTAAGTAGGAACCCCCATTTTTAATTACATATTCGTGTAGTACGTAAAGAAATATGAATGTTTTGCTTGGACCACTTTTTTCGCTTTGTGATAGATGGCGCTGTAATAGTCACAAACACATGGCTCTCAATTTTAGACGAACAGGTAGGTTTTTTTAAATTAAAATACAGAACGTAGGTACGTTTGAACATTTTATTTCGGTTGTTCCAATGTGATACCTGTACATTTGTGAACATATCATTTCTGAGAATGCATGCTGTTACAGCGTGATTACCTGTAAATACGACATTAATGCAGTAAATGCTCAAAATGATGTCCGTCAACCTCAATGCATTTGGCAATACGTGTAACGACATTCCTCTCAACAGCGAGTAGTTCGCCTTCCGTAATGTTCACTCATGCGTTGACAATACGCTGACGCATGTTGTCAGGCATTGTCAGTGGATCACGATAGCAAACATCCTTCAACTTTCCCCACAGAAAGAAATCCGGGGACGTCAGATCCGGTGAACGTGCAGGCCATGGTATGGTGCTTCGACGACCAATCCACCTGTCATATGCTATTCAATACCGCTACAACCACACACGAGCATTGTACTGGACATCCATCATGTTGGAAGTACATCGCCGTTCTGTCATACAGTGAAACATCTTGTAGTAACATCGGTAGCACATTACGTAGGATAGCCGGCCAGAGTGGCCGAGCGGTTCTGGGTGCCACAGTCTGGAACCGCGTGACCGCTACGGTCGCGGGTTCGAATCCTGCCTCGGGCATGGATGTGTGTGATGTCCTTGGGTTAGTTAGGTTTAAGTAGTTCTAAGTTATAGGGCACTGATGACCTCAGCAGTTAAGTCCCATAGTGCTCAGAGCCATTTGAGCCATTGGAATTACGTAGGATATCAGCATACATTGCACCATTTAGATTGCCACCGATAAAATGGGGGCCAATTATCCTTCGTCCCATAGTGCCGCACCATACATTAACCCGCCAAGGTCACTGATGTTCCACTTGTCGCAGCCATCGTGGACTTTCCGTTGCCCAGTAGTGGATGATATGCCGGTTTACGTTACCGCTGTTGGTGAATGATGTTTCGTCGCTAAATAGAACGCGTGCAAAAAATCTGTCATCATCCCGTAATTTCTCTTGTGCCCAGTGGCAGAACTGTACAGGACGTTCAAAGTCGTCGCCATGCAATTCCTGGTCTATAGAAATATGGTACGGGTGCAATCGTTGTTGATGTAGCATTCTCAACACCGACGTTTTTGAGATTCCCGATTCTCGAGCAATTTGTTTGCTACTGATGTGCTGATTAGCCGTGACAGCAGCTAAAACATCTACTTAGGAATCATCATTTGTTGCAGGTCTTGGTTGACGGTTCACATGTGGCTGAACACTTCCTGTTTCCTTAAATGACATAACTCTCCTGCGAACGGTCCGGACATTTTGATGATGTCGTCCAGGATAACGAGCAGCATACATAGCACACGCCCGTTGGGCATTCTGATCACAATAGCCATACATCAACGCGATATCGACCTTTTCCGCAATTGGTAAACGGTCAATTTTAACAAGGGTAATGTATCACGAAGCAAATACCGCCCGCACTGGCGGAATGTCACGTGATACCACGTACTTATACGTTTGTGACTATTACAGCGTCATCTGTCACAAAGCGAAAAAGCGGTCCAACTAAAATATTCATATTTCTTTACGTGCTATACGAATATGTAATAAAAATGGAGGTTCCTATTTTAAAAAACGCAGTTGATATCCGTTTGACTGATGGCAGCGCCATCTAGTGGGCCAACCATAGCGCCATCTGGTTTCCCCCTTCAAGCTAGACAAGTTTCGTTATTTGTAATTTTTTCGTTTGATGTTTATTTCGTGAGATATTGGGCCCGGTCAGTATCAATGGACCACCCTGGAATTAGTTTGCTGTGTTTCTAATTTGTAAAATACGTATAAATATCAGGACAAGTATTGTAAAGAAAAACTGTTATCAGTGGATGGCCATCCAAAGCTTCTTGGATGACGGAACAGAAAGCTGTGAGAGACATAATCCAACGCACTTCCGTAGTGTAATTGGCTTTTGGGTTGTGCCCGTTTAGCCATCACAATAGTAATGTGAACTATAATGATACGGAAGTAATGAAATTCAACAACCAGTCCCAGAGCGGAGAAAATCTCTCACTCGCCCGGGAATCGAACCCGAGCCCCTTTGGTTAGCAAACCACCACCCTGACGACCTCGCAGCTAACGAGGCGGACGACTGTGACTATTTCTGGCGTATAAGTGACTTCTGCAGCCTAAAGTGACAACTGTAAACAACAGATGGGCGCTCGATGAGTCAATTGCGGGCAGGCAGCGTTAAATAAGTGGACGTGCGGCTGTACTGTGTCAGCGTTTTTGACTCACAAATTGCAATGAAACAACGAAATGAGCTTTTCTAAATCATGTGTTCAAGATATTCTCCGGAACGTCTTGAAGAAAAGTGTGTGCAATTTTTCTTGAGTAACTTGAATCCAGCACGAGAACACCTACGCGTGGAGGCATGTGGGAGTTCATTGAAATGAAAAATGTGAACCGTTGATTTGTGACCAAAATCAACAAGAGCGACGGGCACCGGTGTTATCAATACGAACAAGCCACAAAACGACGAAGTCCTGAATGTCTCTCTGATGGTTCGCCAACACCAAAGACGGTGCGAATGCGACACCCGAGTTGAGCAATATCCCAAAGAAACACCTGTTGTCTGAACGGTCTGTATGTTTGACCCTGGTAGGGGGAGACTACGTAAACCAGAGGCTTTGAAACCACCGTCTTAACTTTTCTCTATTTTTTGTTAGTCCAGTCTCGAAAATTTTTAGACTGACAGTGTGTTTGTAAGTAGGGCAGTATTAGTGCTAAAGGATATCACCGTGGGCAGCAGTGATCTAGGTACTGCCTGGATGAAGTTCCAACCGGTATTCTAGTAAGTTACTTGCACAGATCCAGAAATATGTAGAAGGGATAGCTGAGAATGTTGCTCTACCAAAATTATGGTTCACAGTTTTCGTACAGTACATAAATGACGTAGTAAGTGGTAGGTTTACCAGTGGTATGTGTAGGAAAAGAAACATAAACGATTGTGTAAGACAAAGACTGGACGCTGACGATTTCTCTTCGTTTTTTATTTATTTGGTTCGTTGTTTTGCAAGTAATTAAAGCCATACGTCACTCAGTGTGAGCCAATTGTTTATCTTATATCTTTACAGAAATTAATTGCATTTCATGAGCAATAAAAAGTAGTTTATCGCGTAACTTTCGCGCTTTTATGTAATCAGACTAATTATTTTAGAAGCAAGTACAGCTGATACGCACATATCGCAGAAAATAAGTATTGTTGTTACTTTGCACTCAGTAGAATGTTCTTCATCATGACCAAAGACAAGATTTTTCTGCATATATTGATAAATGCGAAAGTTGTTTATGAATAGCAGAAACGCAGCGCGGAGTGACTGAACAGTTTGAGGCGCCATGTCACGGACTGCGCGGCCCCTCCCGCCGGAGGTTCGAGTCCTGCCTCGGGTATGGGTGTATGTGTCGTTATTAGCATATGTTCCTTTAAGTTAGTTTAAGTAGTGTGTAAGACTAGGGACCGCTGACCCCAGCAGTTTGGTTCCATAGGACCTCACACACACAATAGCAGAAACGTAGCATTAAATCGAAACTTGACATATTTTAGTTTTTTTTTACATTTTTTGAGGAAATTGCATTTTCTTCTGCTGTATGGTAAATATGTAGTGCTTAATTTATTTTTACTACAATATACCTCTGTTTCACATTACAAATCAATAATTTTCAAGTAAAACCTGAGATAAAGGTTGACATTTTCAATTTTGCTATAATGGTGTATATTTGTACGTAACAGACAGGAAGATAAATACATAGAACAAAAATGTTGCGTAGGTCATGCAGCGCGTAATACATTCTTTCTCATTTTCTGGACAGTTCAGCACTTCTGGTTTCTAGGAGATCTAGTAAGACACTTATCGCATACGTAAAGAAAGTGCTAGTTATGAGGTAACGCCCATTAGTTATGCAACACATCTAGTGTACAGGTAATACAGGTACGATCTGAACTGACCACAGCTGCTACGAAAACTACCATAGTCTGTCTTCAACTATGACAATCTCCGGTAGTCTCCAGTCATCTAACAACTCTAGTTGATAATAATCACCATCTAATACCACCACAATAAATATGTTGACAATTGTGCATAAAGCTGTTTAAACAGTTTAGCAAATAAAAAGCACCCCCAGTTTCATGTGTTGGCTAAATATCAGTAACACAAATGTATTGTATAATTTTGTGGTAAATGTTTTCCCCCATTTTATTGTTAATTTAGATAAGATCCTGTACTTATTCCTAATTACAGCTGGATGTCATTGGCTCGCTAGTACAGCTTGCATATACAGCGGGTCCCATTTATCTTTACCATCCTAAACAACTATTTGTCCAGAAATGAAATAAAATGTGTGAATTACATTCTGTCTGGCTGCCAGAGGGCCATAAACCATCAAGGTTGTCTTTTTTTATAATTATGTTCATTACGAAGAAGTGAACAGAACTATGTCTTTCTTAAACAGCACCCCAATTCATTTATTCGATAATCCACGTCCTCACCTCAAGTTCTCTTTATAAGTGCATCACTTTCCACACCATGGTTAAGCAGTAACAAAAAAAGGACTTTTGATTTTCCTGTATTAGCACACAGTTATCAAGGGTAACGTAACTTGTCCGCTTGCTGTCATTGACAGTTAAAGCAAATGAAAACTCAATGAAAATATCAAACTGGTCATAAGTCGACCTTCTTCAGCTGAAAATGTGTGTGAGTAAAATGTACATCAACAAAGAGAACGTACAAATGCTACCAGGTAGCTATAATGAAAGTGCAGCTTATCACGGACACCGTGTTCAGTTTGTAATTATCGAATGGCAGCGAAACTTGGTAGACAAGCTAATGAATTAATGCGGACTCGATTTACGCTGAAAAAATTGTTTCAATATTGGCCACCATGTGCAAATCTGGCACATTACAGCATGTTACTCATAATGAAAAATTGTGTGAGTCGCGGTTAGTAATAAAATCAGCATTATGTCTATCTCAGTTGCTTAACCTTTTCTTCCCACGTCATCTTCCTAAACCGTTATATATGAAAACATTTATATACGTCTTTCTTGCATTCACAGCGTCATATATGCACATGGTGGCCAAAACTGGAATTAACTTTTTCCATCATAAATCGGTTCCACAGAAACTCATTAGAACACCTATCAAGCTTCGCTGATATACTATAGTTGGAGCCCACACTGGACCTCTGTGAGTAGCTGCACTTTAAGTATAAACACCTAGTACTCATCTATGGAGAACATAAGTTACTTGTGTTTACATTTGTGTTCCGTTTGTTTGTTATCAGCTCCAGCAAATGGACGAGTTACGTTATCGTGGTTGCCTGCACTGTGCGCTAATACAGGAGAGCCACGTCACTTTTTTGTTACGTTTTCAAACATCTCACGCTTACGTGAATGGTGGATTGGGTTACGTTTTCGTACAGGTCTTGAGGAGAGGAAATGGATTACCGAATAATATGCACAGCCTGTGTGGCACTCCTTTTGCTATTTTCAGTCAGTTTGGTATTTTAAGACGTTTTCAAAATAAGTAAAAGGTGGAAAGTGTCTGAGAAATTGCAAAGTGCCTAAGATAACACTGTCATTTATCAAAGAAATGAAACCTGATCTCTCTCTTTGACGCTTCGAGTTGATACATGGACTTGTTCTTTTAGTGTGAGTCGTCTTTTCCAATAATAACAGCATAAAGGAATTCGTATTTTTATGCAAGCATTTCGAGCACCCTGAGTCACGCTATAAATTAATGTCATTTTCATAAACAGATTTGGCCTTGGTAACAGTATTAGCTGACGCCTGAGTGGAAGTGTGGATGATCGGTCGGCATTTCCGACCGATAGTAATTTCAGTATTTGGAAATGAGAATGTGCTTTGCTCTTTATTACCAAATTCGAAATACGATACTTTTAAATAGGCTTAGTGGATACATTTCTCTAGGTATTTGAATGCTGTTTTGAAGTAACCTCAAAGAGCAGATGCTACTCAGTAATTTTGGCTTGAACCTAACTTGTATAAACAGATGAAGTTAATGCGTTCAAAATTAATCCATCAGAATACGCACTCTCAAAGAAGAGCATATAACATCAACATATTATATTGCTCTAAGAGCAAGTTAGTGTTGGTTTTTACCTAGTAGATAGTGTCGGAAGTTCCATGCGGCTTTTCGCGGATGATGCTGTAGTATACAGAGAAGTTGCAGCATTAGAAAATTGTAGCGAAATGCAGGAAGATCTGCAGTGGATAAGCACTTGGTGCAGGGAGAGGCAACTGACGATTAACATGGACAAATGTAACGTATTGCGAATACATAGGATGGCTCAAATGGCTCTGAGCACTATGCGACTTAACTTCTGAGGTCATCAGTCGCCTAGAACTTAGAACTAATTAAACCTAACTAACCTAAGGACATCACACACATCCATGCCCGAGGCTGGATTCGAACCTGCGACCGTAGCGGTCGCTCGGTTCCAGACTGTAGCGCCCAGAACCGCACGGCCACTCAGGCCGGCGAATACATAGAAAGAAGGGATCCTTTACTGTATGATTGTATGATAGCGGAAGAAATACTGGTAGCAGTTACTTCTGTAAAATATCTGGGAGTATGCGTGCGGAACGATTTGAAGTGGAATGATCATATAAAATTAATTGTTGGTAAGGCGGGTACCAGGTTGAGATTCATTGGGAGAGTCCTTAGAAAATGTAGTCCTTCAACAAAGGAGGTGGCTTACAAAACACTCGTTCGACCTATACTTGAGTATTGCAAATCAGTGTTGGATCCGTACCAGATCGGGTTGACGGAGGAGATAGAGAAGATCCAAAGAAGAGCGGCGCGTTTCGTCACAGGGTTATTTGGTAACCGTGATTGCGTTACGGAGATGTTTAGCAAACTCAAGTGGCAGGCTCTGCAAGAGAGGCGCTCTGCATCGCGGTGTAGCTTGCTGTCCAGGTTTAGAGAGGGTGCGTTTCTGGATGAGGTATCGAATATATTGCTTCCCCCTACTTGAACCTCCCGAGGAGATCACGAATGTAAAATTAGAGAGATTTGAGCGCGCACAGAGGCTTTCGGGGAGTCGTTCTTCCCTTGAACCGTACGCGACTCGAACCGGAAAGGGAGGTAATGACAGTGGCACGTAAAGTGCCCTCCGTCACACACCGTTGGGTGGCTTGCGGAGTATAAATGTAGATGTTGATGTACAGGATTTCAAGGTTTATGACAGGAACATGTAATTAAGAAATTTAAGCAACTGGACTATTGATTTTGTACAAGCGATGTAAATTGAAAAGCACTATTCTTACATGATTCATTTAGCAGTTGTATTTATTTGTAGCCAGGTAAAAATATGATCGACGATGTAAGTCAGACACAGAATTTTAGAACCAGTGTTAATAATTTTAAACCTCAGAGTTTCAGTGGATAAAACGTACGCTTCTGACATTTATTTCACATGCGGACAGATTCACAAAATCTGTCACTATCAACACACCCGCAATGACGTTTGCTAACTGAACTGTCTAGCTTTGAAGTAATATTGCTCTTACGATGTCTGTAGAAGCAATTAGCAAACAAGTTTCTAGAATAAGGAGGCCCTCTCATTATAATAAGACATGCTGAAAACTGTTTGGAAATCCTTATGGTGGAAATTGATTATACAATATTCGACATGTATATCAATTAATTATTGAAGAGTAGTTTCGAAACAGAATGTGTGGTATCGGTAGGTCCGATGGCACAGAGTAGGTGCAAACTCGTAAGTTGGCACTACGAGAGCGGACGAGCTACACCCACCACAGTGCCCTCTAGCCGACGCTGTGGAGTTCAACGTGCGCCTCTCTTCTTTCTGCCCATTTCATCAAGAGCAGACGGCCTGGAAACATCGCTTCCACTTCAGAGTGTGTTGGCTCGCTATTGAGAGTTTGTATTACTTAGGACGGGAATACGGCTTCGCACCTACGTGATCATCATCGCGAAGTTATATTGCCATTTACTAACTTGTTTTTGCCTGTAGTAAACATCTTTAAATTTACACGCAGTACCGAAGTGCTTTACTTCTCCTACTCCTACTCGCTTCCTTCATTCGGCCTGTTTTGCAGATCACAGGAGCCTTCCAGGCGGGATACAAAAGAATGGAACAGAGTGCTAGTTATTTTCTTAAAAAAGCAAATTTTTGTTTCAGTCTAATGCAGTCTAAGAACTGTAGTGTTAACCTCGACTTTGTTACTGTATTACTCGTACATTTAGCACTTCATTTATTATTATCACCGGAATGAAACAGTCTTTTAATAACTAGATTCAACATTATTTCAGAATTAGGAATAGGATCCCACAGGTTACTTGACTGTCGTCAATAACTGTCTTGGAAAACAGGAAGCTTAAATTTCACAGACATATAAGATCACAACAAAGGAGATACTTATTTGTGCATCTCTATAAACCTAAATAAATAGTATATTGCCTTGCAGCAAAAACACGTTCCGCTGCGCCCGTGATGACTTTAATTAGTATTACACAAATGAGGTCTAGCAGTCAAACTGCTCTAACGTAATTGTTCCTTCAGTGTCCAAGCACTACAGGTCACTGCAGAAACATTTCACGCTGTAAGAATTATTGGAGATTAGTTTGCCTTGGTTCCGCTCCAAGGTGTTGAAGATCTAAAGGTTAGTGACAGACTGATTTCCATTCTTCTCTTGGTGCACTTCTTAAGCATTTTACTTTGACCTGCTAATCACCGCTGACACACAGGACTTCGTCGAGCGCTTTTCTCTAATAATGCATTTTTACCTTGAGGTCCGTGTGAGTGAATCAGTAATGGGACCAACGTTTTTTCATATATAATCCACACATTGAAAATATTCATCATTACTTCAAATGTGAAAAAATACACTTATGACAATACAATTATAATAAAGCGACAGTTGTATTAAAGGCACAAAGTGTTTGTGTTACACATGCTCCACATTTGTATGATGGGCCCAGCGGAGAATTTTACCAGTGAAACATCCACAGAGGATTTAACGACTTTTTAAAACATTTAGTATTTTATGTCATGGCCTAAAAATACATTTTTGATACATTTTGGTAGTTGTGTGTATAGTTCTATGGATTTTGAGAGGAACAATAAATCAGTTCCATACTTTTAGCCATGGGGGTCGGGAGTTACATCTACACATATATGCATACTGCGCAAATCATTGAGAAGTGCATGGTAGAGCGTTTTTAGGATAATAGCGCATGTTAGAGATTGTAGCATTCCAAATCACGTATTGGGTGCGGGAAGAAGACTCCTTTAATACGTTTGTGAATACTGTAATTAATTGAATTTTGTCTTCATGGTCCATATGAGTACAGTCCTTAGGGGACTGAAGAATATCACTAATTCTTCACTTAATGCGGCGGTTTCAAGTTCTGCAAGAAGTTTTTCAGGCGCTAATTGGCGTCTACTTCCAATAATCTATCCATTCAGGTTTTTCATCATTTCCGTGATGCTCTCTCGCGAGATAAACAAACCAGTAACCACTTGTAGTGCCCTTCCTTTTATACGTTCAATATCCCCTGTTGGTCGTATTTAGTATAGGTACCACATATTTGAGCAGTATTCTGAGACGAGATGCACAAATAGTTGGCGAACAGCCTCGATTGTAGACTGGCTGTTTTCCCTTAACCTGTTAACGAACCAAAGCTCTTTTCCATTTCATAACCCAACAAATTGTTACTCCAAGTAACTTGTACAAGTTGACTGATTGCAATTATGAATTATTGGTATTGTGTTCATAGGATACTAATATTTTTCGTTTTGTGAGGCGCAAAGTTTTATATTTCTTTACATTTAAAACTAGTTTATAAGCTCTCCATGATTTTGAAATCGTATCCAGATCTGACGGAATATTTCTGGAACTTATTTCAAAAAGAACTTCATTTCAGATAATGGCCTCATTTGTAAAAACTCTGAAGTCGGTATTAATACTGTCTGCCAGGTCATTATTATACAACATGAAAAGATGATCCGAAAACAGTTCCTTCGATTACGCCTGAAGACATTTGTACTTCCATCCAAGATAACATGCTGCGTCCCCCCTAAAAGGACATTCTCAATCCAGTTACAAATTTTGTTTGATACTCCATGTTATCGTATCACTTTTTGGCTAACATGAAATGAGTACCATTTCAAACAACACCAGTTCAGATCGCTATACGTATACAATCGTCGGCTCACCAAGAAAACATTTCATGTACAAAAATGCGAATAATGAGTAATTACAGTAATAACTACAATAAAATATTTTCTACCTGCTGGGAAACAGAACTATACCTTGAGTTTCGTAGTTGAGTCACAATGAAACCTTCACAAAACGTGAAGTCCATTTCACAGATTTTGCTATAAGAGGAAAAGAAATAAATGGAATCAGTACGTTTTTTTAGTCAATCATTATGGCAGTGATTTATGTGGTTTGTTAATATACTAATTAGTGTGTCTGATTTTCACATAAAATGTAAGAAAGATTATGAGTAGAGGGAAGAACCTGGTGCAGTTAACTGTGAAGGAAAGTTCTAAAATATATCGTGGACCCAGAACAACTATGTTTTAAATACCAAACATAGTTCTGAGCTAAACCAATTTTGAAGTCCATGAAAAATCCGTTTTCTCATTTGAAGTCATTGACAGATTTTTATTAGCTAGTAAATGCTTTAAGTTACAACTCGACGTGTAAGAACTACTACATTGTTCCTAACAGTCATCATCAGAATCATCACTTGTGCTTTCCTCCACAGCAAGTTCTGCAACTTTGCCAGATAAATCATCAGATGTTGGCATACTGTTCTATCAGACAGGTAAGTCCTCAGGAATAGTATCGGATCACAGAGTCTTAAAGAGGTCATTGCTTTTTGCGTGTTAATTGGCAGTAGACTTCAGTACACTGGTGAAAACTGCGTTCGAGGAACAGGTGCCGTCACTTTTCATGAATTGTTATTACTCGGGATTCACTAGAACGCTTGGACTTGAATTGTAGTGGCCAAGGGGTTTCCTTTGTGTATCTGAAAGATATCACTTTGAGAAATTAATAGTATCACCGTTTCAATCTTTCGATTTGATTTTCTTTTGTCGCCGTTGTTGTCAGCTCCTGAAGATGAAAGAAGTCTGAATAATTCAGTTCCAGCAGCATGTAAAGATAACTTTTTTTGTACGTCGAAGACTCTTTCTACTGGAAATTTGAAATATTGCCAGCCAAACCTGCTATACACGGGGACAAATTTTTTGGCACTTTAAAGCTGCTTCGTGCACTAAATCGACCTCTATATACCTGTGGCCACTTTCTGAAACCTTACGTTCTGCAAATCGAAGGTGTGTAGTTTCCACAATATACAGAACAAGAGCTGCAATATGTTGGTTCATTATTTGATCTCCCTTGTATCTGCAGACAAGTAGACCTCTACAGTGAGTCCGTGGAGAGGCGTGATGTATTTGAAGAGACAAAAACCAATTGTGCAAGTACCTCTCTTGCCGTTTAATTCACTGCACACATAATAAGCAGAATTTGGCATAGCAGATTCTTACGTTGTAAAATCATCATCATCATCATCATTTAAGACTGATTATGCCTTTCAGCGTTCAGTCTGGAGCATAGCCCCCCTTATACAGTTCCTCCATGATCCCCTATTCAGTGCTAACATTGGTGCTTCTTCTGATGTTAAACCTATTACTTCAAAATCATTCTTAACCGAATCCAGGTACCTTCTCCTCGGTCTGCCCCGACTCCTCTTACCCTCTACTGCTGAATCCATGAGTCTCTTGGATAACCTTGCTTCTCCCATGCGTGTAACATGTCCCCACCATCTAAGCCTGTTCGCCCTGACTGCTACATCTATAGAGTTCATTCCCAGTTTTTCTTTGATTTCCTCATTGTGGACACCCTCCTGCCATTGTTCCCATCTACTAGTACCTGCAATCATCCTAGCTACTTTCATATCCATAACCTCAACCTTGTTGATAAGGTAACCTGAATCCACCCAGCTTTCGCTCCCATGCAACAAAGTTGGTCGAAAGATTGAACGGTGCACAGATAACTTAGTCTTGGTACTGACTTCCTTCTTACAGAAGAGAGTAGATCGTTGCTGAGCGCTCACTGCATTAGCTTTGCTACACCTCGCTTCCAGTTCCTTCACTATGTTGCCATCCTGTGAGAATATGCATCCTAAGTACTTGAAACCGTCCACCTGTTCTAACTTTGTTCCTCCTATTTGGCACTCAATCCGTTTATATTTCCTTCCCACTGACATTACTTTCGTTTTGAAGATGCTAATCTTCATACCATAGTCCTTACATTTCTGATCTACCTCTGAAATATTACTTTGCAAACTTTCAATCGAATCTGCCATCACAACTAAGTCATCCGCATATGCAAGACTGCTTATTTTGTGTTCACATATCTTAATCTCATCCAGCCAGTCTATTGTTTTCAACATATGATCCATAAATAATATGAACAACAGTGGAGACAGGTTGCAGCCTTGTGTTACCCCTGAAACTACTCTGAACCATGAACTCAATTTACCGTCAACTCTAACTGCTGCCTGACTATCCATGTAAAGACATTTAATTGCTTGCAAAAGTTTGCCTCCTATTCCATAATCTTGTAGAACAGACAATAACTTCCTCCTAGGAACCCGGTCATATGCCTTTTCTAGATCTATAAAGCATAGATACAATTCCCTGTTCCACTCATAACACTTCTCTATTATTTGCCGTAAGCTAAAGATCTGGTCCTGACAGCCTCTAAGAGGCCTAAACCCACACTGATTTTCATCCAATTGGTCCTCAACTAATACTTGCACTTTCCTTTCAACAATACCTGAGAAGATTTTACCCACAACGCTGATTAAAGAGATACCTCTGTAGTTGTTACAATCTTTTCTGTTTCCATGTTTAAAGATTGGTGTGATTACTGCTTTTGTCCAGTCTGATGGAACCTGTCCCGACTCCCAGGCCATTTCAATTATCCTGTGTAGCCATTTAAGACCTGACATTTCACTGTATTTGATGAGTTCCGACTTAATTTCATCCACCCCAGCCGCTTTATTGCACTGCAATCTATTGACCATTTTTCCACTTCCTCAAATGTGATCCTATTTCCATCATCATTCCTATCCCATTCTACCTCGAAATCTGAAACATTACTGATCGCATTTTCACCTACATTGAGCAACTCTTCAAAATATTCCCTTCATCTGCCCAAGGCATCCACAGGATTCACCAGCAGTTTTCCTGACCTGTCCAAAATACTTGTCATTTCCTTCTTACCTCCCTTTCGAAGGCTGCTAATTACACTCCAGAATGGTTTTCCAGCAGCTTGACCCATAGTCTCCAACCTGTTTCCAAGTCAAATTGTTGACAAATTTTTCTACTGTAGGACAATAGACCCACAAAAGAAGATGGTGTTTCCAAAACTGACAGTAAGTTAAAACTGGCAAATATAAAACCAGGGTCCCTTGTCCAAAGAAATATCGTTCACATATCAACTTCAACAAAGGACCTTCACCAGCATACTGTCCGCCCCGGTAGCTGAGAGATGAGCGCGAGAGACTGTCATTCATAGCGGCCCGGGTTCGATTCCCTGCTGGGATGGAGATTTTCTCCGCTCAGGGACTGGGTGTTGTGTTGTCCCAATCATCATCATTTCATCCCTATCGACGCGCAAGTCGCCGTAGTGGTGTCAAATCGAAAAACTTGCAAATGGCGAACCGTCTACCCGACGGGAGGCTCTAGTCACACGACATTTACATTTACCACCATACTGCAGTCAATTCCCAATAAGTGTAGCAAACAAGAACTCTTTCCAATAGATATCATTTCTGAAGAGCTACATGGCTTGTACAACAATCTATCAACATCTGATGTAGTAAACAAGATCCCATGTTCTGTGGAGGACATCACAAGTGATGATTCTTAAGATGGCTGTTTAAAATTAGCGTTTATTTTTAAGTGGGAAGTTGTAGCTTAATAGACGTGTTTTCTAATAAAGATATTGGAATGAATTTAAATGCAAAACCCAAATTTTCATAAATATTCATACGTTAAAACTAACTTAACTGAAAACTATTTTTTGTTATTAGTACCTCGTCCCATAACACCACGACATTACCTTTTCTAGCGGCAAAATTAGGACGACCATCTCCGTTTTGTTACATGTCATGGTTTTTATCCAGATTTTGTCAAAGTTCGGGTGTACTCCATAGTGCGTAGCAGAGGAGCTATAGTGACATACGAATTTCTTACGAAAAATATATTTATTTTGATAATTAAGCTCATGTGTGGTGGCTGGCTTGACATGCCACTCTCCGCCCTGTGTTTCTTTACGTTTATCCATTTTTTACTGTGTTTAAAGGTAAAAAAATTCGACTACTCTCGGCCAAACCACGAAGTACTGTGACTGTTACTGTTACTGGAATGACCATATAAAACTTCGCAACATCCGAATTTAAAACAAAAGATACGTAGTCTGACGTCGGTATTGAGCCACAGGTTTCCACGTTTAAAGGTCTAGTATGATACAAGAATGTAAAGCTACCTGCAACCTGAAGGGTGGCTTCTACACAAAAGTACTTTTCAACACATTATTCTATTAAAGGCGGTATCCCCTGGCCTTTTCCCTATTTGCAGTTTGATACGTTTTTAAAGCTCTCTGGAACTCCGAAGTGTAGTTTTTTTAGGTGCGCTGAATTTTCAGACCTATTTTCACCAGGCTTAGGGAGTGTAAATAATGATGTAGGTCACACCCAGTTAATGCCCTGTGCAGCACCACAATACTTCAGGTCTCAATCGCTCACGGTAGCACTGCGAAACGGAAGTGGATTTTCTTGTACGATAAGAAATCCTTACACCCATCACATTGGTAGTTTCATGTAAACCAAATGGTTCTATCCGTGCTTGTCGTTATTTTCAGAGAAACATAAATGCAAATTCAGAGACTGGCGTGACGCCTATCCCATCCCAAAGCCAGAAGATATCCTGTCAAAACTGTCAGGTGGCCAGTACTTCTCTAGAATTGATTTACCCGAAGCGAATGTCCTAGGATGTAACAGTTACAACTGACAGTGGACCAACGATGATGATGATGTTTGGTTTGTGGGGCGCTCAACTGCGCGGTCACCAGCGCTCGTACAAAGTCCCAATTTTTTCACAGTACAATTTTCTTCATAATCAAATCTAACCACTGCCACGAAATATGAAGACGATGATGAAATGATGAGGGCAACACACACACCCAGTTCCCGGGCAGAGAAAATCCCCAACCCGGCCGGGAATCGAACCCGGGACCCCGTGGTAGCAACGCTAGCCACTAGATCACGAGCTGCGGATAACTCAAAGTGGACCAACTATTTCCCGACGTTTTTTGGAGTACTGATTCAAAAGATAACTAATACAGTAAACTATGTGGAAAAGTATTAGTAAGTTGCACTACAAGAGAGCAGTAAATTTAAGATTTACGTCTTCTGTTCCAGACAGTACCACAAAATGAACTAAAGTGCAATCTACAGAACTGTGAATTCTTTCAAGAGCAATGGAGTACTTGAGCCACACATTGAACCACAAAGGACTACAGCCAACAGCAAAATGCGGGAGCCATATTAAAAAATCGGTTCTTGGCTGAACCTATTACTTTTTCAAATGCGTACCAAATGCCACCCAGATCAGGAGACCTCATAGTAATTTATGTATGAAAGGCGTAAAAGATGTGTGGTGGAAGCAATGTCGTATTTTTAGTATACCTATTCACAGACACTTACGCCTCTCACCTGGCGTCGGCGCCATTCTTTCTCAAACAAGCACTGATGAGCGTGAACAAACTGGTACAGAGGTGCCTAAAACGCTAACTTCATCTCGAGGAAACAATTCTCAAACTGAGGAAGAAACCCTTGCGGTCATGTTGGGAATTCAGAAATTCTCTACAATTCTTTATACCACAAATTTTCGCCTTACTGCTAACCGTAAACTTTAACGTTCAGCCCTAAGAGTAGAATTACTGAAAAAGCGGCCCAGTATCCCCATTGCTGGGCCCTTTTCCTAAGCAGCTGTATCTGTATAATTCTGTATTGGACAACAGCACAACATGCTAATGCCCATGCCCTATCCAGTTTAACTATGGGACCAGACCTCCCAGGTGACTCCAAATCGATGAGAACCTACAAACGTTCCTGCGTGTTTTTCCCCTCACACAGCCTTAACTGTCAAGGACACGACTGGAAAACCTATTCTAAAACAACTAGTGAGATATGTTCGTCAAGGCTTGGTGTAACACCTCCCAGCTCATTCGCTTCCAGAACTCTTCAAATATTTTTCTCTGGGAACGGAATCCACATGAACGGGCAGTACTAATGTTGAATACAGACGATGACTTCTGCCACACGTTCATCTAGCCGCCACCGCATCAGTGCGTCATAAATTTCATGCACGCAGACCACTGGGGCGATGATACAAATGCATGTGCTTGCAAGAAGGCAAGCCTACTGGCCCACAGGACATGCAGATGACAGCCAGCTCTCGTGCTACTTAAAGACTGCTCCTGCTTCGCCCCCTCTACCTACGGTTTCACGCCTGGACAATGTCACAGCGTCTGTGGAAGCATATACATTTAGACTTCTACAGTCCAGTCATGTGAGGGATGTGGCTAACTCTCAACGCATTTTCCGAATTCCTGTATGTCATTCGAATGCTGAATATCACGCCATAGGAATCAATAACCGCCTTGCACGACATATTCTCCACTGAAGGGCCCAAGAAGCTCTCTGTAACGCGGCCTGCCGCTTGGTTGGCTTGGGCATGGAAGTACTGGGACAATAGGAATTGAACACCACTGATGACACAAATTTCAGATACACTTTATTATAATAACCAATATCCTTGACAATTTGAAGTACCACTGCAAATGAATCGTTCCAGATGAGAATTAAGAGAATAAGTTTAAGCTCCCATGCCTCAGGCTGATAGGGCCGTTTCACACGCTAGTTTGGTCAAGGAACTCAGGCACCATCTCACTCCAAAAATACATAAAATATCCCTTGAAATGCATACAGTAACAATGGATCAAGTTAACATGCAACCGCTGCGCTTGGTCGTAAGAAACGTTTTCTTTTTGATACAACAAAATTTGTCCTTCAATGCAGGCAACCCCCAAAGAATTTTAATAACGAATGGCAGTTCGAAATGGCGAGCAAATTACATGCTTTTAACCAATTATCAGCAAGTTCAGAAAGCAAACTGCATATGCTCTAAAACAACAGCAAAGATGTCCAGAATATGCCGAATACACATATGCTCAAACAAAAACTAGAACACTCACCTATAATAACTCAAAAAAATTCACAGGCGGTTTAAAATCTTACTTGAAATTGACTTAAAACTCAAGCAATTTTAATAAACACAGATGCACTCGCACTAGAAATAGAGGGCACAAACTGAATTAGTCTAATACTTTAGGGCTGACTATAAAATAATGAAAGAATAGGCGACCAAGCAGCCATTAGGATAATTACCTTCAATAAGAGAAAGGTCTTGTTATTTAAGAAATGTTCTATATCGGGACGGCTTGCACGCACACTCGCTTCGTCGTATTAACACTTGAGGCTTGAAGTACTCCGAGTTCTTGTGCCAAGTAAGGATGACAGCTCCCGTCAACACACACAGAAAAGGAGCGGATTATATTCACAGCTGCAAGCGGCGCTGACTTCGGTCGCGCAGCTTGAGGCTGTTGCCAATGGGCACCACTGTGGGGAGCCGGACTTGGGTATCACGGGGATGTCAACCTCGTCCCATCTGTCCCCAGATCGGTCTGCCGCTGTGGTTGCCCCGGTTGCTGCCCGCAGTGGGGCTGAGCCCTCGCCTATGGTTGATTGGGAGGTCGTTCCAAGGCAGCGAAAGATCAGAAAGCCTCCCCAGTGCGTCTGACAAACAGGTTTCAGGCACTGTCTCTGGCTGAGCCAGATGCAGCTGCCTGCCCTGTTTCAGAGGGTGATTCTCAGCCTTCAAGGTCCGGGCAATCACAGAGGGTGGGCTTATTGGTAGTTGGGAGCTCCAATGTTAGGCGCGTAATGGGGCCCCTTAGGGATATGGCGGCTAAGGAGGGGAAGAAATCCAGTGTGCACTCCTTGTGAATTCCGGGTGGAGTCATTCCTGATGTGGAAAGGGTCCTTCCGGATGCCATGAAGAACACAGGGTGCAGCCAGCTGCAGGTGGTGGCACGTGTCGGCACTAATGACGTGTGTCGCTTTGGATCTGAGGAAATTCTCTCTGGATTCCAGCGGCTATCTGATTTGGTGAAGGCTGCCGGTCTTGCTTGCGAGATGAAGGCAGAGCTCACCATCTGCAGCATCGTTGACAGAACCGACTGCGGACCTTTGGTGCAGAGCCGGGTGGAGGGTCTGAATCAGAGGCTCAGACGGTTTTGCGACCGTGTTGGCTGCAGATTCCTTGACTTGCGCCATAGGGTGGTGGGGTTTCGGGTTCCGCTGAACAGGTCAGGAGTTCACGACACTCAGCTGGCGGCTACACGGGTAACGGAGGCTGTGTGGCGTGGACTGGGCGGTTTTTTAGGTTAGAAGGCCTTGGGAAAGTACGGGGTGGGCTGCAATCTCAAAGGGTGCATGGCAAATACAGGACGTGCTTGGATCAAGGAACAGTCGGAATTGTAGTTGTAAATTGTTGTAGTTGTGCTGGGAAAGTCCCTGAGCTTCAAGCGCTAATAGAAAGCACAGAAGCTGAAATCGTCATAGGTACAGAAAGCTGGCTAAAGCCTCAAATAAGTTCTGCAGAAATTTTTACGAAGTCTCAGACGGTGTTCAGGAAAGATAGATTAGGCAGAATTGGTGGTGGAGTGTTTGTGTCTGTCAGTAGTGGTTTATCTTCTAGTGAAGTCGAAGTAGATACTACGTGCGAATTGGTATGGGTGGAGGTTATACTTAACAGCCGAACTAAGTTAATAATTGGCTCCTTCTACCGACCCCCAGACTCCGATGATATAGTTGCTGAACAATTCAGAGAAAATTTGAGTTTCGTAACAAATAAATACCCCACTCATACGGTTATAGTTGGTGGGGACTTCAACCTTCCCTCGATATGTTGGCAAAAATACTTGTTCAAAACCGGTGGTAGGCAGAAAACATCTTCCGAGATTATCGTAAATGCTTTCTAAGAAAATTATTTCGAGCAGTTAGTCCACGAACCCACGCGAATTGTAAATGGTTGCGAAAACACACTTGATCTCTCAGCCACAAACAATCCAGAACTGATAGAGAGCATCATGACTGATACAGGGATTAGTGATCACAAGGTCGTTGTAGCTAGGCTCAATACCGTTTCTTCCAAATCCACCAGAAACAAACGCAAAATAATTTTATTTAAGAAGAAGCCTTCCTAAGAGACAATCTCCATTCCTTCCGAACTGACTATGCAAATGTAGACGAGATGTGGCTCAAATTCAAAGATATAGTAGCAACAGCAATTGAGAGATTCATACCTCATAAATTGGTAAGAGATGGAACTGATCCCCCGTGGTACACAAAACAGGTCCGAACGCTGTTGCAGAGGCAACGGAGAAAGCATGCGAAGTACAGAAGAACGCGAAATCCCGAAGATTGGCTAAAATTTACAGACGCGCGAAATTTGGCACGGACTTCAATGCGAGATGCCTTTAATAGTTTCCACAACGAAACATTGTCTCGAAATTTGGTAGAAAATCCGAAGAAATTCTGGTCGTATGTAAAGTACACAAGCGGCAAGACACAGTCAATACCTTCGCTGCGCAGTGCCGATGGTACTGTTACCGACGACTGTGCCGCTAAAGCGGAGTTATTGAACGCAGTTTTCCGAAATTCCTTCACCAGGGAAGACGAATGGAATATTCCAGAATTTGAAACACGAACAGCTGCTAGCATGAGTTTCTTAGAAGTAGATACCTTAGGGGTTGCGAAGCAACTCAAATCGCTTGATACGGGCAAGTCTTTAGGTCCAGATTGTATACCGATTAGGTTCCTTTCAGATTACGCTGATACAATAGCTCCCTACTTAGCAAACATATACAACCGCTCGCTCACCGATAGATCTGTACCTACAGATTGGAAAATTGCGCAGGTCGCACCAGTGTTTAAGAAGGGTAGTAGGAGTAATCCATCGAACTACAGACTTATGTCATTGACGTCGGTTTGCAGTAGGGTTTTGGAGCATATACTGTATTCAAACATTATGAAACACCTCGAACGGAACGATCTATTGATACGTAATCAGCATGGTTTCAGAAAACATCGTTCTTGTGCAACGCACCTAGTTCTTTATTCGCACGAAGTAATGGCCGCTATCGACAGGGGATCTCAAGTTGATTCCGTATTTCTAGATTTCCGGAAAGCTTTTGACACCGTTCCTCACAAGCGACTTCTAATCAAGCTGCGGGCCTATGGGGTATCGTCTCAGTTGTGCGACTGGATTCGTGATTTCCTGTCAGGAAGGTCGCAGTTCGTAGTAACAGACGGCAAATCATCGAGTAAAACTGAAGTGATATCAGGTGTTCCCCAGGGAAGCGTCCTGGGACCTCTGCTGTTCCTGATCTATATAAATGACCTGGGTGACAATCTGAGCAGTTCTCTTCGGTTGTTCGCAGATGATGCTGTAATTTACCGTCTAGTAAGGTCATCCAAAGACCAGTATCAGTTGCAAAGCGATTTAGAAAAGGTCGCTGTATGGTGTGGCAGGTGGCAGTTAACGCTAAATAACGAAAAGTGTGAGGTGATCCACATGACTTCCTAAAGAAATCCGTTGGAATTCGATTACTCGATAAATCGTACAATTCAACTGGGTGTAAAAATTACGAACAACTTCAGTTGGAAAGACCACATAGATAATATTGTGGGGAAGGCGAGCCAAAGGTTGCGTTTCATTGCCAGGACACTCAGAAGATGCAACAAGTCCACTAAAGAGACAACTTACACTACACTCGTTCGTCCTCTGTTAGAATATTGCTGCGCGGTGTGGGATCCTTACCAGGTGCGATTGACGGAGTACATCGAAAGGGTGCAAAAAAGGGCAGCTCGTTTTGTATTATCACGTAATAGGGGAGAGAGTGTGGCAGATATGATACGCGAATTGGGATGGAGGTCATTAAGCAAAGACGTTTTTCGTTGCGGCGAGATCTATTTACTAAATTTCAGTCACCAACTTTCTCTTCCGAATGCGAAAATATTTTTTTGAGCCCAACCTACGTAGGTAGGAATGATCACCAAAATAAAATAAGAGAAATCAGAGCTCGAACAGAAAGGTATAGGTGTTCGTTTTTCCCGCGCGCTGTTCGGGAGTGGAATGGTAGAGAGATAGTATGATTGTGGTTCGATGAACCCTCTGCCAAGCACTTAAATGTGAATTGCAGAGTAGTCATGTAGATGTTGCTGTAGATATGCACTCAGTTTTTAAAATTTACGCTGATTAGACGGTCCATTCAGATGAGGCACAAACAGGGAGCGCATCATTGAATTATTTTGTCAACCTTAGATGTAAAGGGGGAACAGTTGAACATAACAATTACGGAGACCATAAATACACTTTAAGGAATGTTGAATTACATACAAATTTAACAAATTAAAACAATCTGGTCCGACTCCCGAAAACAAAATTTATACCAGTCAGTACAACGAGGAGTAGAATACACAGCACCGTCGGTTAGCACCACTGAAGAGATTGACAGAACTGGTCGAACAGTGAAAATCGCACTTGCAAACTACGTCCTCAGTTTGCTGGATGTATTCCAATCTGTTTCTTCCTGTAAAATTTTTACCCTCTACAATTCCCCATCGTACCATGGAAATAATTACCTGAAGTCTTAACTGATGTCCTACCATCCTGTTTCTCCTTGTCAGTGTTTTCCACGTATTCCTTTCCTCACCAAATCTTATCAGTCCACCTAATTTTCAACATCCTTCTGTAGCACCACATCACAAATGCTTCGAGCCTCTCTCCTTTTGTGGTCTTGCCCTGTGTCCATATTTCACTACCATAGAATGCAGTGCTCCAAACGTACATTCTTAGAAATTTCTTTCTCAAATTAAGGCCTATGTTGGATGGTAGTAGACTTTTCTTTGCCAGGAATGTCCTTTATGCCAGTGCTAGTCTGCTTTCTATGCTCTTCTTGCCCCATACGTCATGGATTACTTTCCTAACTGCGTAGAAGAATTCTTTAACTTCATCTACTGCGTGATCAGCAATCCCGATGTTAAGTTTCTCACTGTTCTCATTTCTGTTACTTCTTATTACTGTCGTCTTTCTACGATTAGTTCTCAAATCATATTTTGTATTTATTAGATTGTTCATTCCATTCAGCAAATCGTGTGATTCTTCTTCACATCCACTGAGGACAGCAATGTTATCAGCGAATTTTATCATTGATATCCTTTCAACTTGAAGTTTAGTTCCACTCCTGAGCCTTTCCTTTCTTTCCATCATTGCTTCTTCGATGTATAGATTCAACATTAAGGGCGAAAGACTACATCGTGTCTTATAATCTGAGCACTTCGAACTTTGTCTTGCGCTCTTATTACTCCCTCTAGGTTCTTTTACATATTGCACATTACCCGTCTTTCCCTAAAGGTTAACCCTATTTTTCTCAGAATTTCTAACGTCTTGCTCCATTTTATACAGTCGAACGTTTTTTCAGGGTCAAAAATTCTTATGAACGTGTTTTGATTTTTCATTAGTCCTAAGGGACTTGCCTGAAAATTATTCTACTTTCTTCCTTCATTGATTAACTGAAGTATTTATTCGGTTACTCACGTTTTCTTCGCAGTGACCTTCTTTGTACCGACTGTTATCTTTCCAAGTTTTGTGATTTCCATTATTAGAGATGCCAATTCGTCTTCATCTCAACTTCCTACTGAGCTATTCCTCATCGCAGTATCTATAGCCTTCGAGAACGTCAGTTGTATTTCTTCATTCCTAAGTACCTCAATATCCCACTTCTTTGTGCACTGATGCTTCCTGAGTAATCTCTTGAAGTTGAGCCTGGCCTTCATCACTACCAAAATGTGATCTAAGTCTGTATTTGCTCTTGGGTACACCCTATAATCCAGCATCTGATTTCGGAATCTCTGTCTGACCATGATGTAATGTAACTGAAATCTTCCCGTATTTCTCGCCTTTTTCCAAGTGTACCTCCTCCGCTTGTTGCTCTTGAACAAAGAATTCGCAGTTACTAGCTGAACTGTATTGAAGAACTCAATTAATTTTTCTCCTCTCTCACTCCTAGTACGAAGCCCATATGCTCCAGTAATCCTTTGTTATAGTCCTTCCCCTTAAACCGCAATTCCAATTCCGCATAACTATTAGATTTTCGTCTCCCTTTACGTACTGAACTACCAATTCAGTAACAGCAAATACTTTCTCTAGCTCTTCATCTTCGGCTTGAAACATCGGCTTGTATACCTAAACTACTATTTTCGGTTTTGGTTTGATGTCGATTCTGATGAGAACAGCCTTACCACTGAACTGTTCACAGTAACTCGCTCTTTGCCCTACCTTCCTATTCATAACGAATGATACTCAAGTTATATCATTTTCTGCTACTGTTGTTGAGCCTTGGAATATACGTTTTCAGGTTTTCTAGCTTCCCTGCCATCTTCAAACATTTGAAATTCCACGCCCTCCCTCTTAGCAGCCTCATCCTGGAGATCCGAATGGGGGACAATTTCGGAGTCTTTTTACGACGGCTATGTCATAATGTCATTATTTGAGTTATGTGCCACTTGTCCTATGGGTATACATTATTTGTCTTCAATTGAGTAATTTCCATTGCCATCAGACTCCTCATGCCGTTGATCGTTAATTACTCTTCCGCCTTTAGGGACAGATTCCCATCCCAAGGGAAAGAGAGGGCCCTGAATCTCTCTTTGCTATTCCGCCATCTTTGACAATGCCGTTGGCTGACTAAGGGCTGACTTCTTATACCGGAAGTCTTCGGCCGATACTGCTGAAGATTTTTATTCAAAATTTAAGTGGTGGTGGGTTTCGAATCTGATATCAAGAACGTTTTGATTACTAATCAACCAAAGACGCTAATCCTAGATCACGGGTGCATGTACAACTAGTTTAACCACACCAAAGTTCCGAAACGTGCTGCTAGAGAAGCGCCGGTATGAGGGCCGCTTTCCCCAGTGATAGAACTCCGTGTCTTCCATCCCATGTCCACGAGAATGCTGCTACGGCAATAAACATCAGGCGGCTGACTCGCCGCAGCCTTCCCTATTCTGATCCGTTCAAATCACCACGCCCAGCACACCCCGTGTGCAACAGGAAGGATTGCGGCGACGATTCACGGCCCTAGAATACAAGGCCACTCGAGCCAACACCGATCGAAATTGCAACCCCACTCCCAGCTCTGTTCCTCGGCGAACTTCACTGTGCACGGCCAAACAAAAATAGAGCGAGCCCCGTGCCGGGGCGGGATATAATGCCGAAAACCAAGCCCTCTGGCTAATGACGAATAAAATTCACAGCATGACGCAACCTATCGATTCGCGGCACGGCTCTAAATTCTGGATAATCATCCTCAGTTCTCATTTAGCGTGTTTCAAGATTTCTGCTTTTGGAACACCGTAACACACCCGACAACCGCGCCATTCCACCCAGCCTCCAATGGTGGAAGCGAGGTGTTCGTTCATGCCTGTAAGGCTGTGATGCGATGTTGTGGCGCTGCTATCTTACCAGTAGCACGCCACCTCAATACGACCACACCAGTTTAGTGTCACGAAGAATTTCCTAAAAAAGAGTCCAAGTTTAAGAACCATTTATTCTAACACTCTGTTATACAATGAATTCTCCTGGAACAGGTTGCTCCTAGCATGTAAGACCAATGCAGACCGGCGTAAACAGTGGGAAATAGTCCCACGTTAAGTCCATAGTTACTACAGAGACGTCTCGAACATCCTTGACGATTGCCCTCGCTGTAACTCCAGCTGCAGGCTCGCTGAAGACTGGTGCATAGGCTCGGCGGGGCCGTTTATAATATCTCACAGAGGGATACTCTGGCTCTACTTAACTGTCTTCCGCCGGTAGCAATGACGATCTGTCGCTAATTGGCTCTGTGAGGTGACCTCATCCGACGTTTGATGGTGTTTGAAAAGGGTATGACCAAGTAGTTTTTTTCGTCTGGAGTGCTCTCTAGAGGAAACCGTCGACGTATTCCTTGCTTAATGGCCGCGCCTGCGAGCTAGGCCGTCAGTAGCACCGTGACGTACGGAGGGATGTCGTCCGCCCGGCATTGGGGAACGTAAAATGCGAAAAATATGATGCCGCACCCAAAACGCGGAAGTGCTGCACAGCCACCGACACCACATACTCTGGGACGTCCTGTGGCGTACAACACAACTAAGCCAGCCCAGTCGCCACTGATACTCTCGACACAGAGATAAGGGCTTCCTCTTTTGGGAGACATACGGAATCGCTACTGGGCGTCATCAGCGCCACCTGCCGAGGCATATGTTCACTGTGGAAGCCAATGGCTCCATGATGGTAAAGCATGCAAATTTATTGTGTCTACGCCTGATGGCTTCTGTGTTCAATCAGACATCATAGGCCCCGGAGCCAGTTCAGTACAACGTGAGACAACAGGCCCACAACACAACTCTAGCACCGTCAAAGCAGATCCGCTATGGTGTGAGAACCCTTCGAACTGCCAGCATCAATGACTCGCTGTGGGGACACACGGACTGGAACGCCAGCACCAGCTGGCTCCAGCAGCGTGACGAAGCGCATTCCATAAACAATGCTGACGCCAGTCGGCATAGGGAAGGACATTAAACCCCCTGTTGGCCTGCCCAACCACATCTCTCCTCTGCCGGTACGGCGATCCTTCTACCAATTTTTCTTCATTATCGAATCTACAGAAAGCTAAAATAAGCCGTTGGATGTTATATCGTTGCCCTCAGCTAGTGCTATCGGTGACAAGTGATAAGACGCACCCATGAGGAACCACATGGGGGTGATCTCTGATGTCAAACAGATAATAAAACCACCCACATGCTCAGCATGAACTCAATTCGAATCATACTATGTTGAAGTATATACCTCGCTGACACTGTGTACACGAGAAGGGCTGCATGTTGCATCTCACTTGGAAAACTCCTTAGATTTAAATGCACAGATATCGACAGACTTGCTTGACGATGGTGCACATCTGTGTGGCATGGACCAGTTTTACGATCAGTTCATAAAGCTTCAAGCGGCAACTGTGTGCGCATCCTTACTGTATAATATAGAGTGTTAATAGCAATTTATATACATGCGGACTTCAACGGTACATTCCTGTGAGAGATGTGGCTCACCGTTGTCAAAACATTTTCGAAATTCCTGTATGTCATTTGAATATCGAATACCACAGCAAAAACACTGTCTATTCTATTCAACTGTCTCTGACATATTTGTAATGTCTTCAACAGAACCTCAAATTTTATCAATCGATCCCTACTTTAAGTCAAGTTTTGCCCTAATTTCTTTTTCCCCGTTCTGTGCATTATCTCCTTATTAGTTCTTCGACCTACTCAATTAACCTTCAGGGTTCTTCTGTAGCACCGCATTTAAAAAGCTACTCTTCACCTGTTTGAACTGTTCAACGTCCACTGTCAATGCTATGTCCCAGACAAATACCTAGAAAATACTTCCTAATACGCAAATTTAACTTGATTGTTAACAAATTCCTCTTTTTCGCAAATGATTTTCTTTCTGTTGTATGTGAATACCTCCCTTCCAAGGCGACTGTCAGTTATTTTGTTACTTAAATAGCGAAAACTGTCTACAGCTCTTACTGTCTCATTTCGTAATTCCCTCAGCAAAGCCTGATTGCTATTCATTACATCACATTTGTTTTATTTTTGTCACCGGCCCGGGTGGCCGAGCGGTTCTAGGCGCTACAGTCTGGAACCGCGCGACCGCTACGGTCGCAGGTTCGAATCCTGCTTCGGGCATGGATGTGTCTGATGTCCTTAGGTTAGTTAGGTTTAAGTAGTTCTAAGTTCTAGGCGACTGATGACCTCAGAAGTAGAGTCCCACAGTGCTCAGAGCCATTTGAACCTTTTTTTAAAAATTTATGGCGACGTTTGTCTTATAACCACTGTTCAAGACACTATCGATTCTATTCAACTACTCTTCCTAGTACTCTGCTGTCTAGGTCAGATTTACAACGTCATTAACAAAACCTCAGTGTTTTTATTTTTTTTCCCTGAACTTTAATTCTCTTTCTAAATTGCTCCACGGTTTCCTTTCTCAATGTAAAGACTGAATATTGGGTACAGGCTACAAATATACTTCACTCCTTTCTCAACCACTGCTTCCCTTTCATGTCGTTCGAGTATCATAACTACAGTCTGGTTTGTATTGAAGTTGTTAAAGGCCTTTCACACTCTGCCTTCAGAATATCAGGGAGTGTACTCCAGCCAACAATGTCAAAAACATTATCTAAATCCACAAATGCTCTAAATGTAGGTTTGCCTATTTTTAACCTATATGTAAAGTAAGTCGTAAGGTAAACATATCTTTCGAGTTCCTATATTTCTCCGGAAGTCTACCTGTTGCTTCTCGAGGTCGGCTTCTGCCAGTTAGTCCACGTTTCTGTAAACGTCAACTTTTTGAAATCAAACTTATTAAACTGTTGGTGCGGTAAAATTCACATCTGCCTTCATAGGAATTGGAATTATTACATTATTCTTAAAGTCTGGGCGTACTTCACGTGACTCATACTCTTACACATCAGGAGGAACAGTTCTGCCAGGGCTGGCTCTTCCAAGAATTTCAATAATTGTGAGGAAATGTCGTTTACTTCAGGGATGATTTTTCGAATTAGGTCTTTCAGTGCTCTACCAAATCCTTTTCTTAGCATCAAAATGAAATTTAATCCTCCTGTGTTACGTAATGATTTCTAATAGACCTTATCTTTTTGCCTATTTGATCCTCTGCTGCATCCACTGTCCCATTTATCAAAGTTTCCCAATCATCATCTATTGTATTCCTTTTCCCTGGTTCAGTCAGCCTTCGCTTAATTTTCCCTCTAAAATCCTCACAGCCTCTGCTCTTTTGATTTATCAAGGTCCCACCTCATTAATTTCCCAGCTTTGTGCTATCACTTTAGTTACACTTTCAGTTCATAGCTTTTGTGTGTGTGTTTGGAGTTTATGAGCACTCAATAGCGAGGCTGTCAGCGCCCTTGCACTCATCAAAGCAAACGAATGTGGATAAAATCTCTAAAATTCTTACACTTTTATGCACTCGAGTTAGCCACACAATCACTCTATCTCACATGCGCTAAAAATGATATTAAAAGACAATCAGAACGACAAAGAAGCTAAAAGAAAGGCACAGGGAAACGACACTGGCTGACCAATTACAAAAAACATGGGTGGAAAAAAAGTAAACCTGTTAACACATTAGAACCATCTCTGTAAAATCTTTGGTAAATGTTGGACGTTCACAGAACTTTAAAACTCGAACCACATTCGTTTGAACTTTACTTAAAATAGAGGGCAGATCGGTCGGCAAATCTGCCGCTGCTCGCTGGTCGGAAAATAAAACACAGTCGAATAAAATGTGGCGCACAATGATCTGTACGCCACAAGCATCACATAATGGTGGGTCCTCTCGCCGGAGCAAGAAGCCATGTGTCATAGGGCTGTGGCCAATGCGAAGGCGAGTAAAGAGGAAGTCGTCCTGTCGACGAAGCTGGAAGGAGGTACGCCACGGCCGCGATGTCGCTCTTACTAGACTGGGGTTATTGTCTGTCACATCCAGCCACTCATAATCCCGTCGACACAGGACTCTGTACCTCAACAGCGAGGATATAGCATGCAGGGGGATCGCCCACTGAAATAGATGCCTCCTTGACTGCCAGATCAAATGGCTCTGATCACTAAGGGACTTAACATCTGAGGTCATCAGAACTTGGAACTACTTGAACCTAATTAACCTAAGGACATCACACACATCCATGCCCAAGGCAGGATTCGAAACTGCGACCGTAGCAGTCACGCGGTTCCGGACTGAAGCGCCTAGAACCGCTCGGCCACTTCGGCCGGCGAGGTCGTTGTCCCTTCGTGGCCGGATGTGGTTCTGGTGTCGCATATGTATGACACCTCCAGTGCAGACGACCCGTACATCGCCTGTCCTTTGGTATGAGTGACCAATCCTGGTATCCAGTGGGGACGCCCCCGTGTATGGACATTGTCCCAGACTTTCTGATCAGGGTGATATTTTGTCCGATACCGGGTTGGCTGTTGCTCCTGACAGTCTGGCGGTTGCAGTAGAGAGAATGTGGATCACGGTTGTCGTCCATGTAGTTGTTCACCTGGTGACCCACCCTCCTTAGGTTGACATCTGTCAAAAGACAAGAACAATGATAGAGCAGCAGGCAGAGCATAATGATTAGTTAGTTTTGCCATTTGTGCCTTAAATGTTCGCATGAACCGCTCTACGAGCCCATTCGAGGCCGGGTGGAATGGTGCCGTGTGCACCAGCTGGATATCATTTAAGGTACAAAATGTCTTAAATTCCTCAGAGCAAAATTGGGGCCCATTGTCCGATACCAACGTGTTGGGCAGCCCTTCTATTGCCACAGCGGCCGCCGACTGACAGGTCCGCCCTTTCGTTTTCTGCAAGGCCCAAGTGTCCTCGTACCTAGCAGATAGACATCTGCTTCCCTTTCATATCCATTATACTATCTGACCTTGAAAATATTTTACCATTTAAAATATGGTTTCAAAATTTTTTTCTTACCAATACATAATCACTGATATCTTCCAATGACTCCAGGTACTTCCTATGTGAATAACATTCTTTCATAGTTGTCAATGTCTGAATTATGCTCTGTGCAAAATTCTACCAGGTAACTTCCTCTTATATTTCTTTCCCGCAGTCCATATTCCCCTACTATTTTCGTCTTCCTACTGTCAAATTCCAGCTCCCTATAGCAACTAAATTTCAGTTTCTTTTAACCATCTGAAGCATTTATTTTATCTCGTTATACAATATTCGTCACCTGTGCACCTAGTTGGAATATAGAGTTGTACTACTGTGGTGGGTGTTGACTTGTGTCTATTTTGGCGAGTGTAATGCTTTCATTACGCTGTTCGTAGTAGCTTACTTGCATTTTTATTTTTTTATCCCTGTTTCCAGACCTGGGGTCCTGTTATTCTTGTCACCGCACTTCGAATTCCCAACGGGCCTATATTCAACTTCAACCTATTCACCTCAGTTTTTACATTCTTTAGTCTATATCCCTGCAGATGGATCTAACATTTCACTCTGGGGTTTGTAGAATTCCCGATTATGAAGTTAGCAGGGATAGGAGCGAACGGTTCCGTTTGTACATAAGCCGAACAGCAGTTGTAAGAAGACGGACAATAATCGAGAAGGGAGTGAGACAGGTTTCATCCTGTCCGCGAAGATTCGTAAATTGAGCAAAGAGATAGCTGTAACGTAAAACAATAATAAAATAAAAACAAACGGTTCGCTGTTCAGGGAGAAGAAATAAGCTTTCGAAAGTCACCGATTAAAAATAATACGTGCCGGCCGGAGTGGCCGTGCGGTACTGGGCGCTACAGTTTGAAACCGAGCGACCGCAGGTTCGAATCCTACCTCGGGCATGGATGTGTGTGATGTCCTTAGGTTAGCTAGGTTTAGGTAGTTCTAGGCGACTGATGACCTCAGAAGTTAAGTCGCATAATGCTCAGAGCCACTTAAAAAAAAAAAAGAAAGAAAAAAACTCAGGGACGGCAAAGCACGTGGAAAATCTATAGAATTTAGTGCACAATGTCTTGAAAAGAGGTTGCAAGATGAACAGCGTTAAATCTAAAAAATGGGTAACAGAATTTGGTCGAACTAAATTAGGTTATTTGAGGGAATGAGATCAACTACCATACAGACAGCAAAATATCTGACGATTGGGGACGTGGAGATGATATAAGATTCAGACCAACCATAACAAAAAAAAACTATTCCGAAATATATTTTTTTTATTTAAGTATTACAAACTCGGAGTTGTGTGACATAAATTAAAGTTGGTAGGCGTGTTTCTGCATCTGGAAAGTGATATCTATTCAAATTTTGCGCCTGTCGCATAAGAGTAACGTCACTATGAGCATGCAAATCAGGCTTGCTTTAAATAAACGCCATAATGGTCGTAGGTATTAGTTGCCTTTCTGAATGGACGTGGTGTGTTGAATGCCTTTAAGGTGAAAGGGACTCCATTATCAACACATCCCTGAGTTTGAACGACGTTATGTATTAAGACTACGAGAAGCTGGATGTTCCTCCTGCGATATTACAGAAAGGCTTGGCAGGAATGTAGCCACTGCATATGACTGCTGGCAGCGGTGATCGCGTGAACGTACGGCCGCGGCCGCAAGAAGACTGGACTCCGTACGACCACATGACAGTAGTGAGAGGGAAGACCACAGTGTGTGGCGTAGGGCTGTGGCAATTTGAGCTGTTGTGGGCACCACAGCGACATTTATTTCCGTATTTATTTATTCTTATAATTACAGCTTATTACCTGAAATGCTAAAATAGGCCATACAAATGACATTTCCTTGGATACTAATAAATTGTGTATCAACTGTTTATTTCTGATACTTAAGTTTTAAAATAATGCAACTACTTCTACTACTGAAGAACTACAATAACACCACTAACCAGTTACCCATCTGACACTACTATAGCACTGCAGAATTTTTTCTCTGTTTTTGTTTCATTTGTTTTAGGAGACTTAACTTGTTGATGGTTGTTTGAGCTACTGGATCCGCGCTGGTACTCCTCCGCTGGATTCATTGGGCATCAGCCGGCCGCGGTGGTCTAGCGGTTCTAGGCGCGCAGTCCGGAACCGCGCGACTGCTACGGTCGCAGGTTCGAATCCTGCCTCGGGCATGGATGTGTGTGATGTCCTTAGGGTTAGTTAGGTTTAAGTAGTTCTGAGTTCTAGGGGACTGATGACCACAGTAGTTAAGCCCCACAGTGCTCGGAGCCATTTGAACCATTTTGAACCATTGGGCATCAGGCAGCAAGTCTGCAGCGCTTCCACTATGGCAAGTAATTCCATCCATCACTGTCACGTCTTAAAGGCCACACATCCATGATAACTTGCACCAACGCTATGTAGATTCTTGTGACACTATTTCATTCAGTGGTCGCCGACTTCAGTTACCTTGCCCTTTCAGAATTATTACCATTTCAGCGCTCTTTCACGGAGCAGAGACCCATCCTTGCAAGAGACTCTCGTCGTACAGTTCGAACATGTACTGTCTAATTGCTCACATATGGCTTGTATCACTTCGACAGAGTCCTGGAGATTATTTCTTTTCCTGACTTAAAATTATTCACTTGAATTTCTTCTTGTGAGAAGGGGTACAACATACGTTGACCATCTGTCTCGCCTTCTTCTCCATCGTAAGGAAGTAGTGTTTCCTAAATCAGTGCAGCTCACTATTCGCAACTTTCAGTTTCCGTCCCATCATTCTTTTTGAGTGTGCATAACACTGTTGGCAACCGTTATTCTCTCGTAGACTAGTTTATATGGTACACACCAGGGATGGGTTTCTAAGTTAGCCTTCATCAACTGCTTCCACCGTTCCATTTTTATTTTCCGTAACTCTTCCTTAAAACATAGTTTAACATACCTGTATCTATACAACCTTCGGACTTCTTCTTCTTAGGTCCTCATAGCTTCCTGGGTCTTCTTGTTTCGCATCTTAATTTCTGCAGCGTCTCGGTCCAGATGCAAGGCACTGATTTAGAATGACCTCTGCTGACAGGTACCGATGCCTGCGTTGCTCTATGCTTAACCACTGCCAGTTCTTGTTCTCCCGTCGGATAGACAGTTCGCTGGGTGCAAGTCTTTCGATCTGACGCCACTTCGGCGACTTGCGCGTCGATGGGGATGAAATGATGATGATTACGACAACACAATATCCAGTCCCTGAGCGGGGAAAATCTCCGACCCAGCCGGGAATCGAGCCTGGCCCCTTAGGACTGACAGTCTGTCGTGCTGACCACTCAGCTACCGGGGCGGACAGTTTTTGTGCATTAACATATACATTATCACCTGGCGATGGACTTCCCGACCACTGAAACACCATTCTTAGTTCTTCTCAGTTAGCATCCTTCTTCTTGTATTTGGGCCTTATGCGCATGTTTTGTGGTGTCTTCCAGTGATGATGTAATGTTTTGGTCACTTGATGTCATTCCACCCTCAATATTCTAGCCTTTCACACGGCGCGCCATTGCCGTGTTTGCTAAAGTGACGTAAATATTTGATGTTGCTCCGACCCTCCCTTCTCAGTATTGTGAGGCGCATTCAGTATGTACAGGATGAGTTCCATAAAGTCATCTTTGGTCTTCCACGGTCATCAGTCAGACGGCTATGCCACAACACTGACTTCGCATTTGCTTCAATGGGGTACGCAAGATGCTTCGTTCGTCCTAGGTGACTAATATCCCGTAGTCTTAGCAGATATTCGTTGATCTCACCACTAAATTGAATACACACAGAAACCGAGATGAAACTCTCCCTTCCGGGTAACTGTTACAAATCGCTTGCATCGAGGACGGCTCCTAGCCAGAAGCCCTGTAGCGTGCTGTCCCCTGATCCCAAATCACAACCATTTATGACTTCTGTGGTGTCAAGCGAGAGTTCATTGGAGGGTAGGGTGGAGGTCTGTTCCGTTTGCTGATGAAAGCTTGTTCCGTCTCGGTGCCAGTGATGGCCGTGTGTTGTTTAGAAAGAGGCCAGTTGAGGATCTGCAACCAACCTGCCTGCGTGCGAGACGCACTGTACCTACGCCTGGAACTATGGTCTGGGGTGCGAGATGGTATGACAGCAGGAAACCTCTCGTGGTTATCCTACGCAAATTTGTACGCCAATCTGGTGATTCGACCTGTTGTTCTGCCATTCATGAACAGCATTCCAGGATGTGCCTTCCAACGTACAGCTGTTGTAACCCAGCTTGCTCTACAGTGTCTCCAGTCGAGCTCATATGGGACATGATAGGACGACAGTTCCAGTGTCATCCACAAACAGCGTTAACCGTACCTGTAGTGACCGAAGGAGGGCAACGGGTATGGAACTCTACTAGACATGCGGCACCTGTAAAACACAATGCTTTCACATTTGCATGATTGCATTCAATATTCTTGAGTTAAACTGGTTAGCAGATGATTTATTTCCGCTTGCCCTTTATGCAGTATAAAACTTTGATACAGTGTCTCTTGAAACACCAAACACTCCAGCTCCCTTGGTTACAGAAACACTCATCATACTATCACCAACTATTTTCCCACGTTTGAGTTTACTTAGCTCTGACATAATGTACTGACAATAACACAGAACACTGTTCTGACCATGATTGACACTTGCAGTGTATTGAGGGCCTTGCACAGATGCCATTCATGGACAAATACAACAGCATGACATGCAGGCTTGGCTAGCATCTGCATTTATGTTCAAGGATGCATTTCTCACTGTGTTTCAATATTTTTAGTCCAATCTCTACACTTTACGCTATAACTGCACAATCACGACTTACAACAACTAAATGATTTTTACATACTGAATGCTTGCTAGCCACATTTGCAGTGGCAGTGGCAGTGGCAGTGGCTTACCTCGCGCTTACATTGACTTGTGATGTTGCAGTGTTAATCACTTAAATATCTTACCTGGACAGATTTATGCCCCAAATGTCATTACTCTACGTTGATTATTTTTTGGTGTTGCGATTTTTTTTTTCCATCAGAATATTTATCCGGAGTGTAGCCCTGTACGGAACTGCTTCATAACTGTATCCGTAAGTTACTGTGGCTACAGCACAGAGGGCAGCCGGCCGCGGTGGTCTAGCGGTTCTAGGCGCGCAGTCCGGAACCGCGCGACTGCTACGGTCGCAGGTTCGAATCCTGCCTCGGGCATGGATGTGTGTGATGTCCTTAGGTTAGTTAGGTTTAAGTAGTTCTAAGATCTAGGGGACTGATGACCACAGATGTTAAGTCCCATAGTGCTCAGAGCCATTTTAGCCACAGAGGGCATAAAATAAGTACTGGCTATAGCAAGAAAAGCGATATAGTAAAACAAAAATTTTTAACCTTGAATATTAAATTACGTGTTAGGTTGTCTCTGGTGAAAATCGTTGTGTGACGGCAGTCCTTTAGGGAAGTGAAACGTGGACGATAAACGGAACTACAAGCTAGGAAATAAGATATTTTGAAACGTGGTCCTACAGAAGGATGCTAGTTACTAGATGAGTAGATCGTACAACAAATTAAGAGGTGAAAGAATCGGTGTTACCACCGTAAGATATTTTTAGTGAATTATTTTTTACTGACATCTAGTTTACTGACTACAAGTAAACTATGGCGGTGCCATGTATTACTTCAGCAGTGGAAGATGTTTTACAAACAATGTTTTAGATGCAGATGTACTGCATCTAATCGAGGAGAAAAGGAAGTTACGGCACAATTTGAGAGATTGGTTTAGATGACACATTTGTGGCATCAAGGAATAGTCAGTTATGTAAATGAGAATAGGGCGTCAAAACTGGAAAAAGAGACCCGAAAGATAGGCTATACTGAACAACTTCAAATGGGTGTGGGTTGCAATATACAGAGATGTAGAGCATGGACCTATGTGGAGAGCTCCATGAAACCAGCTTTTTGGGTGAATACCACTACAACACAACACATGTAACGTATTTCCAGAGGTAAATAAACATATGGTAAATAATTATAAGAGAGCTAGGATATTGAACCGCAGATCTCTGGATTTATGAAGATATAGATGCCAAATAATTATAAAAAAGGTAGGGTACTGAAACGCGTATCTCTCGAATCATTGTGTGGCATTTAGTCACACAACTACTAAATCACACTAGCGTACAGAAACGGTCATATATGACTTCCGTCATCAGCTATGTCTACCGTCTAAATAATTCACTACGTTTAGAGGTAGTCTGGATGATGCTCTTGAATGGTTTAGAAACAAAACCGCTGCCCTTGAGACTTGGGTAGCAGAGGCATTCTCAGAATACCTTACAATTTTAATATGCAGTATGTGAAGTAACCTTGATAATACACAGGTCCGCAAAGCTTAAAAAGATGAAAGTAACTTTGGCATTATGCAGAGTGTTTGAAAAAGAACTCCCTAGTTTTAGGTATAAATTTAATGGGGAAATTAATGAAAAATTACATCAGTGGGTACATATCATGAAAGAAAATTCCTTCAAGTTTTGTTTAATGTTAGTAGACTTCAGCGTGGGACCCATTTGTTGCCCTGCGCACGTCGAGACGATGTCCCACTTCTCGCCCCGTGTTCACCATCATTTCAGGTAAAACTGTCCCAACCGTCGCGATGATTCTTTTCTGTAAATGATTGATGTCTCTGATCTTTTCACTGTACGCAACATTTTTTGTATGGCCCCAAAAGAAAAAGCCCAGCGGGGTTAAGTCTGGGCTTCATGGTGGCTAAGGAATTGGGCTAGCCCTGCCTATCCACCTTCTACATCTACATCTACATTTATATTCCGCAAGCCACCCAACGGTGTGTGGCGGAGGGCACTTTACGTGCCACTGTCATTACCTCCCGTTCCTGTTCCAGTCGCGTATGGTTCGCGGGAAGAACGACTGTCTGAAAGCCTCCGTGCGCGCTCTAATCTCTCTAATTTTACATTCGTGATCTCCTCGGGAGGTATAAGTAGAGGGAAGCAATATATTCGATACCTCATCCCGAAACGCACCCTCTCGAAACCTGGCGAGCAATCTACACCGCGATGCAGAGCGCCTCTCTTGCAGAGTCTGCCACTTGAGTTTATTAAACATCTCCGTAACGCAATCACGGTTACCAAATATCCCTGTGACGAAACGCGCCGCTCTTCTTTGGATCTTCTCTATCTCCTCCGTCAACCCGATCTGGTACGGATCCCACACTGATTTGCAATACTCAAGTATAGGTCGAACGAGTGTTTTGTAAGCCACCTCCTTTGTTGAAGGACTACATTTTCTAAGGACTCTCCCAATGAATCTCAGCCTGGTACCCGCCTTACCAACAATTAATTTTATATGATCATTCCACTTCAAATCGTTCCGCACGCATACTCCCAGATATTTTACGGAAGTAACTGCTACCACTGTTTGTTCCGCTATCATATAATCATACAATAAAGGATCCTTCTTTCTATGTGTTCGCAATACATTACATTTGTCTATGTTAAGGGACAGTTGCCACTCCCTGCACCAAGTGCCTATCCGCTGCAGATCTTCCTGCATTTCGCTACAATTTTCTAATGCTGCAACTTCTCTGTGTACTACAGCATCATCCGCGAAAAGCCGCATGGAACTTCCGACACTATCTACTAGGTCATTTATATATATTGTGAAAAGCAATGGTCCCATAACACTCCCCTGTGGCACGCCAGAGGTTACTTTAACGTCTGTAGACGTCTCTCCATTGATAACAACATGCTGTGTTCTGTTTGCTAAAAACTCTTCAATCCAGCCACACAGCTGGTCTGATATTCCGTAGGCTCTTACTTTGTTTATCAGGCGACAGTGCGGAACTGTATCGAACGCCTTCCGGAAGTCAAGAAAAATAGCATCTACCTGGGAGCCTGTATCTAATATTTTCTGGGTCTCATGAACAAATAAAGCGAGTTGGGTCTCACACGATCGCTGTTTCCGGAATCCATGTTGATTCCTACATAGTAGATTCTGGGTTTCCAAAAACGACATGATACTCGAGCAAAAAACATGTTCTAAAATTCTACAACAGATCGACGTCAGAGATATAGGTCTATAGTTTTGCGCATCTGCTCGACGACCCTTCTTGAAGACTGGGACTACCTGTGCTCTTTTCCAATCATTTGGAACCCTCCGTTCCTCTAGAGACTTGCGGTACACGGCTGTTAGAAGGGGGGCAAGTTCTTTCGCGTACTCTGTGTACTATCGAATTGGTATCCCGTCAGGTCCAATGGACTTTCCTCTATTGAGTGATTCCAGTTGCTTTTCTATTCCTTGGACACTTATTTCGATGTCAGCCATTTTTTTCGTTTGTGCGAGGATTTAGAGAAGGAACTGCAGTGCGGTCTTCCTCTGTGAAACAGCTTTGGAAAAAGGTGTTTAATATTTCAGCTTTACGCGTGTCATCCTCTGTTTCAATGCCATCATCATCCCGGAGTGTCTGGATATGCTGTTTCGAGCCACTTACTGATTTAACGTAAGACCAGAACTTCCTAGGATTTTCTGTCAAGTCGGTGCATAGAATTTTACTTTCGAATTCACTGAACGCTTCACGCATAGCCCTCCTTACGCTAACTTTGACATCGTTTAGCTTCTGTTTGTCTGAGAGGTTTTGGCTTTCGCAGTAGTTTCCTAACTTTGTTGTTGTACCACGGTGGGTTTTTCCCGTCCCTCACAGTTTTACTCGGCACGTACCTGTCTAAAACGCATTTTACGATTGCCTTGAACTTTTTCCATAAACACTCAACATTGTCAGTGTCGGAACAGAAATTTTCGTTTTGATCTGTTAGGTAGTCTGAAATCTGCCTTCTATTACTCTTGCTAAACAGATAAACCTTCCTCCCTTTTTTTATATTCCTATTAACTTCCATATTCAGGGATGCTGCAACGGCCTTATGATCACTGATTCCCTGTTCTGCACTTAAAGAGTCGAAAAGTTCGGGTCTGTTTGTTATCAGTAGGTCCAAGATGTTATCTCCACGAGTCGGTTCTCTGTTTAATTGCTCGAGGTAATTTTCGGATAGTGCACTCAGTATAATGTCACTCGATGCTCTGTCCCTACCACCCGTCCTAAACATCTGAGTGTCCCAGTCTATATCTGGTAAATTGAAATCTCCACCTAAGACTATAAGATGCTGAGAAAATTTATGTGAAATGTATTCCAAATTTTCTCTCAGTTGTTCTGCCACTAATGCTGCTGAGTCGGGAGGTCGGTAAAAGGAGCCAATTATTAACCTAGCTTGGTTGTTGAGTGTAACCTCCACCCATAATAATTCACAGGAACTATCCACTTCTACTTCACTACAGGATAAACTACTACTAACAGCGACGAACACTCCACCACCGGTTGCATGCAATCTATCCTTTCTAAACACCGTCTGTACCTTTGTAAAAATTTCGGCAGAATTTATCTCTGGCTTAAGCCAGCTTTCTGTACCTATAACGATTTCAGCTTCGGTGCTTTCTATCAGCGCTTGAAGTTCTGGTACTTTACCAACGCAGCTTCGACAGTTGACAATTACAATACCGATTGCTGCTTGGTCCCCGCATGTCCTGACTTTGCCCCGCACCCGTTGAGGCTGTTGCCCTTTCTGTACTTGCCCAAGGCCATCTAACCTAAAAAACCGCCCAGCCCACGCCACACAACCCCTGCTACCCGTGTAGCCGCTTGTTGCGTGTAGTGGACTCCTGGCCTATCCAGCGGAACCCGAAACCCCACCACCCTATGGCGCAAGTCGAGGAATCTGCAGCCCACACGGTCGCAGAACCGCCTCAGCCTCTGATTCAGACCCTCCACGCGGCTCTGTACCAAAGGTCCGCAGTCAGTCCTGTCGACGATGCTGCAGATGGTGAGCTCTGCTTTCATGCCGCTAGCGAGACTGGCAGCCTTCACCAAATCAGATAGCCGCAGGAAGCCAGAGAGGATTTCCTCCGATCCATAGCGACACACATCATTGGTGCCGAAATGAGCGACCACCTGCAGATGGGTGCTCCCTGTACCCTTCATGGCATCCGGAAGGACCCTTTCCACATCTGGAATGACTCCCCCCTGTATGCACACGGAGTGCACAATGGTTTTCTTCCCCTCTCTTGCTGCCATTTCCCTAAGGGGCCCCATTACGCGCCTGACGTTGGAGCTCCCAACTACCAGTAAGCCCACCCTCTGCGACCTTCCTGGAAAGCGATTGTCAAGAGCTGCATGCACATGGTTACTGCAATGAAGTAGGGCGCCATCTTGTCGGAAAATACACAAACCCCTTTCAAGCCTCAATATCGTCCGTTTGGGGAAAGACGTACTGTGTCACCATGTTACAGTAAATGTCCAAGTTTATTGTTTTTTTTTTCTATAAAAATGAAAGGACCAGTCACATGATCTTCCATCAAACAGCACCAGACATTAACTTTGTTAGAGTCACCACCATACTGACGTCTAAAATTACTTTGCACTGTTTTAACTCATTCAGTTTTCACAAGCCAAATAACACACTGCGCTCCCTGTTGCGGAGTACACATTGTTGCTGAGTTGCTCTCCACTGCACTGCACGCACGCCTGGACTGAACTGAGGATCAGAGGAAGAAAAAAGCAGCATTGGTGCCGTATCAAGATCAAGCATACCTGCCAACTGCAGGGGAGCCAAACTTGGAGAGATGATGAATCAAACACTACGAAATAGAATAGTGTATGTGACTTTGTACAGATTCTAGGACACATTGAAGCTAGGGAGTTCTTTTTCAAACACACTGTATTTCTCTGGGAAGTAATATGTCTCGATGAAACGTGGACCATACTTAGAAACGACTACTACCTGACAGCACAGAAGATAATCGAAAAAGAAATAAGCAGTGAGATGAATAGAAAGAAAGGCAGTTTAATTCAAAAAGAATAGTTACACGCAAGTGATAATGATTTCTGACTGTCCACTGGACATTACAAAAGGCAGGACATGATTCTTAATACGATGTGTGATCAGCCATGCAGCATTATGTCTCCCCACACCATAATACCTGGACCTCCGTAACAATCATTTTTGACATTGCTCCTCGGTGCATAATGTGTTCTCACCTCTCGCCTTATGATAGTACGTCCAACATGGTCGATCGTGATCGTGTCAACGGCGCTGGTCCCTCTGTTATGGTGTGGGAAGCATAACTTTGCGTGCGCGTACTGATCCTCCAATCGTTGAACAGTCCGCCGAGCGGTCTAAGGGGCTGCAGTCATGGGCTGTGCGGCTGATCCCGGCGGAGGTTCGAGTCCTCCCTCGGGCATGGGTGTGGGTGTTTGTCCTTAGGATAATTTAGGTTTAGTAGTGTGTAAGCTTATGGGCTGATGACCTTAGCAGTTAAGTCCCATAAGATTTCACACACATTTGAACATTTGAACAGTCCACGCTCAGCGGTAAACGTTATTGGGACTGGCGCATTCAACCCTGACGTCATTTTTATGATTAAGAATGAGCGACTGCAGGCGGAGAAGCTCTTAGAACAAGAGGGTATTCGCCGAACAGACTGACCTGCCCGGTCCCCCTACATAAAGCCCATCGAGCAAGTGTGGGATGCATTGGGGAGATGTATTTCAGCCCGTCCACATTTACCAATGACCGGCCAACAGTTGTCAACCGCGCTGGTGGAGAAATGGAACGCCCTACCACAAGAACTCCTTACGAACCTGTGGCCAGCATGGTAGAGCATGCATTACCATCCGCGATGATCACACATCCTATTAAGAACCAAGTCTCGCCATTTATCATATACAGTGGAAGGTCGTAAATCGCGGTGACCTGCATATAACTATCCTGTTTGAATGAAAATGACACTTCTCTTCATATCACTACATATTCCCTTCCTATTCCTTCAATACTATACAGCAAGCAGTTCCTTCTACGTGTGGTCCAAATTTCATCGAGCTATGTTACTTAAAAGTGAAACACCTTGCGAAAATTACTTTGGTTCATAAGTTTTGCACACCATTGTATTTCAGTATTGATGACGTTAGTTAACTATAAGCATGATATGTAATAAGGTGTTAACCATGCAGGATGTAGAGACTTATCTCACTAGGGGTAAGATAGACACTGTGTACAGGAAAATTAAAGAGACCTTTGGAGAAAAGAGAACCACTTGTATGAATATCAAGAGCTCAGGTGGAAACCCAGTTCTAAGCAAAGAAGGGAAAGCAGAAAGGTGGAAGGAGTATATAGAGGGTCTATACAAGAGCTATGTACTTGAGGGAAATTTTATAGATATGGAAGAGGATGTAGATGAAGATGAAATGGGTGATATGATACTGTGTGAAGAATTTGACAGAGCACTGAAAGACCTAAGTCGAAACAAGGCCCCGGGAGTAGACAACATTCCATTAGAACTACTGACAGCCTTGGGACAGCCATTCCTGACAAAACTCTACCATCTGGTGAGCAAAATGTATGAGACAGGCGAAATACCCTTAGACTTCAAGAAGAATACAATAATTCCAATCCCAAAGAAAGCAAGTGTTGAGAGATATGAAAATTACCGAACTATGAGTTTAATAAGTCACGGCTGCAAAATACTAACGCGAATTCTTTACAGACGAATGGAAAAACTGGTAGAAGCCGACCTCAGGGAAGATCAGTTTTGATTCCGTAGAAATGTTGGAACATGTGAGACAATACTGACCATACGTCTTACCTTAGAAGCTAGATTAAGAAAAGGCATTTATAGACTTAGAGAAAGCTTTTGGAAATGTTGACTGGAATACTCTCCTTCAAATTCTGAAGGTGCCAGGGGTAAAATACAGGAAGCGAAAGGCTATTTACAATTTGTACAGAAACCAGATGGCAGTTATAAGAGTCGTGGGGCATGAAAGGGAAGCAGTGGTTGGGAAGGGAGTGAGACAGGGTTGTAGCCTCTCCCCGATGTTATTCAATCTGTATATTGAGCAAGCAGTAAAGGAAACAAAAGAAAAGTTCGGAGTAGGTATTAAAATCCATGGAGAGGAAGTAAAAATTTTGAGGTTTGCCGATGACGTTGTAATTCTGTCACAGACAGCAAAAGATTTGGAAGAGCAGTTGAACGGGATGGACAGTGTCTTGAAAGGAGGGTATAAGATGAACGTCAACAAAAGCAAAACGAGGATAATGGAATGTAGTCGAATTAAGTCGGGTGATGCTGAGGGAATTAGATTAGGAAATGAGACACTTAAAGTAGTAAAGGAGTTTTGCTATTTGGTCGAAGTAGAGAGGATTTAAAATGTAGACTGGCAATGGCAAGGAAAGCGTTTCTGAAGAAGAGAAATTTGTTAACATCGAGTATAGACTTAAGTGTCAGGAAGTCGTTACTGAAAGTATTTGTATGGAGTGTAGTCATGTATGGAAGTGAAACGTGGACGATAAATAGTTTTGACAAGAAGAGAATAGAAGCTTTCGAAATGTGGTGCTACAGAAGAACGCTGAAGGTTAGATGGATAGATCACATAACTAATGAGGAGCTATTGAACAGAATTGGGGAGAAGAGAAGTTTGTGGCACAACTTGACCAGAAGAAGGGATCGGTTGGTAGGACATGCTCTGAAGCATCAAGGGATCACCATTTTAGTATTGGAGGGCAGCGTGGAAGGTAAAAATCGTAGAGGGAGACCAAGAGATGAATATACTAAGAGATTCAGAAGGATGTAGGCTGCAGTACATACTGGGAGATGAAGCAGCTTGCGCAGTATACAGTAGCATGGAGAGCTGCATCAAACCAGTCTCAGAACTGAAGACCACAACAACAACAACAACAACAACAACCATGCAGAGATGTCGTAACAGAGAGAAGCAATGATATTAACACTCAGAATCAGTGTGCGAATACAGTGCGAGTATTTCCAGGACTTCAGCTCCTAACAACCCTACCACAACAAAGGAAAAAATTTTAATAACGATTGTGGTGTTGCTCACGCTGCTAAATACTGCATTTTCGGGCAACATCAGCCATATTATGTGGCAGGTGTCATTAGTTAATAGTCAATTCATGTAATAATGAAAAAAACTAGGCACTCATCTTTTTGTGTTTCCCACGCTGGTCTCGTATTATCATGGCTCAATCGTTGAAAATCTAGGTGGTTATGATTCCAAGCTCGGATGCAAAGAGGCCTAGGTTTTATCCTGCTATATTAAAAAGTTTTGTAGATGCGCTTCACAAAACATTCTTCAAGGTTAAACCTTTCAAAGTTAGCACAATTGTGATGTAAAAAAAATAATCAGCACTCAGAATTTAAGTTACACTTCCTTTTAATTGCTTTTATTGCAATATCATGTAAACACAATACAAAACATACTTGAAAACATCGTCCCCACAATCACTGTTAAAGTTCACAATTTATAAGTGGACTACAATACGCGTCTTTCCAACATGATGTCCAAGACTTGACTTTCTCAACGTCCGACTCTCTAACAACTTAACAACTAACTAATCGCTTACGCGCCCAAAAATCAAGAGTTACAAGTACGTCGAAGATCATAGTGACAACAGAAAGAATACACATAAGAATAATATCATTGCAATATAAACATATCGATGTATCACAAATGAAATCAAATCTTAATATTGTCTCAGAAATATGTTAAGTAGTTAACAGAAACACAGTAGAATATTATTGGTATCGAGAGGTTCAGATGAGGTGTCGTAATGGTTACGTAATTCAAGTACCATTACAAGCTGCATATCAGTTTTCATTCTGTTATCCCTTCCGATACATTACCCTGCCTAAAATTCCTCCAACGTCAACACTGTGCAGTTACCACTGAATGTTCCTTTGAGTAAACGACGGTTTTCCGGAGGCAATGTTTTTACTGCAGTGGGTTTTAAAGGAACACAAACTCGCAATGTTTTTCTTGCAAACACAACTTTCACGAATCGGCGTGTCATCACCTTTTATTTCGCCAGACAGATGCGGAAGTAATAACTTTAAAGCATGGCAAAAAAAAGGGTCACAGGGGCTTTCTGTTCGTTCAGATTTAATGCTTCTCTCCGCGGTCGTAATTAAAATTCTGCTCCGCTGTGTGTAACCACTTGCAGAAACGTAATTGGAATTCCTCCTGTCGTGCGCTGCCGCCGAAACGACCGACCCCTGCCACCGGTTCCAAGTAGCCGCTACTTCGTTCGCTTTTGTCAAATGCACTGTTATCGAATCGCGGTCTGTGACTCCTTTAACAAAAACACTTCGCTGTTACAATCGTCCATCACGCGGCGTTTCTCCGTAATCAAATTAAAACAACCCAGCCACATTTGAGTTCCTTGTTTTCTCGTAGCTGCTACGAAAAACTGGAAATGTCGGTTAATGAAAAAGAAGCCCCAAAATAAAGAATGACGAGTATTTCATCGGGAAATTTCATTGGAATTCTGGTGCAGTTTCAAAGATTTGGGGCTTTGGAATTCCACTTTGTAGAAGCACTGCCGCTCTCACACATGTAACGCATGAACTCCGGACTATACAACAAATATAAAATGCTGAGTAGCTAAAGCGACGAATTAAATTTGTTTTAAGGGAGAACCAACAGCTACGAAATGAAATAGTGCTATACTAACCATTTAAGGCTTACAATAGAAAATATGTTTAATGCTGTTGGGCGCTAAACTGCAAAACCGTTGAAAATGGCAGACAACAGATGTCAATAGGGCATGTAAATGATTATCATTTCAGCGAAAACACAAAGAACGCAGGAATATCTCTAATTACATTCTGTATATAAAGAAAGATTACATTACGGATTTCTCAGTCATAAATAGCATTTGAATGTTGGTTGATGTGAGAATATCGTGCTGCGTGCTTTTAAGAAAGAGAGACATCTATTAACATGTTTTAGGTGTTCCACAGCGGCAGAATCGTGGCCTATCTTGTCTTGGCCTATCGAAGTGCCGAGATATTGCTGCAGGTGCTGAATAGGATATCCCGGCTTTCACCCAAATATGGAATCAATGGGACTGTAAACACGGCATATATTGTTGTGACTTCACTTGTCGCTGTATGCAGATACTTTATCGTGGCATTGTTGGGTGGAGGATACTTTGATCCATGGTTGCTTAACATATCGGTAGAGGCCAGCCTGAAGTACCTCATTTACTACACCGCCAACCTCAGCAAACAAGGGTGGCAGGGGGAGGTGGGGGCGGAGAGAGCACGAGGAGCATTTACTCCCTCCTCGAAACTGGAATCAGACTTGATTCATTGCAGAATTTTCACAGATTTCTAGAGGCTATTATCTGTGATTTTACTAGCACAAGGGCGGCCAAGAATTCTGGCTGCATAGCACTTTCGCCAGGATGTACACTTTCCCCACCACGACGCCACACTATCTAAGCATGAGTAGGGGGAAGAGGGGCAAACTGCGAACATACCGCATTTAAATGGCAATACAAAAGCACTGCAAACGACTTTATTTCATTTAATATTTCATATTTCTCTACAATATACATTACAAACAAAACTAATTATCAGTAATATTTAATTTTCATCTGATAGGGAAACCAGAAAATCTGAAAAGGGAAAGGTAAAGGCTCAATATAGATATAGTGGGGTCACCTAAGTGGAATGGAAAGAAGACAGGGACTTCTGGTCAGATGAGTATAGGGTACTATCAACATTAGCAGAAAATGGTTTAACGGGAGTAGCATGCGTTATGTACAGGAAGGTAGGGCAGAGAGTGAGCTACGGTGATTAATTCAGTAATAGGATTGTTCGCATCAGAATGAATAGCATCTACATCTATCTACATACATACTCTGCAAATCACACTTAAGAACTTGGCAGAGGGTTTATGGAATCACCTTCACAATAATTCTCTATTACTGCAGTCTCGAACAGCGCGCGGAAAAAATGAACACCTATACCTTCCCGTGCGAGCTCTGATTTCCCTTATTTTATTATGATGATCGTTTCTCCTTATGTTGGGTGGCATCAACAAAATATTGTCGCATTCGGAGGAGAAAGTTGGTGATCGAAACTCGTGAAAAGTTTTAATGAAGCCCATCCCAATTCTTGTTGCATGTCAGTCACACTCTCTCCCCCATTTCGCTATAAAACAGAACGTGCTACTCTTCTTTGAATTTTCTCCATATAACTGATGTACTGACATTGTAATTCTGTCAGGGACAGCAAAGGACTTGGAAGAGCAGTTGAACGGAATGGACAGTGTCATGAAAGGAGGGTATAAGATGAACACCAACAAAAGCAAAACGAGGATAATGGAATGTTGTCGAATGAAATCGGGTGATGCTGAGGGAACTAGATAAGGAAATGAGACACTTAAAGTAGTTAAGGAGTTTTGCTATTTGGCGAGCAAAATAACTGATGATGGTCGAAGTAGAGAGAATATAAAATGTAGACTGGCAATGGCAAGGAAAGCGTTTCTGAAGAAGAGAAATTTGTTAACATCGAGTATTGATTTAAGTGTCAGGAAGTCGTTACTGAAACTATTTGTATGGAGTGTAGCCATGAATAGAAGTGAAACGTGGACGATAAATAGTTTTGACAAGAAGAGAATAGAAGCTTTCGAAACGTGATGCTACGGAAGAATGCTGAAGATTAGATGGATAGATCACATAACTAATGAGAAGGTATTGAACAGAATTGGGGAGAAGGGAACTTTGTGGCACAACTTAACTAGAAGAAGGGATCGGTTGGTAGGACACGTTCTGAGGCATCAAGGGATCACCAATTTAGTATTGGACGGCAGCGTGGAGGGTAAAAATCGTAGAGGGAGACAAAGAGATGAATACACTAAACAGATTCAGAAGGATGTAGGTTGTAGTAGGTACTGGGAGATAAAGAAGCTTGCACAGGATAGAGTAGCATGGAGAGCTGCATCAAATCAGTCTCAGGACTGAAGACCACAACAACAACAACCTGATGTACCTGAAGATGACGAGCAGCTATCTCGTCGAAATATTGTGCAGCTTCCACAACATTATCCGGCGTGACGCCCGTGAACCAAGGAAGCAAGCACGAAGTTGTCAGGAAACTTATCTAAATGACTGTGAAAAAAATACAATTTGACATTCATATTAGCTCCTAGTTTTTGGAGTATTTTGTCTACTATTTTAGAGTCCCCAAATAATTTTTGACAACTGGTACAGAGCTTGTCCATGCTTCCAAATCAACATGAGTCATTTGGTTTGTGAAATCATCTTTGTTTATAAGAGTACGGATTTGTGGCCCATCAAAACTTCCTGCTTTTGACCTTTCCGTATTGAGACCACGAAATGACTGACAAATATATTTGAAGCAACGCCATTCCCATCCAAAGCTTTAACAAAGTGTTTAATATGTAGTGGCGGAAGAATTATTTTTTCCCGACTGACCAATGGTTCATGAACGGTGTTATCTCGGCGTCAGTCTCACTTTCGGTTCCTGTCTCTTCATTGCCAACGGGATCCTACCCTCCGCCCTTCCCCCGTCGACGTCCGTGCATTTGCCACTACTCGAAGGTAGTGAGGAGGCTTGGAGGTGTGGGGATTGGGAGTTATGGAGGGTTGTGGTGCCGTTGCACACAGGAGTCGGCGTCCGTTAACAGTTGTTAACACAAGATTTTGGCAGACGCCGATAGCGACCAGCCAAGGCAACGTGGTGCTCCTGCAGGTCCGACCTCACCAGCTGCAGACATGAGCGACCTTTGCTGGCTGGATATCCGACACCCCTGTGGCAGCCAAGCAAGTTCAGTTAATCTTGGTCTGGAGATCAGACTACATCGCGAACTTTCTTGCAAACTGAGTGTTTTGTGGCGATGTATTTCACCTTAAACCCTGTAGTCTGATTTTGGATTATACTTCAATACTAACTTAAGAGACGTTTACCGACTATATTCCGTTGCACGGATCTCTGACAGCGACAGTTGGTTGCTCCACTACTCCTAGCCACCTGTCTTCCTATGTTGGTATCACACGGAGGGATGGAACAGTTACCAGAGATGCCAGCTCTTAATACTGAATTTCTCTCTCTGTATACCTCATGATCAGTTACAGATTTCATCATACATTCTTCCTATTATACTTTTTTATAGATAATAAGAAAAACGTTGTTTTCGCTATTCTTTCTGGTGTTGTAATTTTCATGGCCATCAGTATACATATTATAAACTTTATCGATTTCGGTTGTATTTCTGTATAGGTCTTTCCAGTCTAGAAATAATTCCTTATAGACGCCCTAATACATACACGAAGAACCACGTAACTTCTGTAAGCGATTCTTTATTTTTTCATATATTCTTAAGTTATTTATTTCTGGAATACTTTTAATTTTGTACTGGAATATTTCTCCACTTTGCTTATACCACTAAATGGCACATTATTAACATAAATATGCATTGTATAGCTAAATCTTCCGTAATTTCCATCCAGAACACGACACAGTTAATTTAAGTCACATTTTGAAGGTTCTAGGCTGCAGTGATTAACTTTGCTAACTGCAACAGTCCGTATCTGAAACTGTTAACTATGAAAGCTGCAAGGCAAGTTCTGAGTAATATCCCAGAAAGACAGTCGCGTGTGTTCTGAAAATAGAGTGTGTTTCGAAGAGAATACACGTGTTGCAAAGTATCATTTTGTCCAAACTATCGATCGCTGCGCCTCGGCTCGGCTATTGGAAAAACGAATACATAGTCTAGTTTATATTAATAGCCGCTAAATGTCAGTTGTCTTCTGTTTTGCTTGGTCACCATCATATGTTTAAAATGGCTACTCCGCAGCAGAAATCATTTTGTGTTCTCGAGTTTGCGAAGTGCAATTCCGTGACTACAATGCATAGATGTTTCAGGTCAAAGCACCTAATTGATCCTCCGAATTGGTGGAACATTCGCAGATGGTATCGACAGTTTCTAGATACAGGATGTGTATGTAAAGGAAAGAGTCCTTGCCGCCCTCGTGTTCCTGAAGAAAATGTTGCATGAATTCAAACTGCTTTCCAGCGTATGTTACAAAACTAGTTGTTTCCGAGGCTGCACGAAGACAACTTCATCTTTCAGCAAAACGGGGCACTCACTCACTGGTGTCGCCAAGTGCGTGAATATCTGAATGAAACTCTAACGAACAGTTGGATTGGTCGTCAAGGAGCTGGCGACATAACATGTCTCGTCTGGTCTCCACACTCACCGGATTTGACACACTCTGACTTCTTCCTGTGGGGTTTCATTAAAGGCAACATTTATGTACCATCACTCCCACAGAATCTGGAGGAGTTGAAGAACCGGATCCGTACTGCCATAACAACAGTGACGAAGGACATGCTTGCCCCAGCATGGGCGGAGTTTGAGTATCGATGTGATATTGTTCGTGGCGCTGATGGAGGACATATTGAACATCTGTAATCTAAACTTGAGAGGTTCGTAAGTATGTGTGCTAAGTTTCATATTAGTACGAGGTGCATTCAAGTTCTAAGGCCTCCGATTTTTTTTCTAATTAACTATTCACCCGAAATCGATGAAAATGGCGTTACTTCTCGACGTAATCGCCCTGCAGACGTACACATTTTTCGCAACGCTGACGCCATGATTCCATGGCAGCGGCGAAGGCTTCTTTAGGAGTCTGTTTTGACCACTGGAAAATCGCTGAGGCAATAGCAGCACGGCTGGTGAATGTGCGGCCACGGAGAGTGTCTTTCATTGTTGGAAAAAGCCAAAAGTCACTAGGAGCCAGGTCAGGTGAGTAGGGAGCATGAGGAATCACTTCAAAGTTGTTATCACGAAGAAACTGTTGCGTAACGTTAGCTCGATGTGCGGCTGCGTTGTCTTGGTGAAACAGCACACGCGCAGCCCTTCCCAGACGTTTTTGTTGCAGTGCAGGAAGGAATTTGTTCTTCAAAACATTTTCGTAGGATGCACCTGTTACCGTAGTGCCTTTTGGAACGCAATGGGTAAGGATTACGCCCTCGCTGTCCCTGAACATGGACACCATCATTTTTTCAGCACTGGCGGTTACCGGAAATTTTTTTGGTGGCGGTGAATATGTGTGTTTCCATTGAGCTGACTGGCGCTTTGTTTCTGGATTGAAAAATGGCGTCCAAGTCTCATCCATTGTCACAACCGACGAAAAGCAAGTCCCATTCATGCTGTCGTTGCGCGTCAACATTGCTTGGCAACATGTCACACGGGCAGCCATGTGGTCGTCCGTCAGCATTCGTGGCACCCACCTGGATGACACTTTTCGCATTTTCAGGTCGTCATGCAGGATTGTGTGCACAGAACCCACAGAAATGCCAGCTCTTGAGGCGATCTGTTCAACAGTCATTCGGCGATCCCCCAAAACAATTCTCTTCACTTTCTTGATCATGTCGTCAGACCGGCTTGTGTGAGCCCGAGGTTGTTTCGGTTTGTCGTCACACGATGTTCTGCCTTCATTAAACTGTCACACCCACGAACGCACTTTCGACACATTCATAACTCCATCACCACATGTCTCCTTCAATTTTCGATGAATTTCAATTGGTTTCACACCACGCAAATTCAGAAAACGAATGATTGCACGCTGTTCAAGTAAGGAAAACGTCGCCATTTTAAGTATTTAAAACAGTTCTCATTCTCGCCGCTGGCGGTAAAATTCCATCTGCCGTACGGTGCTGCCATATTGACAATGAACGCGGCCTCATTTTAAAACAATGCGCATGTTTCTATCTCTTTCCAGTCCGGAGAAAAAGAATCGGAGGCCTTAGAACTTGATTGCACCTCGTATGTCTTAAAGTTGAATAAATATATGCATTCGAAATACGGATATTCCTTTTGAAACACCCTGTACTTCAGTTTAATAACAGATTCTTCTGTACATCTGAAAACGGTTCATTGCACTTGCGTGGCCTGAAGTAATTCTTCATCGTTCACTACTGAAGTTGAGAATATTATGCAACCTCGTCCGACAACAAAGTTTGTAAATAATGGCCTCGATCTGTTACTTTTTTCTACACAAGAGGCGCAGTTCAGTCTGGTTGTGCTACTGAAATTACTCAATGATACAGCCAAAAATATCTCGATAATTCTTGTTCGCCTGAACATTAACTCTGCAGATCACAGCACTTTTCATTTATTAGTGGTTACCGCACACTTATACAGAAAAAATTCCGTCCGCTTCTTCACTGCATTAAACCTACATCGCAACGAAAACTGTAGCTTTTGTAAAAGTACTTTGATACTGAACATAAGGCTGTATATGTTCCGAAACCGCAATGTGTCGCTACGAAAACAGGTTCTGATACTCACTCTTGTATGTACTGGCGACAAAGCCCAATTCAAGTGAAATTGCCTGAGTTCAAATTACTAGCGCCGGCGCGTCACTTAAATGTTCATGTAGGAAGAGGACGACCACACAGCGAATTTTTTCCGTTTTCCCACCATTTGCATTTTCTGCTATACAGTGCTATTCTACAGATAAACTCCCCAATTACATGTTATTATTTGATGCCATTACGGCTCCTTTGCAGAGGAAATGTGTCAAACACTTTCCGTAAATTTAGGAGTCTGGAATCGGCCTATTAACTTTCAATCATAGTTCACATGATGTCGTGCGTGTGAAGGACAAACTGAGTTTCACACGAGCGATTATTCCTGAGTCAGTGTTTATTTGTGTCTAAAAGCTTATCATTCTTAAGGAAATTTGTTCTGTTCGTACGGAATATTCTCAAGAATTTTGCAGCAAACCGACATCATGACTACCCGTCTTTATAAGAAGATACCCTGCCTGCTCAATTACATGAGCATACTGGTATTCGTTTTCTGGTCGAACGAGATCTCAAATACAAAGATACTTCTTTCTCGGTAAGTGTTAATAGGTAAAAGTAAATACAAAGCATGTAGCTGGAAACGAGTGCTGAAACTTCCTGCAAGTTGTAAGTACTTTCTCTCCTGTTGTCGCGCTGGATGTGTTGTTGGAAGGGACCAGTGAAGTAAGCATAGTAATCTCCTGAAGATGTCTGCTACATTTCAGATGCGCAAGTTGACTGATTCGTTGCCGGTGATGCACTGACAGTGCTAGCGGCGGACAAAATTCTGCGGCTCCGAAAGCTTTATCTACCTGTCACCCTACTGTCGACGACCTGAAAACCATCTGAGAGCCTATACGTCAAGGTAAGACTTCTGCATCCTGTACAAGCGGAAGAAATTGTCCCTGAGGAGCCGATCGGGTTTCGGTGCGGGCACTCCGCTATGTATCAACTTTTTACTGTTGTCAGAAGCGGTGGTGGAGGCATTGGAGCACCAACTATTCTTCGGAGCCTTCTTCCTGCACTTCTTCTGTGCTTTAGGCGCATACTACGCGACAGCTGCTGTGCCACACCTCTTCTGCTGGTACATTTGTGGGGGCTTTGTCAGAATGGTTAATGTTCTTGGGTTAAAAACTAATGAGGGAAAACTGTTATGGAGTGCTGCCGCAGCTGGACCGCAGGGAAAAAAACAGTTCCCTGGTTGAAGGTCCCCGGTAACCGAACAGTTCGTTGTGTAGCGCAATGGTGAACCCGGATGCAAATTTACCTACGCACCAAGTACAAAAGCCTTGGGACCGCAGGACGCCGTAGAGTAAAATGTTCACGGTAATGTTTGCTACAAAGTCCATGAGGTACCTGGGGTAACTACGGGACCGTAGTGGGGCTGGAAACTTTGAAGCTATTTAATCTGTTTGCAGATGATGTTGTCGTTTATGGACTAAGATCATCAGAAGAACAAAACTATATAGAGAAGATATCCGTATCGTGCAAAAATTGGCAGTTGACCATAAATAACGAAACGTGTGAGGTCATCCACATGAGTGCTAGAAGAAATCCGTTAAACTTCGGTTACACGATAAATCAGTCAAATCTAAAGGCCGTAAATTCAACGAAATACCTATAAATTACAATTACAAACAACTTAAATTGGAAGGAACACATAGAAAATGTTCTGGCGAAGCCTAACCAAAGATTTAGAAAATGTAACAGATCTACTAAAGAGGCTGTCTTCTCTGCGCTTGCCTGTTCTCTTTTAGAATATTGCTGCGCGGTGTGGGATCCTTACCAGATAGGTTTGGCAGAATACATCGAGAAAGTTCAGAGAAGGGCAGCACGTTTTGTATTATCGCGAAATAGGGGAGAGTGTGCCACTGAAATAATACAGGGTTTGCGGTGGACATCATTAAAACAAAGGCGTTTTTCGTTGCGGCAGAATCTTCTAACGAAATTTCAATCACAAATTTTCTTCTCAGAATGCGAAAATATTTCGTTGAGGCCGAACTACATAGGGAGAAACGATCATCATAATAAAATAAGGGAAATCAGAGGTCGCATGGAAAGATAGAGGTGTTCGTTTTTACCGTGCGCTCTGCGAGATTGGAATAATAGAGAATTATTGTGAAGGTGTTGGTTCTATGAACCCTCTGCCAGGTGCTTAAATGTGATATGCAGAGTATCCATGCAGAAGTAGTTGTAGATGTTGAGGTTTAACAAGAAATTTACCCGATCGTGGCATAGTAGCCTGGAATACTTAAAAAAAAATTGAAGTGTTTCATTCAATCTTTAAAGTGAAAAAATGGATTGAGGAAGACAGTTTTACAGGAAATTCGCCAGGGAGAACTTATACGGGCAGGAAGGAAAGAGCTGAGAAACGAGTGCTCGAACATAACATGGGTGTCAGCCAAGCATGGAGTTGGCGCTATCGTATTTGGCACGGTAGCTGTGCAATGTCCTCAGTACACTGGAAGTGTCAGTCGTCATCAGAACAGTGATCTGTGTAGCTATGAGCGCATTATGAGGTAGGTAAGTGAATTCAGATGTGGACAAATTGTTGATGCTCATATAATATGTGTTTCCGTACCAAAGCAGCCAATCGTTTGGTGTTTCAATAGGCACAGTATCGAATACGGAAGCAGAGAAAGATAATCCGATAAGTCACAACGTGGACGTAAGTGTGTGTTGAGTATCGTGACAGACGATCATTATAGAGGACTGTGGCAACAAATGAGAGGAAGGCAGCTACCAAACTCACTACATAACTGAATATCACACTCGCCAATCCTATGAGCACCAAAACAACGCGAAAGGAGCTCCATGAGCTGGGAATTGTAAGGCTAGCTGGAGCTCCAAAACCATACATCAGTGATGCATACGCGCGTAACAAGAACGCGTGGTGACGAAGCCATAAGACGTGGACTATGGAGCAATGGAAGAAGTTCATATGGTTGGATGAGTCCTGTTTACAATCTGTGGGCGAATTTACGTCTGGTGTACGGCGTTCCACGTCAGCGATGCAGAGTGTTTGCTACCAAGAGTCAAACACGTCGGTGATGATTTGGACAGCAATGTCGTGGGAGGTCACATTGTTGCCTAGGATTATGTGACCGTTTTGGCCCATGAGTTTGAGCCCCTGGCACAATATTTGTTCCCCAGGGATGATGCTGTGTTCCAAGATTTCAAGCTCCTGTTCAACGTCGCTTGCACCGACCGGGACTGGTTTTTGTGCGCACGAGGGTGAAATGTCGCACCTCCCCACACCACAATAGTAAAAAATTCTCAATATTATTAAGCTTAGTGGTCTCCTTTGTAGAAAAAGGTGCGTAACGGGTATACACCTGGATTATTGTGACCTGAATTTACAACTATTTTCCCTCGTAAACCATACAGGACCTCTATTTACGCATTCCGGGCAGCTAGAGGCAGTATTGAATGCTAACGGTTTTCCTACAACGTATTCGGCATGGTTATGTGTTTTTACTGTTTCCGCACTTTTTTCTAACCCCTTTAGAACGGCAGGGGGAGGCTGCGCTGGAGCCAAGTGAGCATATGGAAGGTCGGTTTCGTGGACGTCGGTGAGACAACCAATTGCAAGAGGAAGAAGACGAAAAAGTGCGCAGGGATGTGGGATTATGGGTGAAGCGCAGGCAGTCTGTGTTAATCAGGGATCGGAGGCCACGAACGTGACTGGCTAATGTGGACTACAGCGACGTGGGTGGAATGTAATCACCACGAAGGAAGAGGTTGGCAACTCTGCCAGGAGCAGCGAACAGGGGAGAGGTGCAATGCTCGCAGCAAAGGATAAATTGCCAAAGGGAATTCGCTATACTTGCTATAGTTTATTTACATGCGGGAGGAGAGAATTCTATTCGACACATGAACGGAGAACATTCATTTTCCTGTTACGGAGGGTGTTACTGAGGCTAAGTTAAACCTTATGTTTCACTGTGCCAATTAAATGTATGGAGACGCTAACTAACGGAGATGAATGAAACACGTTCACCTTTAACTTATATTGCCGTATCCTTCTTAACAGTTCATTTTACCCTCTTTAAGTGTTCACAGGTACTTGATGTTTGTGCGCTGTAATAATTGTGTGTGATACAGATTAGTGAACGGAAGAGGTGCTTGTCTAATTCTTTCTATTGTTGTCAAATTTATGGCATTAATATCCCTAGCGTTCTCCGATACTGCTGGGTCTTGGAAACTGCCAGAGAAATCTGTGATTCGAATTTTAAAATTTACCCTTGCCTCACGGGGTGAAACTTTTATAGTGAGGCGATCCAGGTGACTTTAGTTACAGGTATTTTGGTGGCAGAAAGCGAGAGCATATCGTTAATATCCGCATTTAGGTGACTAAATAAAGGAGCGGAAAGTCCACGTCATCGCCAACCACCAAGGAAGAAAATTGCGTGTGCGTGTCCAGCACCTGATTCGTTCTGTTCGTACTGAATTCAGTGTCTTACATTTCATAGGGACTAGCAGTAACAATTTAGAATATTCCAAAGAATTCCAGAATGAGATTTTCACTCTGCAGCTGAGTGTACGCTGATATGAAACTTCCTGGCAGAGTAAAACTGGGTGCCGGACGGAGACTCGAACTCGGGACCTTGAGATTTTTTAAATCTCATTTTGTTCGCTTTTGTTCGTTGGATCTGCTCGGGGCGGACGTCGTAACACATCCGTTTTAGTTCGTTTTTGCTCTATTAACTAAGTTTTTTTATTACAGAGGGCAGCTAACCCTCTGACCGAACGCGCTGAGCTACCGTGCCGGCTTTTTTTAAATGAAATGATCGTACGGCATTGTTGGCCGGGATACCCCATGCGGGGTGTTCGTCCGCCGAAACTGCAAGTCCTTTGTAGCTGACGCCACTTCGGCGACTTGCGAATCAATGATAATGAAATGATGATGAATACTCTCGAGGCAGAGAAAATCCCTGACCCCGCCGGGAATCGAATCCGGGACCCCGCGTGAGGGAAGCGAGGACGCTACCGTAAGACCACGAGCTGCGGACGCAACTGAGCTACCCAAGCACGACTCACACCCCGTCCTCACAGCTGCCAGGAGCTTTCATATTCCAAAGTAGTTGTAATGAAGCTAAGTTCAGCTGTGACAGGTGTAGTCGACTCAATTACTATAATCTCTGTCATACATCTCTTAATTCAATGCATGCTATGTCATACTTCTTTGGCGTGGACTGGAAAGTTTTACATCTTCTAACACCATATATTGTATTACTCGTTACTCGCAAGTGAGTTTGTGTAACTGTGCATACCTGCATATGTTTCTGTAATTAAATTCCTCAGTCCATAATTTTTTCCACTCTGTTTTCCTATATTGTGTAGTTATCAGATTTTACGTCAGTCTTGCCTGTAGCTGTGATAAGCTCGAACATTTTACGTGTGTAGTAATAACTGTCATCTGAAACATAATTAATTTAAAACGAGGTGATTCGTGTTTACTAATGGTGATTGAGGATCGTGCTGTTAGTGTTGAACTGTTATCGACTGATGGCTGGTGCAGAACATATTACCGATCTAAACATGCATGTCAGATACCTTTTTCATTTAATATAGGATTTTAGAAATTCGAAAGTCGATTTCTCTGAGAGTTCAAGTTCCCTGGTAGACGCAGCGGTGCTTCATAAAAATAGAGTCTTTCAAGATCGATCTACGCTGAAGCCATGGGATACTTCCCGCTATCGCGTCGGGCCTTCTTTTTCCCGACGTAGTGTAGCAGCTCCACATGCCATAGACTCAAGAAGTCGTTGGAAGCCCCTTCCAGAAATATTGAGCCGTCCTGCCTCTGTAGCAACTCATTTGCGGTTGTGTTGCTCGTTCAGGAGTTGGTGCACGAATTGACCTCTCGATTACGTCCCATAAATTTGAAATGGGATTCATGTCGGGCTATATGGATGGCCGAGTGATTCCCTCGAATTGTGAAGATGTTATTCAAACCAATTGTGAACAACTATGGCCAGTGACATAGCGCATTGTCATCCTTAAAAGTTAGATCGTAGTTTGGGAAGTCCATGAATGGCTGCAAATGGTCTCCAAGTAGCCAGACATAGCCACTTGGTTCAGCTGGACCAGAGGGCCCAGTCTGTTCCATGTAAACACACCATTACGGAGCTACAACCAGCTTTCACAGTGCCTTGTTAACAACTTGGGTCCATGGCTTTGTGGGGTCTGCGCTACACTTGAACCCTACCATCAGCTCTTATCAACAGATACATGGACACATCTGACCAGGCCACACTCAAACCCTACCATAATCTCTCACAATCTGAAACTGGGGCTCGTCTGACCAAGCCACGGCTTTCCAGCCGTCTACAGTCCAACCGATATGGCCATGAGCTCAGGAAAAGCACTGCAGGTGATGTGCTTTTAGCAAAGGCACTCGCCGCACTGTCCTAACGGATACGTTGGTCGTACGTCCCACACTGATTTCTGCGGTTATTTCACACAGTGTTGCTTGTCTGTTGACACTGACAATTGTACGCAAACGCTGCTGCTCTCGGTCGTTAAGTGAAGGCCGTCAGCCACTGCGTTCTCCTTGGTGAGAGCTACTACTTGAAATTCGGTATTCTCAGCACACTCTTGACATTGTGGGTCTCGGAATACTGAATTTGTAGTGACTTTGGAAGTGGAATGCCCCCATGCGTCTGCATCTACCTACCATTCCGAGTTGAGTCTGCTAGTTTCCGTCCTGCAGCCACATTCAGTTTGGAAAGCTCCTCACATGTATCACCTGAGTACAAATGACAGTTCCGCCAATGCACTGCCATTTTATATCTTGTGTATGCAATACTACCACCATATGTATTTGTGCATATCGCTATCCCATGACTTGTCACTTGAGCGTACTCATCATGGATAAACTACAATAGGCGTCGAGCAACATTATCCGAATTTGCATTAGTCATTCGTTGTAGTACGTCTATATCTACGTCTAAACCCAAATCGTAAACTACTGTGAAGTGGATAGCAGAGTATTCTCCCCACTGTACCAGTTATTAGGGCTTCTTGTCGTTCCATTAACGTATGGAGCTCGTAGAGAAGATTTTTTTAATGCCTCTTAGCATGCTATAATTTATCATAGCCTCACGATCCCTACGGGAGCGATACTCGGGGCTTGTAATACGAGGGCTATTTGGAAAGTACGGTCCGATGGGGTGCGAAATGTAGATCACAGTGAAAATCCGATGAAGCTTTGCACAGATGCGTTGAGCAGTGCCTCTAGTATGCCTGTCAATCGCGTTATGTTGTTGTTTTCAGTTCTGAGCACACAGAGGGCACGTAAAGACGCTTAGAACAATAGTGTTTCCCGCCGAGTATGAGGACCTGGCGTAAGATTTCGCATGATGTCATGCAGCCCACGTAACATTGCTGTCATGCGTTTCCTTCTGCAAGACAGTTCTCAGCCGCATTCTGCAGGGGCAATGAAGATGCTCCTACAGCGTTTCCGATGGCAAGTGTTTGGTCACCTACAATAGAGCCCGTAATGGACTACCCCTGAGTTTCATCTCTGCTCACATAACCGCTGCCGGCCGGAGTGGCCATCGGTTCTAGGCGCTACAGTCTGGAGCCGCGTGACCGCTACGGTCGCAGGTTCGAATCCTGCCTCGGGCATGGATGTGTGTGATGTCCTTAGGTTAGTTAGGTTTAAGTAGCTCTAAGTTCTAGGGGACTGATGACCTCAGAAGTTAAGTTCCATAGTGCTCAGAGCCATTTGAACCATTTGCACATAAACGCTGGCTATAAAGACAGTGTTGTGGTACAGACAACGAACTGCAGACCTGAGTAGAGAATTGGCAGGAAGCACAGGTGGCTGCCTTCTATGACGAGGATATTGGAAAGTTGGTACAACGCTACGAGAAATGTTTAAATCGGAGCGGCGACTATGTAGAGAAGTGGCTGGAAGGTATAGCTAACTGTTGCAAATAAAATATTTTTGATTTTCACAGTGGTTTCCATTTTGCGACCTATCGGGGCTTACAATCCGAATAGGCCTCGTAAATTCCTAGAGCCATCATTTAAAGCTGTTTCTGGAATAGTTGTGTGTACGCTTTCCAGGGATAGTTTGCATCTCTCTTGAACTGTCTGGTACTTCGGCTTCTGCGTCATTTTTGTGACAGACTCCCATGGGTCAAAGAAACCTGTAAGTATTCGTGCTGCCTTTCTCTGTACACGTTCAGTCTCCTGCTTGTCCTGTTTGGCACAGATACCACACAAATGAGCAATAGTCTAGTCTGGGTCGTTTGAGTAGTTTGTAAATAGTCTCCTTTGTAGACTTACTGCATTTCCCTAGAATTCTACCAATAAAACAAAGTCTGTCACTTACTTTAACTATGACGGAGCCTATGCAATCGATCCATTTCATATCTGTACCAAGTGTCATACCCAAGCATTTGTATGGTTTGACCGAATCTAAGTGTGATTCGATACTGTACTCATAGTTTGCTAAGCTTTTCCGTTTTGTGAAGAGCGTAATTTTACATCTTTGAACATTTAAAGCAAATTGCCAAAATTTGTACTACTTTGAAACATTATTAATATTTGACTGAATATTTGTGGAGCTTTTTACAGACAACATTTCATTATGGTAAAGTGCGTCATCAGTGAAAGCCTGAGGTTACTCTTGATATTGTCTGCAAGGTGATTAATAAACAATAGGAACAGCCATGGTCCCAGCACACTTCCCTAACTTATTTCTACATCTGCCACTGAATCTCCCCCAAGATAACAGGCTGTGTCCTTCCCATTAAACAAGTTCTGAGTATAGTCACAAATTTCGCTTGATACCCCTAGAGATAGTACTTTTGAAAATAAACGTAGATGTGGTACTGAGTCGAGAAATACTGTATCCACCTAACTGCCTTGATTCATGACTTTCAGGACGGCATGTGAGGGAAGTGCGTGTTGGGTCTCACCCGATTAATGTTTTCATTAACCCTTGTTTTTATAATTGCGTGGGCTTCCGCAGCCAGAGTCAGTCGACATAAAAGTTTTCTGGGTTCGGTACTGCGTGGTGTTGTATAAAACTACTGCTCGAGAAAACCAACGGTTATATACAGTATGACGTGGTACCATACCAAGAAAACTCTTATGTCAACGCTTGTTTTGTTGTCCCGCTGGAGATAATTTTGTTGACATACCTCATTACGCTTGAGCCCAGAATGTAATCCAAGATACAATGCCTTATGCATTTTTTGTGGATCGCTTCTGTTACCGTTCTTGTGGAGGGGTGTGACCTGTTTTACCTTCCAATGACTGAACACGTCTTTTTATTCGAGTGATCTGCGGTGTAAAGTACGACAGGGATTACATGGGGCCCTTGAGCTATGTTGAATTTTTGAAGTTTCAGCTGTTCTCAACACCATATCTGTATCACTTATCTTTCCATCTATTGAGAGAATTAAATTCGGAGAGTACCCGTTAATTTTCATTCGTTAAGGTACTTCTGAAAACCGAGTTCAGCGTTTCTGGTTTTCCTTTGCTACCCTCTTCTTCAGTTCCTGTCTCTTCATGAGCGTCTGCTCACTAGCTTTGGTACCACTAACAGGCTTCCTTTTGAAGTGCAATGATTTTCTAGGACTTCTTACCGAGGCCACTCCTAACTCGTCTCCTTACTTGCCAAGCGTCCGAGGAACGAGCCAGAGTGTTGTACGCTGCGACTGGAGCCTGTTTACCCGGTACTGGTTCCACTGCAATGCCGATCACACTACTTCGTCCGTAAGCGAATCACCCAGGAAGTGAACAGACACCAATCGGTCAAGACCTTGATGCTCTCACTATTATATTGAATTCTTCGTGTTACTCTCTGGGTCATCTAGAAAAGCTAAGGTCAGCACCTCACCACAGTGAATTGAGCTGAAGAAAATGGAAAAAGGTTAGAACTGTCCAGGAAAGGTCGTGGGTATAGCATATTACAATAAGAATAACTAAAGTATCAAAGATTTCTGTACAATGACAGTTGTTTATTAATAATTAATGTTAATTTGTTACTATTCCTTACTTTGTGTTATGAAAACAATCCTTGACTTTGTAATGTGAATTGTTTAAAGGTTGTGCCTCAATTGACTTTTAAATGTTTGAATTTTAGTTGTTTCTTTACTCTCGTTGAACACTTTATAGTACGAGTTTATTACCTTTTATAAAATGCTGTTTTGCAGTTTTTGTTTGTTTGCTCTTGGTAGATGTAAGTTGTAACCTTCTTTCTTTAATAAAATTATGAGAAAGATTACGATTAAGTTTAATGAAGTCTGAATCGTGGAATGGATACAGAACTCGAATTGTCGTGTTGCGTGTTGTAAGTGCGTGAGGTGTGTTATTGTTAGCAAAACTTTACACGAATCGATTGGGCAATGCAACTCCCAATACCAATAAAGAAATACAGTCACTTCAAAATACATTCAGCCCCTTAGGCACTGAATCATCTGACCCTGCTCAAACCCAATAACTTTGGTCCCTGTGCACAAAATAAATAAATCGAATTGTCTTACTTCTAAAGCAGCAACGGAGTAACGCGATGTATTCTGGTCTCTCATAAAGAAATACAAATATGGTAACTACCGGCTCAGCCATGTGCAACGCTGGCCATAGTACCTGAAGTGCACATGAAATTCATTTGGCTGATAGATGAGAACATTTAAGAAAATTCAACTTCTTTAAAAATATATGACCTGGCGTGGGAGGCAGTACTGATTATGGTGAATTACTCTCATTTTATTAGCAGAGTTATATTGCAAGTTAAGTTCGTCTTTTCAAAAACATCTGACAGCTGAAGCTACATCAATCACAACTGATTCACAAACATTGAGATTTAAAGAGTAAGTATTATCTATCTTTATTAATCGAACATAAATGCAAATAATCAAATTATACACAGCTCTGTTAACAAATCTAAAAGCACTACAAAAATGAAATATTTAACTAGCCTCTTTAACAACATCCTTAACATACGTTCTGGGGTTATACAGCAATTACAAATTATCAGCCAACTCACCTATACTAATGTGCTGGCAAAAACAGAAATCATAATTATTTAATATTTTTACCTTATTTGCATGAAGGCTTCTGCTTCCATGTTGAATAATACTGACATACCTACATTAATCTAACTCTTGGTGGCTTCACACAGCACACCACAGAAACTGCCTACTCAATCGTCTTTCCCTCACAATCCGCTACCTACAACTGAGCGCCAAGCGCTCTCTTACTCCAACACTAGCAGTACAGTACCTTTGGCTCTGCGGTCGCGCACAGTCAGCGATCCACATTATCGAGCCTATCAGAGACATTCGTCGTTTATAGTATACTAGTTTCATTTTAATTTATTAATATTATCTTATTCTGGTGCCACAAACAAGTGTGTCTCAGTATATTCCTTTCACAATCCTCCAGGGGGGGGGGGGGGGGGGGTCTAACAAAGTTGACACATATTGGGAAGTACCTTGTACAACAAATGTGTGGTGAATTTAGCTAACTCTATAACATCATTAACCTCGATCATTAAACTCGAAAGAACTGAAACTGCTCAGGAGCATTAGTATAAATCATAATCGGGTTATAATTTGAGTAAATTGTCACGTAAACAAGATTGTTGGCAAGTGACATGATGACCATCATCATCACTACTCTTCGTAGTAGAGATTCTTCTGAGATCCAAACAGAATATATATTCACTTACGTTGAAGTACGGATACCAGTAATAAATTGCTCCAATACCATGAACAGAGGTAGGAGTCTGGATAATGGAAGGTACAAAAAAGTAGCAATGGTATGGTTGTTGAACATGACCATTTCTACCTATGTCAACATCGAGTAATCTGTCTGATCAGAGTAAGTACAGTATCCTAATGAAATTACAGACTGGATGAAGCAACAATGCTTTACATCAATGTGAATAGTCAAAATTCGAGGTGAACTCCGAATAAGATAACATCAATAAGTGTGGCACCAGGCTGCCAATTAGACTTAGAATAATCTAACATTACAAAGAACATAACTAGCTCGTAACAGTGTACTGTGGTTCTCAGTGGTCTTGTACATTCAATATTGTACTATAATTACATAAGAAACGTAACAGGACAATCAACAATTGAATGGCTCCAGGTGGCTTTGCACTTAGAATACATGCAAATCTTAGTAACTAAAACAATTGAATAGAAAAGAGTCAATCAGAGGCGCCAAGTGGCCTTTCTACATTCATAAATGCTGATATTAATAACTATAAAATGTTTAGGGCTCCAAGTGGTCTAGTAAATAAAATACACGCAAATCTTAATATCTAAAACAACTGACTAGAAAATGCAATCAGAGGCTTCAAGTGGCCTTTGCACATATATAAATGCTCATCTTAGCAGCTATGAAATTGATTGGGGCTCCAAGTGGCCTAGTTTTACGTGAAGTAATAGCTCACCTTAATACATAAAAGGTGAGAAAAATCGTCTCTGAGGCTCACAGTGCTGGCTTTACATGAAATAAACGCTGACCGTAATAGAAAATATGTGACAGAAAACATATTTGTGGCTCAAGGTGGCCGAATTTACATAGCATAAACACTGAAGCTGAGAAAGTATCGTAAAATATCATTTACCTATAACTTTATATAGCACTCAGAGGCCTTGGCACAAGTCATAATAAGAATACATAAGTCGAGATGACTTTTTCAAGAAAAAAAGCGTAAATAGCAGTATTATATAAAAGTAAGGCTTTGTGTGGCCTTTATGAATACCTATTAGACAAATAGAATTATAGAATCAAAGTATGATACCATGTGAGTAAAGACACAATATTTATAGGTAGTACAACACCCTCGGGGCTTCATAAAAACTATCTATTAAATGACCCATATCTCTAACAAGGCGCATATCTACAGGGAAGGATATGGGAATGATTGACAAGGGCAGTGCACTTTATCTGTAAAGAAAATGATTAACAGTCAATCGTCATTCGTCTTGAGTCAAGAACTGCTACGGCCACAGCAAAGAAAAAATGTGATTATAGTATGTGCAAGCATAAAGACTGGAGTATTATGACCAATACTGCTTAATGACTAGAAAATGTAACTCATTACAGTAAATAAAGAGGTAAAAAATGCAAGGATGAGGGTAACTGCAGCAATAGTGGAACTTGCAAATGCGATCAGTAACCTGAAAAAAAAAGCAGTCATACATGCTAACATAAGAAGGTAGTATCGTATGCAATCTCCTAAGGAATGGTGGAAAAAAAAGTTTTTAGGTGTAAAGCTTCTGTGACAGTCTCCTAGCCGGCCGCGGTGGCCTTGCGGTTCTGGCGCTGCAGTCCGGAACCGCGGGACTGCTACGGTCGCAGGTTCGAATCCTGCCTCGGGCGTGGGTGTGTGTGATGTCCTTAGGTTACTTAGGTTTAAGTAGTTCTAAGTTCTAGGGGATTTATGACCTAAGATGTTGAGTCCCATAGTGCTCAGAGCCATTTTTGAACAGTCTCCTACAAACACCTCCAGTTATGTGGCACAAGGCAAGACAGATTTTCCTAGAAAGGACATAATAAAGACAAAATCTATATTAACTTCATACAGTATCATTAAGGAAAAATCATCAATATATCAGTATAATCCTCATCACTGAAGTGCAGCTCAGGGAACGAACACTCATTAAACATCAGTATTCCATCATTATTCCATAAAATTGGTGCAACTCAGGGCATAAACACTCATTTAACAATACTCTTATGCCTAACACAAAATGTAGAAAAAATACCCTCAATACTAAATCTTTATAGGCAATCTGCCCAATTTACCTAGTACACAAAGAGGAAAATGTTTATTAAAGGAGTGACAGAAAATTGTGTGAGAAGTGTCAACGGTGTTTAGGCTTCCATATAAGTTGCTTGTCTCGTACTTTCTATTACAGTTCCTGCACTTTCATGTGCTTCTATTTATGAGCATAATGTTTCGTTTGAATACAATGAGACTTTGGTACATTGGTTCTGCAAAATACAGGAAATGCATGAGTACATATTACAGACATCAGAAGCGCCAAGTACACGGTAGGTTGATTTCTTAATCTACATAGGCGAAAGCAAGTAAACTAGCGACATCATCAAGTACAAGAGATATATATCAAACTATAGCACAAGACTGGGTATAAATGAAACATGGCAACATTATATAATACAAAGAATGACTAATCTAACAACAAATGTAACGATAATTTATTAGACAATGGCATCAGAAATAAATGAACATAAGATATATAGAGTCTATATACCAAAGTACACAAATACACTCCTGGAAATTGAAATAAGAACACCGTGAATTCATTGTCCCAGGAAGGGGAAACTTTATTGACACATTCCTGGGGTCAGATACATCACATGATCACACTGACAGAACCACAGGCACATAGACACAGGCAACAGAGCATGCACAATGTCGGCACTAGTACAGTGTATATCCACCTTTCGCAGCAATGCAGGCTGCTATTCTCCCTTGGAGACGATCGTAGAGATGCTGGATGTAGCCCTGTGGAACGGCTTGCCATGCCATTTCCACCTGGCGCCTCAGTTGGACCAGCGTTCGTGCTGGACGTGCAGACCGCGTGAGACGACGCTTCATCCAGTCCCAAACATGCTCAATGGGGGACAGATCCGGAGATCTTGCTGGCCAGGGTAGTTGACTTACACCTTCTAGAGCACGTTGGGTGGCACGGGATACATGCGGACGTGCATTGTCCTGTTGGAACAGCAAGTTCCCTTGCCGGTCTAGGAATGGTAGAACGATGGGTTCGATGACGGTTTGGATGTATCGTGCACTATTCAGTGTCCCCTCGACGATCACCAGTGGTGTACGGCCAGTGTAGGAGATCGCTCCCCACACCATGGTGCCGGGTGTTGGCCCTGTGTGCCTCGGTCGTATGCAGTCCTGATTGTGGCGCTCACCTGCACGACGCCAAACACGCATACGACCATCATTGGCACCAAGGCAGAAGCGACTCTCATCGCTGAAGACGACACGTCTCCATTCGTCCCTCCATTCACGCCTGTCGCTACACCACTGGTGGCGGTGTGCACGATGTTGGGGCGTGAGCGGAAGATGGCCTAACGGTGTGCGGGACCGTAGCCCAGTTTCATGAAAACGGTTGCGAATGGTCCTCGCCGATACCCCAGGAGCAACAGTGTCCCTAATTTGCTGGGAAGTGGCGGTGCGGTCTCCTACGGCACTGCGTAGGATCCTACGGTCTTGGCGTGCATCCGTGCGTCGCTGCGGTCCGGTCCCAGGTCGACGGGCACGTGCACCTTCCGCCGACCACTGGCGACAACATCGATGTACTGTGGAGACCTCACGCCCCGCGTGTTGAGCAATTCGGCGGTACGTCCACCCGGCCTCCCGCATGCCCACTATACGCCCTCGCTCAAAGTCCGTCAACTGCACATACGGTTCACGTCCACGCTGTCGCGGCATGCTACCAGTGTTAAAGACTGCGATGGAGCTCCGTATGCCACGGCAAACTGGCTGACACTGACGGCGGCGGTGCACAAATGCTGCGCAGCTAGCGCCATTCGACGGCCAACACCGAGGTTCCAGGTGTGTCCGCTGTGCCGTGCGTGTGATCATAGCTTGTACAGCCCTCTCGCAGAGTCCGGAGCAAGTATGGTGGGTCTGACACACCGGTATCAATGTGTTCTTTTTTCCATTTCCAGGAGTGTACTTATTATGAAATAAATGTTGGAGCTACAGTTTGTAGCAGTCGAACCACCCTAGGGATGTGATCCGCTGGACACATATCAGAGTAAATGATGTCTCTTTCATTTGTTTTTGCACGCACATGCGTATGAAAACAGAAAAGTGTGCAAGGCCTTAGCTTATGGTAAGAGAACCGACCGGCAAGATTCTTCCTACCGGGCACGTCGCCACCCAATGAAATGTTGAATAAGCAAGGAATCGTGAAAACAAGGTACCAATAGAATTTGTATAAGCATGGGAAATGGATCAGGTAAAAAGATTTGTGTTGCGTCATATTGTTATGTACACTCTCGTGTAAATCAGAATAAGCATATATACAAACTGGCAATATAAATACGCACATCTTTAAAAAATTTGGCAATTAGCATAGTTCCTGAAGAGTTGCAAAAAAAAAAAAAAAAATTAAATTATACACAGCTGAACGGCGAAAAAATATATTAATAGCAGTAGTGTAATGTCTTTAGAATGCAAGACGTCGGACTGAATGAATAATCTATGTCGTCAAGATTGGTGCATATCAGTAGCATAACTAAAGTAGCTGGTTACACACAAAGTTCGGAATAATTGCCGTAAAAGTCTCTTCTGAAATTCTTGCTGTTGAAATAAGCGTGCGTATAATTTCGTTTACAATCGCATCCGTATTCTTGGCGCTAAAACTTACCTTATTGGCATTTCAGTAACTTCTCATCATTGCTGTACGATGCAAAGTCAACTTCAGTACATCATTCATGTGTTGCATAGCTACAAAAGAAGGAAAAAAATGGACAAATTCAGTGTATGAGTGTCAAAATCGTGTGTAACGTCGCAGTCCGGGAACGGAAAATCGTATAAAAGGTGATTTATGTGATGGCGGAATCTGCTATGTTGTATTTACATAGTGCAATATAATTGATCCAGCTCTGTGTTTCACTTGGCATAATATTTTTGAGATGGATGTAAATATACTTAGTTTTGGAAATCTATGTTTTTTTCTGAAACAGGGGTTGTTTTATTCAGCATTGAAATACACCAGGTTATTCCCCAATCTTTTAGCTACACAACACTATTTTTCAACGTAATCTCCATTCAATGCTACGGCCTTACGCCACCTTGAAATGAGGGCCTGTATGCCTGCACGGTACCATTCCACTGGTCGATGTCGGAGCCAACGTCGTACTGCATCAATAACTTCTTCATCATCTGCGTAGTGCCTCCCACGGATTGCGTCCTTCATTGGGCCAAACATATGGAAATCCGACGGTGCGAGATCGGGGCTGTAGGGTGCATGAGGAAGAACAGTCCACTGAAGTTTTGTGAGCTCCTCTCGGGTGCGACGACTTGTGTGAGGTCTTGCGTTGTCATGGAGAAGGAGAAGTTCGTTCAGACTTTTGTGCCTACGAACACGCTAAAGTCGTTTCTTCAATTTCTGAAGAGTAGCACAATACACTTCAGAGTTGATCGTTTGACCATGGGGAAGGACATCGAACAGAATAACCCCTTCAGCGTCCCAGAAGACTGTAACCATGACTTTACCGGCTGAGGGTATGGCTTTAAACTTTTTCTTGGTAGGGGAGTGGGTGTGGCGCCACTCCATTAATTGCCGTTTTGTTTCAGGTTCGAAGTGATGAACCCATGTTTCATCGCCTGTAACAATCTTTGACAAGAAATTGTCACCGTCAGCCACATGACGAGCAAGCAATTCCGCACAGATGGTTCTCCTTTGCTCTTTATGGTGTTCGGTTAGACAACGAGGGACCCAGCGGGAACAAACCTTTGAATATCCCAACTGGTGAACAATTGTGACAGCACTACCGACAGAGATGTCAAGTTGAGCACTGAGTTGTTTGATGGTGATCCGTTGATCATCTCGAACGAGTGTGTTCGCACGCTCCGCCATTGCAGGAGTCACAGCTGTGCACGGCCGGCCCGCACTCGGGAGATCAGACAGTCTTGCTTGACCTTGCGGCGATGATGACACACGCTTTGCCCAACGACTCACCGTGCTTTTGTCCTCTGCCAGATCACCGTAGACATTCTGCAAGCGCCTATGAATATCTGAGATGCCCTGGTTTTCCGCCAAAAGAAACTCGATCACTGCCCGTTGTTTGCAACGCACATCCGTTACAGACGCCATTTTAACAGCTCCGTACAGCGCTGCCACCTGTCGGAAGTCAATGAAATTATACGAGACGAAGCGGGAATGTTTGAAAATATTCCACAAGAAATTTCCGATTTTTTCAACCAAAATTGGCCGAGAAGAAAAATGTGTTGCATTACTTATTGAACTGCCCTCGTATAATGTATATGGATTCTAATGGCCGTATTCTGTAGTTTTAAGACTGTTGCAATCTTTTTTACATAAGGCTATAAGAAAGACACTCGATCGCTAAAGACAGAGTGCATGTAGGAATAGCATGTACCTGTAAGGCATTGTCAGTTGCACACCGATTACAGGCAAGCATGCTGATGACTTTTTTTGTTAGTGCACTTGTATGTCCATTGCACTGCAAGTGACAGTCAATGTTAATTCTCAAAAGATTCATTTTTGTTATACAGTCTAAGAAATTTTCACCCACAATTAGTTTTACACAATTATTTTACCCCTTTAATCAGAAATTCATGCAGATTTTTTTTCTTAATGTTCAGGACAAGTTGCATCATGACCAATTATGCGTATAAATGAGAGTTTCATTCTTTTCTGTGCTAGGAGTTCTGGCGTTTAATCTATGTTAAAAATGTTACTGTCACCAGTAAAAAGAATGTTTTACCCGCTTAACTGAGCCATGTGACTTAACAAACAGCTGTAGAATCAGCACTGTCTATTGTTTTTTGTAGTAGAGAATATTTCGGACCCGTTCATTGTGTACACAGCTTCCACTTTACAAGGCTAAGTTCCCGCTGGATTCTCATTAGCTTCACATCTTGAGCACTGTTTCGTGCTGTTTATGAGGAGTTGATGTGCTCAGTGGAGCGTAACCTATATTCTGGCAGCAGTTTCCTCAGTACTGTGTAAGTGCCCCCTAGGCAGATAGTGTCGATCTGTGCGGGAGAGCCTGTGGAACGTCAGTTATTACGTCCGAAAAGTATGAGTAGGTTTGGCTCTATACATCAAAGAGCACTGTTCATTAAACGTTACGAATCTGAGATCATATAAGGACACATTAAAGGCCGCGTACGTGCTCTATGCTCATCAGAACTTGACATTTCCAACTACGAAAAAACGTCAGGACATTTCATTTCTGTGGGTTAAGCTCACAGAACTGACAGTAGAACAATATGATTAAGTGGATTTCTCGCCGTCCCTAAGAAGAGCGGTTCTCATTCAAATTAAATAGAAAACTGTGAATATTCTGCTGATATTTATTTCGATATGTTCCTAAAAAATTAAAGTTTTCAATTAATTACATCGAATATAAACATAATTTGACAGCAATAACTTGTAATTAAATCATAGCATCTTCAGTATGTACCCAAGTAAAGACTGACAGTTACTCTTCCCTGATTTTAATAGCAATTTTGATACACTAAAAGACTCCAGTAATGAACGTGATGTATCTCTTTTCATACAGATTATCAACTTCAAAATTGAGTAACGTTTTCATTAATTCATCAGTTTATTCATTAACTAATTTGTTTAGTAACTGATTCATATATAAGAAATTGTACTCTAGCATAACACCACTAGAAGAATTATAAATTATAAATTATAAGGAACGAATCGACATGCACATTTCCAAAAAGGAGAAGTTTTAAAGAACAATAGGTTGTATTATCAATTAACTATAATTAAAATACTGTTGACTTTACAGCTTAAAAAATAACAATTTTAGCTGAAAGACTACTCCGAAAAAGGCCACTCTTCCAAATATTATACGATATAACTGCTTTTTACTAGCCACAATTTCTGAACAATTGCGTGAGTACACTATAAGGTATAAAAACATTAAAATCACCTACTAAGATTGGGTGGACCTAATTACAATGCTTCTTACATGAATTTTCAGTTCTCAAATCCAGGTAAGTAAATAAGTTGCGGAAATACCTAATGTGTTTTAAATGTTGAATTCAGTTAGTGGAGGTTCCCGATTTCTTCTCTTAAGTATTCAGGTAACTTGCTAAAGATCTTGCAGTGGTAATAAAGAACCATATTCTTATCCATGTAAAAGGGACGTAAAAGAACGAAGAAACTGGTTAGTGTTTATGAAGTGCGAGACACATTTAATTTTGAAATTGATTTTCACAATTAATCAAAGACTACATTAAATAAAAAGAAAGAATCTGTGTTAGATCACTGGTTATACGTACTACACAAGCTGTCGTTCCTGAATTTTGTAAAATAAATATTAAATTTTGTTCCTTTACCTTAGAATAAATCCTAGAGGCCAACAGGGAGAGAATGCGTGTAAATAAGTCAGCACAACTGTTTCTGCGTCGACACAGTTGACGGATTCTAACGAGTGAAAAACATTGCATACTGAGGGTCTTCGTTATCTAATCAACATACTGGAGTTCTTCAACTTGTTTTCTATCTAGACCCTAGGCTGCATATTGTTAATCGTTTTTGTGATGCCAGAATGTGTAGTTATTGTATCGGTAGTCATCTATATTTGTTCAAAGTCTAAATTTATGTGAGATCAAGATAGTAGGAGATTTCCGTCAGCCGTTTGTTATCTGTCACAGCTGTTTCATTTGCTGTGTCTAATACGTAGAGATTTGGGTTTCTTGTTCATATAACGCTCCATCAGCAAATATAACAGTTCTAGAATTGTTTTTTTAATATTTTCACAGAATCATTTGTCTAAGTCACAAGTATTATCAGGGGAACAAGCTGTGTTTTTTCTTTACCAGAGTTTTGTGTTACTACTGCAGTGACATCCTATACATATTTTAACCCATACGCTGTTACTAGTGGTATACAGTTAATACCATCAGATTTTACCTTCAAAGTAGAATTCTGTGATCTACACCATGACGTTGAGTGGTACGCAAAATATGACTGAAAAATAATTTTTGTTTATTTGTGCCAGAACTTCAATTCTGAGACATACTGGTTAATGGCTTCCTCTGTAGGGAAAAGAGGGAGGTCGTAGTTCCTGCTCAGAAACGCGTTTAGTTCCGTCTGAATTATTTAGTCTTTGCCGAGGTATTCAAGTGTTATATTTGTGTTCACCTATGTCAACAATTCATAATTTTCTTATTTTCTGCACTGCTTCCGATGGAACTGATTCTGTAAGAAATTATTATTCACGAATGTTGGTAGCTAACTTCGTAATAAACGGATATCAGTATGGACAACTATTTCACTTCACACTGCGTTTGTTATCTTTTCTGACGTACAAGAACCATGTGCCGTATTTGCTAGGGCTACAGCTGTTCTGTTAGTTATCGGTTGCGCAACATTTTTTTATTTTTTTTATTAAGTTCATCTGAATCCTTGGGGACCGATCTGACTCTCGAACAATTCAACCTCTGCTGACACTGATATCTACAGGAGTATGTCAACGACTCAGTCGTACTCTTTCAACATTGAAAACCTCAGTGAATTTGGCGCAAAATACAGAACCCGTTGAGTTGAATGAACATTCTAATGAACACAGAATGTGGGCTAAGAGCAAAACAATGAATGATGAAAGCAGCGAGGAATAGTAGAAAAGAGATTAACGATGAACGTAACAACAAAGTTCGGGACATGGCAGGCGAAATGCAGAAATTGTGTCATCTTTGACACATGGCGGAAGAAGCAAGGAAGATATAAAGCAGACAAGCGCAGACAGAAGGAGGCCTCCTTGTTGAAAGAAATGTACTAGTATCAGATGTAGACCATAATATGACGAAGAAATTTCTGAGAATATATATCTATATAACACTGTATGGAAGAAATACGGTGGAAAAAATGGATAACAAGTGATGAATTTGATGTTAGTTGTTACAGAAATTCGCAGAATATTACATGCAGTTGATATGTGACAAACGAGTAGATTATCAGCAGAATCAGTGAGCAACGTGCTGTGCTGGAAACACTGACTAGGAGTAATCCAGGATAATAGGACATAAGTTTATGTGTGAAGCACCAGCATAGTACTTCAGAGAGCAATCGATAGTAAAAATATTAGTGGAAGAAATAGACTGGAATATGTCTTGCAAATAGTCGAGGACACTGGATGTAAGTGCTATTGCGAAAAAAAGTAAAATAACTAAAAAATATCTGCACAGGAAAGAAAATCACCGTAAGTCGTATCAAAAAGTCTAAAGACTCTTGAAAAAATGTTGTTCTTCTCGTATAACAATGATTATACTGAAATCGGCAGTCAGATCAACCTTCGATTGTTTGTCAACTCATGCCGGTTTGTATAACTAAGTTGGTATACTTTTCTTCCAGCAGTGATGTACTATTGATACAATGCAGATTTGGTGGATCGGTGATTGCTTCAAGGAATGGAGGAAGGATTAGAAACTAAGATTATATCGTTCCATGGATGCCGAGTTTATTACAGACCGAAAATAAGCTCCGGTTCGGAATTCGACTGTGCTCCTTTTGGAGCAACGGACTTCCCGCCCTTTGCCTTAAGCAGTTTAGGTAAACCGCTGAAAACCTCACTCGGGATGGTTGCGCAGGGAATTAATCATCGATCTGTCGTATGCTAGTGCAGCGCCTTAGTACTATTAGACCTCTCTAGGTGACGCTCCTTGAACACCTACATCTGTAATACCAATGACGCTCTAGTGTAGATATATATCTGCATGCGCTGTTCCCACACTTCTCAAGTCTTACTACCACTCTTTGTTCAGTATATCGCTAGCTACTGAATTATTTCTTTGTAGTAAAATTGTTTAGGTTTTCACTGCAAACTTCAAAAGTGTAAGTCGGTTTCTTAATCAGTGTAGCGAACGCTAACCTACTGTGGACTGTCCTGTAGTAGTAGCAGGGGATCCTGCATTTTATGCACAACGATATGGTTCCTTCTTTGTGTATGCACCTCCCTTCTAACAGTTTTTAGCGAACTGCGACCCCGAATAACAATAGCAGTGAAAGAACTACCTCCAGGTATACTTGTAAAAGTATGTGATGAATTTTACTGTACATTGAGTGTTTATCGGCGTCCGATGGAGATGGTTGTTAAAGGTAAATGAAGATTTTGATCCTAAACGTAACTGTAAAATGTAGATGCTCATTTATGTAAAAGATGTACTCGTGTACAATCAGGTAGCGTTTTTTGAAAATAAAAAAATAAAGAAATTTATTATTCTATGTGTAATTTACGTCAAGTTTCTGTTTTGATTCATGTAGAAGACGTCTTGTGAAATCGAATGAACCTTTTTGAAACTCACTTTATAATGCTCGGTTCATCCACTTGTTGGTAGTCAATTGTAGACTGGAGAGGAGCCAGCTCTGCAAATGGATCAGTAACGAACAGTGGTAGTAAAAATTTTCCTTTGGTATTGACTACAGGATCAGAGTAAACGTATCATCAGCCACATTCGCTTATATAAATCATGTCCCAAATCATAAGTCAAAATTATACAGATGACTGAGTAATTTGGGTTCAAGAACTAGCTGTCGAAAATTAGTATTAAATAATTTGTTTTAAAATTAGTATTCCATAATTTGTTTACCAAAACAGTTATCCTACTGTAACAACTGAAGTTCGTGACTTGTTGAATGTGACCTGGTGTTTAGAATTTGCCATACTCTCCATCCCCATTGTCCCTTGTAGAATGTGGCGGGCAGGTAGGACTCTATCAAACCATTTCCTCCTCTATTTATACAGGAATCTTATACGCCGACGGCTAAATATCATCCAACGAGAAAATATTTATACGAGTAAGATCCGGTGATCGCGCTGGTTTTTCTTTCACTACGTGTGTATTATTTTTCCGGTGTTCACGACCATAAATATCGAACTAGGGTAGTCGACCCTCGTATTGGAACAAAATCTTTGTGTGGGCAACAAGAAGTGTAATTACAGCCAAAAATGATTGTAGATACTTGTTGTTTGCACTCTGAGGCGAGGTTGGCCTATCGGTTTTTCATCAATCTAGACAAGGATCTCGCTGCAATTGAAAACACCATTGTACGACTTTACAAGAATATTTACGATGTTGCAGTAATGCTCTTGTTAGTCCAATGGCACGGCTGCTTGTGCCGCTGGTGCCTGAGGCTGAGGTCAGGAACGAACTTGTGTAGTGGCTCGCCGTAACATTTCAGCTGTTGACCGCCGATCTGCAGTTCATCTTGTGAACCTACATTATTGCCTTATTACTCGAACTCCGCAAGATAATCTCTGTCTCTGCTTGAAACCGTTACATTACGTAAAAAAGCTGAAATGAATTTACGCCAGCAAAGGGGATTGTTAATCGTACCAGCATTACCAGAACAAATTGATTAAAATGGTTCAAATGGCTCTAAGCTCTATGGGACTTGATATCGCTGTCATCAGTCCCCTAGACTTAGAACTACTTAAACCTAACTAACCTAAGGGCGTCACACACATCCATGCCCGAGGCAAAATTCGAACCTGCGACCGTAGCATCAGCGTGGTTCCGGACTGAAGCGCCTAGAAAAATGGTTCAAGTGGCTCTGAGCACTATGGAACTTAACATCTGAGCTCATCAGTCCCCTAGAACTTAGAACTACTTAAACCTCACTAACCTAAGGACATCACACACATCGATGTCCGAGGCAGGATTCGAACCTGTGACCGTAGCGGTCGCGCGGTTCCAGACTGAAGCGCCTAGAACCGCTAGGCCGATGCGCCTAGACCCTCTCGACCGCAGCGGCCGGCAAAACAAAATGTTGCTGTTGACAATTTATTATGGGGATGTGGTGGTATCTTAACGTCATTCTATGCGTAATATTCGCACATTGACATAGTCTGTGTCTTACACCACAGCCCAAAGTGTCCTCACGGAAAATCATAAGCTCAGAAAATTCACTCCCTTCGTATTCACGATGAAGTTACGGAATACATGGAAATTTGATTCTTACAGAGAATGCAGGCTTCATCTGACTTGCACTCTTTACACTCAGTAAAGGTACTTTCCGAGCTGCGCGGAACTTATAATGCAGTTATTGTAATATTATACCTAACATTGCACGTTTCACTGCACACCTTGACTGCATAAGCAGAATGTTACGCATTCACTCAGAACACTATACCGCGACCGTCGAGTCGTCTCCGGTAACATCACCGAAAAAATCTACGATTCAAGGCAAAGCGCATATCCAAAGTGTACTTATTTGATCAGGAAGGTCACGGATCCTTCAGTGTGCAGTTTCTTCTCAAAACACACTATTCAAACATTCAAAATACGCTTTAAAGATGACTGCGATCCTGAACTGAATCTGAAAGCTAATAGCTATTCGGTCACTTACTTCGGCATCTGTAGCACGCGCACGCTATACAACTCCTGTGTAATCTACACGGTCGAGACGTCCGCCTTCCCTCGTCGCCCACAGCCGACTCTCTACTCGGGAGCGTCCCACCCTCTCCGCGTGATGCTTGCGTCATTCACGTGCTGCGTGTTTCATAGTTACTAATTACTGCGTCTGATTCCACTTCAGATGTATCTGACAGATTTCTCAGACGTCAGTTTTCCATAAGAGATTTTTTACAAAATTCTAACTCTAACGATCGGAAAATAACAGCTTTCCAATCATCCCACCAACGTTATATGGACGAGTGCAGTTACTTGGCTGATGCATGTTTTGCGGGATTACTCCGCCTTTTAAACTTCTGTAGATCGGAAGGCCGCCTGTTAGGAATGTTATGAAACATTCTCGAAACTCTTACACATCTTCGACGTGCTCGCCTTTCGGTCACACCCTGACTGCTCATCTCTCCCTGCCCCGAATGTGCACTTCCTTCGTCACACTCTGCACTCTGTCGCAGAATGCAAAACTGGCCTCCCCCGTGCTTGCTTTCTTTATGATGTCTCGTACATTTATATTAAATTAAGTACCAGACTACTGTGGTCCGTATGTATATAAAAGGTTAAATCGAAAGTCACTATTGTTTGGAAGCATTGGAGTGATTATATCCTTTACTTTAGCACGGAATTTAACAATAATAGAGTGAAAATCATTGTATTGCTACATTTCAGTTTACCTTTTTAAGCAGTGCATCCTGCTGCATCGCAGACTATACGCATGATGGACTTTCATGTATCGAGTAGCACTCTGTCTTCACTATCGAGTCCTGAACTGTAAAGAATGGTATATTCCAATGCGGAAATATGACAGATGATTGTGCACTGTTTTTGCTCTACACAAATATTCCATAACTTGCATTGTTTGCTCAGGATATAATATCGCCTAAAGTACTCGTTTCAGAGTCTTCTTATTTCAAAAAAGTTATTTCATAATGTATTCGCTAACTACAAATTGCTTGACACACGAAAATTAGTTCGGCACAAATTTTTAGGTGTCGCTAGTGGCCAGTATATCTGTACCTAATACAGTTGATGACAAACAATTCGCAGTTAGCGAATACATTTCGAACTATTTCGTACAGCTGCGGATCTTCAGTACTGTCTGTTCTTTAAGACACACAAGTAGGTTAAAAATAATGTTTAGAATCCCCTATCGTTTTGTGCAGTTTTTAATTTAGGTGTTTGTAACACACTGTACGCGGAGCCGATGGTTCTACACTTCAAGAAAGTCTGTGTTGTCCACGTCGTCGACGGAACATTAAATCGTAATACTGGGGGTGTGATTGGGAAGGGAGTGAGACGTGGTTGTAACCTATCCCCGACGTTATTCAATCTGTATATTGAGCAGGCAGTAAAGAGAACAAAAGAAAAAATCGAAGCAGGACTTAAAATCCACGGGGAAGAAATAAAAAGTTTGAGTTTCGCCGATGACATTGTAATTCTGTCAGTGACAGCATAGGACCTCGAAGAGCAGTTGAACGGAATGGACAGTGTCTTGAAAGGAGGGTATGAGATGAACATCAACAAAAGCAAAACGATGATAATTGAGTGTAGTCGAATTAAATAGGGTGATCTGAGGAATTAGATTAGAAAATTGGGGAGCAAAATAACTGATGATGGTCGAAATAGAGAGGATATAAAATGTAGACAGGCAATGGCAAGAAAAGTGTTGCTGAAGAAGAAAAATTTGTTAACATCGAGTATAGATTTAAATGTCAGGAAGACATTTCTGAAAGTATTTGTATGGGCTGTAGCCAGGTATGAAAGTAAAACGTGGACGATAAGTAGTTTGGACAAGAAGAGAATAGAAGCTTTCGGAATGTGGTGCTACAGAAGAATGCTGTAGATGGGTGGGTCATATAACTAATGAGGAGGTATTGAATGGAACTGGTGAGAAGAGAAATTTGTGGCACAACTTGACTATAAGAAGGGATCGGTTGGTAGGACATGTTCTGATGCATCAAGAGATCACCAATTTAGTATTGGAGGGCAGCGTGGAAGGTAAAAATCGTATAGGGAGATCAAGAGATGAAGACACTAAGCAGATTCGGGAGGATGTAGGCTGCAGTAGGTAATGGGAGACGAAGAAGATTGCACAGGATAGAGTAGCATGGGGAGCTGTATCAAACCATTCTCTGGACTGAAGACCACTACAACAGGGGCGTTTGATGAGGAATGCATCACATTTCTTTCTCGGACGGTTTCTGTTGGAAAAATGTGCACATTGTTGTGGGACATCGAGGAAAATTCGCCCTCTAGCACCCATAGTGTCATGAAGTTCCGATAGGTGACGGCGCTATACATAGCCTTCAAAACGGCGTGTGTACGAAGGTGCGTTCCAAGCAGAGAGCTTTCATTGAGTTTCTTTTGGCGAGAAACCAGAACATAGCTGGTATTCGTAGGCACGGAGACCAGGCAGTGAACAAAAGCAAGGTGAGTTGTTGCCGAAGCGTCTGTCGACATCGCAAGGAGGTCGGGCAAACCTGTCCGATCTCCCGTGTGCCAGCCGGCCGCACACAGCTCTGACTCATGCGATGTTGGAACGTGCGCACACTCTCATTCGAGGTGATCGATGGATCGCAGTCTCATCTGTACTTCCCTGGTGGTAGTGTTGAAACACCCGATCACCAGTTGGGCCTTCTGTGTTGCTCGTCGCATGACAAAGTCCACAAAGAGCAACGAAGCACTGTCTGTGCGGAATTGCTTGCACGTTACGAGGCTGATCGTGACAAAGCTGCACCCTTACCTGGTCTAGTCACGACGACGGTCTTCTTGAATTCTGAGGAGGTTAATCTGTTTGAAGTCCTCCCTCGTGCTGCAACGATCAACGCTGAACTGTACTGCGTTGTCCTAGGGAGTATTCGTCGCCACAAAAATGCAAACGAGCTACTGTTTCTCCGTGATAACGCAAAACCTCACACAGGTCTGCGCACCCAAGGGAGTGGCCGAGCGGTTCTAGTCGCTATAGTCTGGAACCGCGCGACCGCTACGGTCGCAGGTTCGAATCCTGCCTCGGTCATGGATGTGTGTGATGTCCTTAGGTTAGTTAGGTTTAAGTAGTTTTAAGTTCTAGGGGACTGATGACCTCAATAGTTAAGTCCCATGGTGCTCAGAGCCATTTGAACCATTGTTTTCGTACCGTTCAACTTCCATCTGTTTGGCCCAATGAACGGTGCACTCTGCTGAAAGCAGTACGTGGATGGTTGGGAGGCTAATTATGGTTATTGATGGTTCCGACGTCGACCAGCAGAATGGTACCATGAGGGCATACAGACCCTTCCAGTAAGGTGGCGTAAGTCCGTTGGACTGAACGGAGATTATGCTGAAGAAGAAGGTTATTTGGCCTAAAGAGTGGGGAATAATATGGCGTATTGGAATACTGAATAAGCCCAAACTGCTTTCACAAAAAAATACACTCCTGGAAATTGAAATAAGAACACCGTGAATTCATTGTCCCAGGAAGGGGAAACTTTATTGACACATTCCTGGGGTCAGATACATCACATGATCACACTGACAGAACCACAGGCACATAGACACAGGCAACAGAGCATGCACAATGTCGGCACTAGTACAGTGTATATCCACCTTTCGCAGCAATGCAGGCTGCTATTCTCCCATGGAGACGATCGTAGAGATGCTGGATGTAGTCCTGTGGAACGGCTTGCCATGCCATTTCCACCTGGCGCCTCAGTTGGACCAGCATTCGTGCTGCACGTGCAGACCGCATGAGACGACGCTTCATCCAGTCCCAAACATGCTCAATGGGGGACAGATTCGGAGATCTTGCTGGCCAGGGTAGTTGACTTACACCTTCTAGAGCACGTTGGGTGGCACGGGATACATGCGAACGTGCATTGTCCTGTTGGAACAGCAAGTTCCCTTGCCGGTCTAGGAATGGTAGAACGATGGGTTCGATGACGGTTTGGATGTACCGAGCACTATTCAGTGTCCCCTCGACGATCACCAGTAGTGTACGGCCAGTGTAGGAGATCGCCCCCCACACCATGATGCCGGGTGTTGGCCCTGTGTGCCTCGGTCGTATGCAGTCCTCATTGTGGCGCTCACCTGCACGGCGCCAAACACGCATACGACCATCATTGGCACCAAGGCAGAAGCGACTCTCATCGCTGAAGACGACACGTCTCCATTCGTCCCTCCATTCACGCCTGTCGCGACACCACTGGAGGCGGGCTGCACGATGTTGGGGCGTGAGCGGAAGACGGCCTAACGGTGTGCGGGACCTTAGCCCAGCTTCATGGAGACGGTTGCGAATGGTCCTCGCCGATACCCCAGGAGCAAGTGTCCCTAATTTGCTGGGAAGTGGCGGTGCGGTCCCCTACGGCACTGCGTAGGATCCTACGGTCTTGGCGCGCATCCGTGCGTCGCTGCGGTCCGGTCCCTGGTCGACGGGCACGTGCACCTTCCGCCGACCACTGGCGACAACATCGATGTACTGTGGAGACCTCACGCCCCACGTGTTGAGCAATTCGGCGGTACGTCCACCCGGCCTCCCGCATGCCCACTATACGCCCTCGCTCAAAGTCCGTCAACTGCACATACGGTTCACGTGCACGCTGTCGCGGCATGCTACCAGTGTTAAAGACTGCGATGGAGCTCCGTATGCCACGGCAAACTGGCTGACACTGACGGCGGCGGTGTACAAATGCTGCGCAGCTAGCGCCATTCGACGGCCAACACCGCGGTTCCTGGTGTGTCCGCTGTGCCGTGCGTGTGATCATTGCTTGTACAGCCCTCTCGCAGTGTCCGGAGCAAGTATGGTGGGTCTGACACACCGGTGTCAATGTGTTCTTTTTTCCATTTCCAGGAGTGTATGTTGCATTGCTTAGTGAACGCCCCTCGTGTAAGGGGCAGACAAATGAAAACGAGACGGATCGAGGATAGTAATTAAACTGTTTACTATTTCAAAAGTAATCGCCATAACTGCTTATACATTTATCCCAGTCTGAGACACGTCGGTCTGTGCCTTCACGGAAAAATATTTACGATTGTCTACGGAACCAGGCTTGTACACAGGCGTGCGCCTCTTCATCCGAAGGAAAACAAGGAGCACGAATGTATTTATCCAGGCCTCCAAAAATACGGAAATAGCATAAGGAGAGATCGGAACTGTATGGAGGATGTGTAAGAGAATCCCGGAGAAATTTCTGCATCGCAGTCGAAATAACCTCGGCAGCATATGGGATAAATGTAATACGAGTTATGGCGATTGCTTCTAAAATAATAAAAAGTTTGCTTACTTTTTTTCCATTTGTCTCGTTTTGGTACTTATATTTCGTCTTCTTTTGTACTTCAAGAGACAGTCTGCCTTTGTCAAACGCGACTTGTGCTTAAGTAGGATGCTCCAGTATAGTATTCGGGCAGATGTACTTCTGCTGACAGAGCGACGTGTAGTCTTAAACGGCATCGCAACTCATGTAGGGGACTAGTAACCCTATATTTAGAGCACAGACGTCATTCTCAGATTATCGCCGTAAACTGTGCTAAAGCACTGATTTGAATACCTCTTGCGCGAATCTAGGTTGTTCACATTTATCAGTACGCCGCTATTGTGCATACGTGGTCCTGAGGAAAACAATGGGTACATATTAGTGAAACTTGTGAAGGTGGCGTAGTGATGAATCAGAAACCGGACCAAGTAACATCGAGCGTAGTGGCTGTGAGGATGTACTGAAGATTGGTTAATCCCAGTATTTGTCCCCATACCATTCTCACAAGTTGACATACTTTCATTACAGATGTTAATACAGTGATTCATAATGAAAGGTGCAGTTAAATAACTTTTTGAGACTGGAAGAAAAGTTTATTGTACATTAACACTGACAAAGCTGACTACTTCTTCCATCGCAGACCCAGGTAATATCAGACGAGAGTGTGTACGCTTATTGTCAAGAGGTCCTCGGCTGCTTACTCGTGATCTTACGAGCAAAGCTTACTGATGTGTGATGTCAGAATTTCTACAGCTCGCTGAGCCATCAAAGGATACAGGCACACACAAACATGAAAAGGGCGATGCAGCTGGGACAGGCCTCCTCATGTATGTGCAGAACCAACTGTGGTTTTCAATAAGCTGTAACGGTCAATGTTCAGAATTTTCTGATGTTCGCAGCAATTCTTAATGTTTACAGCAGCAGAATTATGACACCGACTTTGATTTTTCTAATGGGAGTGCGTTCTCTGTTCTCTGACATAGGGAAGAGTCTTCGAAAAAGATTTCAGTGACTCAATATTTCCGCAAATTTTATTTTCCTTTTAGGTTTAATGCTAGAATTTAGCAGCTGAAAATGTGAAAATTACATTCGTGCACCAGAAAATTATCCCCATTTCCCACTATAATTGAACAAAAATCCTGTTAAGATATACAGGGGATGGGTAGAAACATAGGAATGCTGATAGGAATTCATTCTCGAACATAAATGCATCTACATCTACATGGATACTCTGCAAATCACATTTAAGTGCTTGGCAGAGGGTTCATCGAACCACCTTCACAATTCTCTACTATTACAATCTGGTATAGCGCGCAGAAAGAATGAACACCTATACAGGGAGGTCCATTGATCGTGACCGGGCCGAATATCTCAGGAAATAAGCGTCAAACGAAAAAACTACAAAGAACGAAACTTGTCTAGCTTGAAGGGGGAAACCAGATGGCGCTATGGTTGGCCGGCTAGAAGGCGCTGTCATAGGTCAAACTGATCTAAACTGCGTTTTTTTTAAAAAATAGGAACACCCATTTTTTATTACATATTCGTGTAGTACGTAACGAAATACGAATGTTTCAGTTGGACCATTTTTTTCACTTGGTGATAGATGGCGCTGTAATAGTCACAAATATATGGATCACAATTTTAGACGAACAGTTGGTAACAGTTAGGATTTTTAAAATTAGAATACAGAACGTACGTACGTTTGAAAATTTTATTTTGGTTGGTCCAATGTGATACATGTACCTTTGTGAACTTATAATTTCTGAGAACGCACGCTGTTACAGCGTGAATACCTGTAAGTACCACATTAATGCAATAAATGTTCAAAATGATGTCCGTCAACCTCAATGCATTTGGAAATACGTGTAACAACACTCCTCTCAACAGCGAGTAGTTCGCCTTCCGTAATGTTCGCTCATGCATTGACATTGGGCCGTTGTCGGTGGATCACGATAGCAAATATCCTTCAACTTTCCCCACAGAAAGAAATTCGGGAACGTCAGATCCGGTGAACGTGCAGGCCATGGTATGGTGCTTCGATGACCAATCCACCTGTCATGAAATATGCTATTCAATACCGCTTCAACCGCACGCGAGCTATGTGCCGGACATCCATCATGTTGGAAGTACATCGCCGTTCTGTCAAGCAGTGAAACATCTTGTAGTAACATTGGTAGAACATTACGTAGGAAATTAGCATACATTGCAATATTTAGATTGCCATCTATAAAGTTGGGGGCCAATTACACTTCGTCCCATAATGCCGCACCATGCATTAACCGGCTAAGGTCGCTGATCTTCCACTTGTCGCATCCATCGTGGATGTTCCGTTGCCCAGTAGTGCATGTTATGCCTGTTTACGTTACCGCTGTTAGTGAATGACGCTTCGTTGCTAAATAGAACGCGTGCAAAAAATCTGTCATCGTCCGTAATTTCTCTCGTGCCCATTGGCAGAACTGAACGCGACGTTCAAAGTCGTCGCCATGCAATTCCTGGTGCCTAGAAATGTGGTACGGGTGCAATCGATACTTATGTAGCTTTCTCGACACCGACGTTTTTGAGATTCTCGATTCTCGCGCAATTTGTCTGTTAATGATGTGAGGATTATCCGCGACAGCACCTAAAACACCTTCTTGGGCTTCTTCATTTGTTGCAGGTCGTGGTTGACGTTTCATATGTGGCTGAACTCTTCCTGTTTCCTTAAATAACGTTAACTGTTTGGCGAACGGTCCGGACACTTGGATGATGTCGTCCAGGATACCGAGTAGCATACATAGCACATGCCCGTTGGGCATTTTGATCAAAATAGCCATAGATCAACACGATATCTACTTTTTCCGCATTTGGTAAACGGTCCATTTTAACACGGGTAATGTATCACGAAGCAAATATCGTCCGCACTGGCGGAATGTTAGGTCATACCACGTACTTAAACGTTTGTGACTATTAAAGCGCCATCTATCACAAAGCGAAGAAAGTGGTCCAACTAAATTTCTTTACGTACTACAGGAATATCTAATAAAAAACGGGAGTTCCTCCTTAAAAAAAAACGCAGTTGATATCCGTTTGACCTATGGCAGCGTTATCTAGTGGGCCAACCAACCATAACGACATTTGGTTTCCCCCTTCAAGCTAGACGAATTTCGTTCTTTGTAGGTTTTTCGTTTGACGCTTATTTCGAGAGATATTTGGCCCGGTCACTATCAATGGACCTCTCAGTATCGTTCCGTGCGAGCTCTGATTTCCCTATTTTATCGTGGTGATCGTTCCGCCCTATGTAGGTCGCTGTCAAAAAAATATTTTCGCATTCGGAGGAGAAATGCTGATGAGAACACGTCTGCAGGTGGCGCTGTTGTATTTGATCACGAACGGCTCCAGTGCAATGTTCTCAATACTTTGTGTCATTAGTAGGCACAACAATGTTGCTTTTATTTCTGAGTGCATTATATCGCATCTACGTTAATTCACTCGTATGGTGGGTGGTTCCGTAAGGAGGACAACCGAAGTGTTGGTTGTTTCAAGAGGCTGCCTATCGAAGACATACAGGGTGAGTCACCTAACATTACCGCTGGATATATTTCGTAAACCACATCAAATACTGACGAATCGATTCCACAGACCGAACGTGAGGAGAGGGGCTAGTGTAATTGGTTAATACAAACCATAAAAAAATGCACGGAAGTATGTTTTTTAACACAAACCTACGTTTTTTTTAATGGAACCCCGTTAGTTTTGTTAGCACACCTGAACATATAAACAAATGCGTAATCAGTGCCGTTTGTTGCATTGTAAAATGTTAATTACATCCGGAGATATTGTAACCTAAACTTGACGCTTGAGTACCACTCCTCCGCTGTTCGATCGTGTGTATCGGAGAGCACCGAATTATGTAGGGATCCAAAGGGAACGGTGATGGACCTTAGGTACAGAAGAGACTGGAACAGCACATTACGTCCGCATGCTAACACCTTGTTATTGGTCTTTTCCACTGACGCACATGTACATTACCATGAGGGGTGAGGTACACGTTCGACGGGCGTTTCATAGGACGTGGAGGACGCATAAATTGGCCAGCCCGTTCTCCTAATCTTACACCTTTGGACTTCTTTCTGTGGGGTACGTTAAAGGAGAATGTGTACCGTGATGTGCCTACAATCCCAGAGGATATGAAACAAAGTATTGTGGCAGCCTGCGGCGACATTACAGCAGATGTACTGCGGCGTGTACGACATTCATTACGCCAGAGATTGCAATTGTGTGCAGCAAATGATGGCCACCACATTGAACATCTATTGGCCTGACATGCCGGGACGCACTCTATTCCAGTCCGTAATTGAAAACGGAAACCACGTGTGTACGTGTACCTCACCCCTCATGGTAATGTACATGTGCGTCAGTGAAAAAGACCAATAAAAAGGTGTTAGCATGTGGACGTAATGTGCTGTTCCAGTCTCTTCTGTACCTAAGGTCCATCACCGTTCCCTTTAGATCCCTACGTAATTCGGTGCTTTCCGATACACACGATCGAACAGCGGAGGAGTGGTACTCAAGCGTCAAGTTTAGGTTACAATATCTCCGGATGTAATTAACATTTTACAATGCAACAAACGGCACTGATTACGCATTTGTTTATATGTTCAGGTGTGCTAACAAAACTAACGGGGTTCCATTAAAAAAAACGTAGGTTTGTGTTAAAAAACATACTTCCGTGCATCTTTTTATGGTTTGTATTAACCAATTTCACTAGCCTCCCTCCTCAAGTTCGGTCTGTGGAATCGATTCGTCAGTATTTGATGTGGTTTACGAAATATATCCAGCGGTAACGTTAGGTGACTCACCCTGTATACCGTGTACAGGGAAACCAGAAAAAGTTACAACGCGGACTTTTGTTTGTTGAGTGATCGTAAAAGACGATCTTTAAAGAGGACTGTGGCGTTAAATAAGAGGACGACAACTACAGAAGTGACCGCAGAATCGAATGTCGCCCAACAGCAAAATAATGCGACGGGATCTTGATAAGCAGGCAACTGTAGGAATAGCCGGTATTCCAGGAACACTCATCATTGATATAAACGACCGTAATGGAAAACATGGAGCAGAAGCCATAAAATCTGGACCATGGAGCAATGAAAGAAAGTCATTTGGTCAGATGAGTCTCGTTTCAAACTGTTTCCAACTTCTGGCCGAGTTTACGACCCAAGAGTCAAACATGGCGAAGTTTCGGTGATGACTTTGCCAGCCATATTGCAGAATTCTATGGGCCCAATAGCAAATCTGGAAGATCGCATCGCTACGAAGACTTATGTGGCCATTTTTGCTGATCACGCCCATCCCATGGTACAACATTTGTTCCTCAGTGGTGGTGTGTTCCAGGACGACAGAACCCCTGTCCACACATCTCGCACCATGCAGCATTGGTTTTATGATATCGTTGATGGATTGTTACATCTCCCTGGCCACCTCAGTCACCAGACCTCAATATTATTGAGTCTTTGTGGTCTATTTTGGAGAGAAGTCTGTGTAATCGCTATCCATGTCCATCATCAGTACGCGAACTTTCCACTGTTTTGCAGAAATGACGGTGTAAGTGACCCCTGGAAACCATAAAGGACCTGTATTTATCAGTTCCGAGACAACTGGAAGCTGTTTAGAGCGCCAACGGTTTTCCTACACATATTAGGCATGGTAACGTGTTGCGTTTTGGGTGTTTCCATCATTTGAACACCCTTGTATTCATATCCATATTCGGTTGCACGCCTTAGCTCCCATACACTACATACCTACTAAGTGTTACCCAAAATTTCCAGGAATATCGTCACAAAAATCAAAAAACTTCCTTTACTTATCGGTTTCCACCGCCACCTTCAGTGTAGCCTCCTCACGCTTGGATGCAATGCTTCCTGCGATTTCCCATTGCGGGAGGCTATACTGAAACCCCGTTGACTAAATCACGTTCAAAATTAGTTGCGATTCCACTTTTATTTCTTTTATGGACTCAAAAGCCGCTCTTTCAATTGAAATTTCATTTCAAGGAAGCAGAATAAATATCAGGTGCCTAGTTCTGGCGAATAGCCTGCCTTGGGGACATTTGTCATGTTGCTTCTTCCAGGAATTCCCTCGCAATGAACGAAGTGTGTGTTCCGGTGGACTGTCATGATGTGGCAAACAGCTCTTATTCACTCATGTTTCAGGCTGTTTGTTTCTAATATCTTCCCTCTGTCTCCCGAAAACATCATAGCAAAACTTCCGTGTCTGTGTCTGACCACATAGAAGAAATTTCTGATGAAGAATTGCATATACACGGTGAAACAGAACTCCAACGACAAACTTCCAGACGTGATAGTGTGGACGAAATCAAGACAGAAAATATTATAAACGTGGGTTTTATTATGAACATCTAAAGAGCTATGAGCACTTTTTCTCACTACTGTGAGAGACAGCTTTTCTGCTAAAAGCTCTTTGCTTTCCACACTTTGAGAGGTGATGGTGAGGATCAAACCAAGAAAAGAATTTCCAGTAAGCGTAGGCACTAAAGAGAATACCTAAAGAACTATGAGCACTTGCTCATCGTCGCCTTTGTGAAACACTCTTCTACTAAATAATGCTCATAGCTCTTAAGATGTGCATTAGATATCATGTTTGATGGACTGTCTATTCTTGTTTTGATCCATACTACCTGCTTTAAAATATGGAAAGCAAAGGGATAGCTATACAAGATATGTGATTCACAGTATCGAAGATGAACAATCGATCACAGCTCTTAAAATGTGCATTTTGGGGGCCATGTTTACTACATATTATTTTCTTACTTTGTTCCATATTACAACACCTTGAAATTAGTCGGTGGGCTTCTGGTTCACCCTCTATGTAAAAGAATGCATTACCATTGACTTGACGTTGCTGCGAATTTGGTGCGCTTTCTTGGGTGTCTTTCACTGCGAAGATTGCTGTTTTGTTACAGGGCTATACCCAGACATCCTTGATTCATGGGAGGTTTTGACCCTGCACAGGAAATTCGATCAGTTAAAACTGCTGTTTACATTTCAGTGCCTATCACTTCATTTGCAGATTTCGTTGACATGTTGGGTAAGTGCAGGATACTTGGACCATACTTCGTTTAATAGTAATTTTTTCGAAAACTTTGATACGTCTAGGATTTGGCATGCATTTTTATAATACGTGTATATGAACTTGAACAATTTTACGCAGCTCTTCAACCGTTAGGTTGATCACACACTTCAAGTAATGATTTTTTAATCAGTGCTCCATCTATCCAGGGGGTACTCAGGCTGGACGGGCCACCTCCTACGGACTCACGGATCTCCAGTATACGTTAATAAATCAGGGTATAACACAAGAAATACAGTTTATCAAAGGTATAAACATTGTTTATTTTCTTGTATACAGTTATAAATGGCTTGTAAAGTGATAAGTATAGAGTTATAAACCGTATGAAAAAGGGAAGTAAATTTGATAGTCAATATACTTAGAAACTGTAGGTACTCTAATTTGTTTTCACATGGTTCAGAACATTTAATCGTTCTGCAGTCATCTTCTTTATAGAATATCGCTTCCTACAGAAATCGCATTTATTTTCGAGTCTTCTGCAGCCTTTATGTTTCCAGCGAGAGCATGACACACACTTAATCCAATTATCTCGTTTTGTTTCACTGTAGTTCTTTATACCCATCCACAATACTCTTCACCCTAGCCACTTTCATTAAGATTATTGCTGCAAATTGTATTAATATCGATATCTTCAGATTCTGAGTGTGACATACAGAATTTCTTCTTTTGCATTCTCGTCCAATTATTAATCGTTATTTTCTTCTTTCTCTCAGTTTCTCCCTCCCTTTTTTCTTTCCCTCTCTATCATTGTTCTTTTTCTCCTTATCTTTCTTCTTTTCTTCCCTTTCTTTTCTCCTTTTCATCTTTTCTCTTAATCTAATGTATTTTGGAGAGCTTAAAAATATTGATATAGTTTGAACCCTTCTTTTCAGAGTCTGAATTTTATTGACACAAGGCACTGGACGTATTTTGTCCAGTAACTTCGAAGAGGTTACATTTTCTGAGATATCCTCGTATTCTTCGGAGGATGCAAGTACAGGAATATTTTCATAGCTACTTGAAGTGCCGGCATCACTATCGTTTCTTGAGCCGCTAGGACCAGCAACAGCGACATCACTTCTTGAACTATTAGGACCAACAACAGTGACATCATTTCTTCAACTACTAGAACCAGCATTAAATGTAGTATCATTCTGGGAAACAAGAAATGTATCTAGACCCCTCGGGTCTGTGGAATCTGACAGAAAAACATAGTCTGTTACAGTATCGGGTTCAAAAGGAATGATTCCACATCTTCTAAAACCACTGATTCCATTATCTACGTTTGCTGACTTCTCCCAAGCTAAGCTAAGAAATGTACCAAACTGCAGCCAGGTTACCTTCCTTGAAGGATTATTGGTCATATAGTTGAAGCCAACAGAACAGTAGTTCATTTTTAAAGACTTGAAGACAGCACGACCTAATCGCTGAAGACAATGGCTGGTGTGGGGAAGAATACTTATCAAAATTACTTCATTATTTTCTACGAACTCCAGCAGTTCAAAGCAGTATGCGATGTGTGTCTACCTAGAAGGACGGATACCTTCCCCGCTGGTTTTCTTGGAGTAAAACGGGGTTTCATCGAATCAAAAAATAGCTCAGTATTTACATAGCCAGATTTTGGAGACATTTGTACTTCACCAGGTGGCAAACCGTCACAAAACTCCTGCTTTAAATTCTTCCCTTTCATTATGCAAAAGGGTAACTTCAATACACCCTCTCCACTCGCACATGTGAGTACTGAGATGTGATCACCCTTTTCTTCCGACGCAACTGAAATCACAGTCTTAGAAACTTTTAAGGCAGCTATGTTCCCTGGTTTATTGTTCAACTGTAAACGTGTTTCACCCATGTTGAAAATGATTCCCTGTTTATCAATAAGACCATTTTCTTCCAAAGCATTTCAAAAGGTCAAAGTGCCCTTATAAAGCTCTTGCAATAGATGCCTGTTCAGACTGCCACATGGAAAGTTCAGAATTGCGTACAAGGAAAGAAGAAAGTCAATCGTAGCCTGGTTGCTTGGTTTCATGATTAAAATCATGTTTTAGTTGCAGGCTCTCTGCTAAATAATAAGCCGTGGAACGTACTGAATCTCTAGTTGGAGATGCCTTGATTGTAATTTTTTAACATGTCCAACGACTTTTTCCTTCGTTCTCAATTCCTATCAATGGAATTTTCTCCATGGAATACTTGTCTAGACTCTGTGACTTAAGGCTCTTTTGAAGGTGTTTTTCGGTACCCCAGAGGCTTCTGCTTCATCATTAACTCCCGTTTCGTTGTTCTCAACAGCTTTGACTGCCGTTTTTCAATCTACCTTCAGCCCATTCCCTTTCCCAGATGTGCCTTTTCTTTTATGAAATATAGGCGTTTTCCTGTAACAGAAAAAACTTCCAACTTACCAGGATACGCATTTGTACTCAAAATAATTTTTTATAATGTTAGTTAATTTGTATAGAAAGTAAATCCCTAGTGGAAAATATGTTCCGACTATCCTAGGTTCTTTTAAGTGGGCCAACTACCCCAAATTTCACTGGTCCATCTACTCCGTTGTCAGAGGGTAGACGGTTCAGCTCCCCGTTCAGAAAAACATCGCTAATAGCATACCATTTTAGGTTACGATTGTACCCAAATCGGCACTTCAGTTATAGCACTGATCTTACGTCAAAGTCATATAAAGTAACTTAGCCACGTAATAAAGAAATCTAGTATAATTTTTTTCAATTCCTCAAAAGAAGTAAACGAAGTTTTCTTCTTAAAATACGCATGGCACTCACGAGAAAAGCTAAGCGTGGGTCTGTCTGATCAAGAAGAACATCTACCGACACCGACTGCAGCGCTGGTGTGGCGGGCCACACCGATTGGTCCGTCTACACCGGTGGTCCATCTATTGAGGATTTACCCTATCTTATGAAATTCCAGCGATTTTAAAACCACAGTGGATTGTTTGCGTTCTTACCTCGTCGGTCACTTCACGCACTTTCGTGATTGTTTTCGTATCTGAGCATGATGACGGTCGCCTCGAGTGTTTGTCCGCAGACTGTCGCCAATGATTTAATCGCATAAACTAGTTATATGTTCTTACTTGGCTCAAATGTTGCTCACTAAGAGCCTTACATAACATGCCATGAGTTTCAGCTGCTGTACTGTGGAACCTAAAACGAAACTTAGTGGAGATGCTTCGTTCCTTCAAATCAGCCATTTCGAAAATCGCAGACACAGTACACACAGTGTAATGAGGTCAACAACAACGTCCATACTGCTGCGTACACAATGACACCACGCGACAGACCGTCAGTGACAGACACAACTTGAGATACCTAACGGCGGAAGTTTGTTCTGCTGATTGTTTGGGCGCAGTATTCTAATTCGCGGGAATTTTGGGTAGCAACTCATTCATTTTGACACCAATAACAAGAAAAATTCGTTCATTGCCTTCGTATGCCGTCACTGTAAATGTAACACATTTAGCTAACTTTGCAGTCTGGCTTCATGCTAATTGGCAGTCTGAATTGAGGCCAAACTTGACGTTATCCACCCTAGTTATTTTGCAAAGTGAAAATATGTCGCAAAATAAATGAATAGAGAGAGGCCAATACAATTTTTTTCCGTTTTTGTGAGTCTATGAATTGAAGTTTGGACTGTAGGAAAACTGGTGATAAGAAAGTTTGGAGTGTGGTGTCACAGAAAATTAAGTGAACTGCATAACGAATCTGTGCCACAGGTACCTCTGATCCGTAGTAAAGTACTGTACACATATCTTAAAACGTTATTTTAACCCTTTTCTGCGCATTTTACAAGTGTGAATACAACATTGGTACTGGTAAAAAATAAAACGCCTACTTTCGCGAACAACCTTTTATTCCATGTTTTATTAATTAAGTTAAATATTATTTCTCAGTCTACGATTTGTTACAAAAAGAAATTACCGTTAGCTGGAAACACGTAAATCTGACCCAGAAGGTATAAATTTGAAGTAGAAGTGACTAAAGAGGGAGAAAATTCAAATGGCTAAATTTACAGTTCATAAAAGTTTTCAATGCTTTGAAGGGTTTTCGTTGTGCGTCACTCCCCTCTTTGCTTGCTGTTGGTGCCCATAGCAGAGTACCGTTCATGAAGCATCAAGATTTCACTTACGTTGAAGGATCAAAACGAGTCAGTGGTGGGCCATTTGACTACAGAAAAAGTAATGAAGAAACTGCTTTTGTTAACAGAAAGGTTCCGCCGTCAGTAATGATCAGATTCATTTCGGAAAATTCTCTTTCGCAGCCTCTAAATGACACCGGAATTGTCTTGAAGGTAGTTGTCAATGGAAACAAATTTGTGAGATGCTTTATTTTGTTTTCAAAATTTCCACTTACAATATTCACAATTGCCATAGTTTTCAGAACTGTCATAAGCATACTCATGAAATGCATTAATAGTATTTCAGTTGTTCAACTGAAAGCGGACTGTAACTGAATCAACATTTTTTCCCCCAAAAGTATTGTCTTCAAAGTCTTTGGCACTAGTGCTAGTTTCAACTAGAAGCGCTGAAGTGGAGCACATGCAGAGCAGAGGATGAGCCAGGCTAGAGGAAGATGAATCACTTGGCCAAAGTCATCTCCCACTGCCTGTTACTGAATACGTCTGTCTAGTGAAGTCCAGTCTCACAAGAGTAGGCATACTTTCACATTGCTTCATCAGCAGCAAAAGTTGTATCATGCCAAATCTCAAAATCTGTAGCTTTGACTTTTTTCATCAGAGGTGCTGGTACAGGTTACTGGAGCTTACCGTCACAAATCTAGCACCGTTTATACATATGTAGTAGGTATTGATTATTCTTTATTTTATAAGTATTTCTTGAGTTAGTTGTCAGAAATCTTGAAACAAAAATATCTACACTGCTACCCTTAATGTGGGTTATAGTAATTCGTAATTTAATGATTAAAATTCTTTCTGTGCTTACTTATTTTTGTGTAACAATTATCTTTCTCTAAAAATGGGTATTTAAAAATATCGGGTGTTAAAGAATTGTACTTTGTGGAGGGGTAGATTTGCAGATTTGGTAGTCTGTTCAACGCACATTGTACTATAAAATTCAAATATCAAACTCAACAGTTTGCCTATGATGGAAAAAATGACGCTGCCTTGATGAAGCAATTGTGATGAAACAAATTACTTTCATTATTTACGCTTTTTGCTTATATTAGTAGAAATATTAATCGTATGAGTTGTAAATTTATTAGTAAGTTCTCTGTACAAATCGTTGACGCTATGTAGCAGAAATTTTCAATTTTTCTAGCTATTTATGTTAAAATGTATTTCTAGATTAGTACCCATTTTCATATTCTTTTAAACACATGAGCTCTTACCTTTTTTTACTAATGACATGTCAGTCTTCAAAACTAATACAGACGTTAAAATATTTTCAGAAGTTGTATATGAGTTTGGTGAAGGGCTGTAACTAATGGAAGAGACCTGATAAAAATAACTTCGAATGTTGTTTGGACATTGAAGGCAAAAAAGGTACCAGAAGGGCAAGGAAGCAAAAATAATTATAGTGAGTAGATGTGGACTAAGATGGACGAGTACAGACGACTGATTATTTTTGTTTGTATGAATATTTGTGAACCACATGAAATATCAATTGTTATTTGAATGAATGTGAATGAAAAGAACTGTAGAGGAAATTACTTCTTTCGAAAGTTTTTTCGTACTTACTCATTTCATTTATATTTTCTTACGTAAATGCTTACTAAATATTTGTAAATTTTCAATTTTTCTTGAGATAAAGACGGTCGCGACTAGATATAAGTAGACGTTTTTTGTTGAATCATAAAGTACAACTAAATTTGCAAAAAATGATATTGTAAAGTTTACCTTGTTTCATCTTTTTTCTGAAATATGGAAAATTTATACAAAAATTATGAGCCTGTATCAGTTACACTGAAGTTTGATTTTAATACAATCACAATCTATTAAAAGAAGTTTTCAGTACAAAACCAAAGAGCTTACCTAAGAAACTCAGAAATTTGAGAATAACAAAAACTTTAAGTGTGTGGGACAATTAAAATTATCTTATTCCAAAAAGCACGCTCGCAGATGCGAGTTTCCAGGAGATCGTATCACGAGTTCAGTTGAGCAGAGAGATAAGGTTCAAGTGTCTTGGATAGCTCTTGCCCAAGCGACCATTTGTGTACCTACTAGAAGAACGTACATACTACAGCTGTTCTCTGTACAGAGTCAAAATTCAACATCACACGCTTCCCCCAGACGAGAAAAATTGAGGAAATCGGTTGGTTGGTCTGAGCTGGGTGTGGTCTATGGTAGACCTTAGGCGCCTTATAGAAACACCATTTCTTCATTCACGGTTCATGAGGAAACGGCGATTTTTGGGTATGAAAAGTACGAATTCTGGGTATGGCCAATTCTGTAATTTCTATTCGTGGCGGATAGTCGAAATATTTACCATAAGTTCAAAAGAGGGCGTTCTCTGTGTTCTTCAAAACATTTTTCTGCATCATTATCCGTACCGATATCCAGATGTTCAAAGTTACTATACTTAGGCACAAAACAGCAAAAACTGATTTTTTTGTCATTTTTACAGCACGGGCCGCAATTATCTAAATAATTAACGATAGCATGGCTCAAATTTTAACTGTACGTCCTATAGACCTTCACCTACAAACGCTATTTTTCCCTTTTCGGAAACCTGTATCGTTTATGAACATACATCCGAAAAACCGCGATCTTATGTACAATTTCATTTCATGACAAATTGTCGCAATATGCACCATATTTTCTCAATATTATGTTCCCTGGGAACTTTGAAACTTATTTTTTATAATTATCCGTTACCGTGATCCATAGGTTCAAAGTTACCGTGATCATGCTCGTCAAATATGCACGTGATATCCGGTCTGAGGCGTAAATGTAGTTTTAGGAGACGTAGTGAACTGATGACAAGAATTCTAGGGTCTTCACAGGGGTTCTGAAGTCACCAAAACCATGTTTTTACTCAACAATTTTTCACCAGTTACATTTTATGACGTGCTGTCTCTGTATAACACACATCACAGCTTTATTAATATATCAAAAATGGTAATGAAGTGACAAAAACTTGGTTAAAAGGATCGCAACATGACCGAAAAGAATTTCAAACTCTGCTAAGAATTATTTAAAACTTGAAGAACTGCAAATTCAGTAAAATTTTTCCAATAACATTTTTACTCTTTTAAGATACAAATCATAAGCCAGGCGTTTTCAATTAACTGCAGTAGATAAGCAAAGTATCCAGAAAAAAGTTAAAGCAAACGATTTTGTGTTAACCTTATATTATGTGTAACTATTTGTTATTTATATGTATCAAAGTATGTAAATATGTCGAAGAATATGAAAAAATAAGTATCAAATCTTTACTGGCCTACAGAATTCATTTTCTAGAAACAGTACACCCAGCTGTAGCAGGGAATAGAAGGAAGCTAGTTTGATAATGATGTTTGGTTTGTCGGGCGCTCAACTGCGCGCTCATCAGTGCCCTTACAAAGTCCCAATTTTGACACAGTCCATTTTTTTTCACAATCCATTCTAGTCACTGTCACAAATGATGATGATGATGAAATGATGAGGACAACACAAACACCCAGTCCCAGGGCAGAGAAACAGGAAGCTAGTGGAAAAATGTTCCTATGGGAGCGAATATGTTCCCCTTTAAGAGACAATGACAGAAATATGGGGCTGTGACTTCATTGCGCCTTCGTCACCAAAAACTTTTGCATGCGAACATACCAATGCGCCTTTTGAGCTTAAAGAGAGTATCACAGGGACAGTGATCAGATAGTGCTAGTCGGGGAGAAAGAGCTATGAGAGAGTGGAAACGAAAAATGTAGATAAATGGAGATAATACATAGGTTGGGGGGGGGGTAATTGGAGCCCCCCCTCCCCCCGAGACTAGCGAGTTATAAGATAAATGTATAGGGAAGGGTCTATTTTGACCTTAAATTTTAAATTCGTGGGTTTAGGGGAAGGGCTAAGTTTGATCCGCAAGAATTTTTGAGCTGCCGAGATATAGTGTAGACAATGACAGTGAGAAAGAAATACAAAACAAGACTGTATAAGTGAGAGAGGAGACAGTGGTAGTGTCATGTATTGTAAACGAATGGGAGAAATAGAAGACAGTATATGGTAGTGAGAGGGGCATGCTTAGTACGAAGCATTCACTATATTGAGAGACTGTTAAAAATGATTAACAATGTTCTGTGTTAAAAGAGCGCGAATATGTTGTCATTCCAAAACTTTTGGTTAGGGAGGTGAAATGAGGACTGATACAACTGGTTCCCACTTTCTGTCATTCTTTTAAAGAGGAACGTATTCACCTGTTTTATGCTCAGACAGGAACAGTTCGTAGGTGGTTGTTAATACTTACGTTCCATGCACCATAAAAGCATACTTGTGAGTGTGTGTGTGTGTGTGTGTGTGTGTTTGTGTTTGTGTTTGTGTTTGCAGGGCAGGGAGGGGACTATAACGAATTTGTACCACAGGGACTCCTGTTCAGTAGTTAACTATGGTACATATTCTGATTAACGAGGCCTACGATTCCATCCATTTTCCAACTTTATGTTTCCTAAAATTGCAAATCTGATTTTCAATAAGGGAATTTTTGAGCTCGATGAATTGTTTAAGAACATCTATTCGAGGTTTCGTTCTTTATAGTATTGTCTATACTATTTTTCAAATAGATGTTATCTTTGACTTTTAAAAAAGGTTAATTATGCTATAAATTTAAATTATTTCTTTCGACTGAAATGGTCACTTATTTTATGCTGTGAAATATTAAATTAAGAAAAAGCCATCATACGGTTCCACTGTCCACAAAAAATAAAAACTCATAATTTTTCATTAATACCAGAAAATATCGCAATGACAATATTGTAAGAATATTCGTTGCCTTACACCAACGATATGTGCTATCTTTCTTTGGTTTCTGAGAGTAGTGGTCTTGGAGAGCAATGGAGAGAGTGGACAGTCAAGTCAAGCGTTGGACTATTTTCTCTTGTGAAATGGAGTGAAGTATTTTTTTATGAACTGTTAACTGTGAATACTGTGCCTAACGTAAAATATCAGTTACTACAACTCTACAACGGAGAATAGAAATGCAATAACATCAATTACAAAATCAGTTTCTGTAACACGATACGATTTGTTGGAGAAATTAAAATTGACAATAAACTGCTATGGTTCATTATCTACAAATTAATGTATTAAGCGAAATATTATAAGCCCGTGTCTCTTCAGGAATCATACATCAGAATACGTTGGACGAGCAGCTGAGCCACAAATTTTTTCGAAATATTCAGATGAGTATTATTACTGATTTCTGGGCTATGCAACGACCAGTACTGGAACTTTTTTTCTGGTACATAGTTTCCTATCCGGCATTTATATATACACTTACATGTCTGATAGTGCAAACGAAGAAATGTTACTGTTAAACTTAAATCAATTCAGTAATTAATCGTTGAAATTACTGTGGGGCCGGAACTGTTAGAAATAAGAAGATAAGAAATGAGTAGTTCGAAACGGTGGTATTGCCATTTGTGTGCAGCATTCGGAGTATCATTGGTTACACAGATAATTTCTGGCTTGTTGGTATTTTTACTAACATATGGCAATTTCGGTGTCTTACACAGCATCACCAGAAATAAAAAATTACTTGGTAATGAGTACCATGTCATGTGAGCTGTAGAACAGGGATGTTTTGAGACATCGTGGAAGAACCTCTATAGGGTTAAAATCTGAAATACACATTATTAATGTTCTAAAACAAAATATACCTACACAGATATAAATTAAAGCCTTCATCCCTGTGTTTGTGTCTTCATGTTTGGGCTAATCTCAGGAACTGCTGTAGGGATTGTAATACGGTTTTCACTAGCAGAGAAACTTATTCATAAGCGAGGCGAGTATAATCTATGAATATTTAGTGGAAATTGGTTGGAGTAGGATGACTTAAAACTCCCTGAAACTGTGAAAATAATACCATTGCCATCTCGTGGCGAATTGCGAAACTTCTTGGGATTGCGTAAGATCGCCCGATTACAGGACTTGATCAGTGTGAACCTCAGTCACTGGAAGTCTGGCGCGAGCTACTACCGACTTCCTAAATGACTTTGTATGCAAGACGAATGAGATATTAAGACGATAAGAACAGATTTTTTGGCATAGAATTAATGTTCAAGAGATGTGAAGGGAAATGCGTGAAGAGGCCACGCACGTAATACAGCTTGCGCTGGAGTGGCGTTGGAGTAGGGTGATCGGCAGGTAGCGATAGCTCGCTCACAAATTCGATGTGGTCGGGCAGAACGCGCCGTACTTGCGTCGGGCGCTCGGCTAGTGGCCATAGCTTATGCTGTACTGTTGCTACAGTTGGGCAGACTGGGCAACGTGGTAGATTGCAGCCATCATTGCTTCGAGACATCACTCCAAAGACAATTAAAGATGCAATATGAGAACTGCGATCAGAGAACTTCCCTGGCGTGTGACACTTAAACTTTTTTGAGTTATGTGAAACTGATGATATTCAGTTCCCCAACTGATGATATTCAGTTCTCTGAATTTTAATCATAGCTCTATGCTTGGCCCATAAGTAAACTTACGGTATGCCAGACATGTCGTCCGTCCATATTTAGTGGTACCCATGTAAAACTAGGGTGGGTAGCTTATTTAACTTACATTTTTCGGTGAACCGGCTTTCGACTTTCTAGGCCGTCCTCAGACAACTTCAGATCGAAGTGAGGGTCCACACGGTATCAGCAGAGTTGTCACTTGCAGACTATGCTTGCATTGTTAAACACAAAACTTGAATGCCTCAGATTCATATGGATTCAATGACTACATCCTTGTCTTACGTTGTGTTTTATTTGAGTACTTCCTTCTTCGTCTTCCATTCTTATTGCCCTCTCTCGGTTCTTGTTGTCTATTACTCGTTTTTTCCTATGGCTTATTTCTATTTTTTCTCACGCCTTCGAATATCTTACTCCGTTTTACGTAGTTGAATGTATTTTCTAGATCATCAAAAGCTGTGTTCGATTGTTGATTATTCTTCAGCCTTGCGTCCATTATCGATCGCTACGTCAGAACTGCCTCTCTCGGGCCTTTACCCTTCCGAAATTTAAACTGATAATCACCTGACAGATCTTCAGTTTTGTTTTTCATTCTTCTGTATATTATTCCTGGCAGGAGCTCGGATTCATGAGCTGTTAAGCACTTACCTGCTCCTGCTATCTTCAGGATTGAATGACCTTTTTCTGAAAGTCTGGTGGTATGTCCCCAATATCGCACATTCTACGCACCAATCTGAAGGCTTGGTTGCCACTACTCCCAATTCTTTCAAAAATTTCTATGGAATGTTATATTTCCATTCTACCTTATTTGACCGTTAGTCTTCGAAAGCTACATGAAGCTCTGACTCGAATGCTGGATCCCCTATGTCATTCATATCAACCCCCATTTCTTCCTGAATCGCATCAGACGTGTTTTCGGTATACTCTTTCCACCTATTGGCTTTCTCCGTTGCGTTTAAAAGTGGAATTACCTGTTGCTGTACTAATGTTGAGTCCCTTCTTTTAATTTCATCCAAGGTTCTTTCGATTTCTATAATCAGATTCAGTCCTTCAAGTGGTTAAAATGGCTCTAAGCATTATGGGACTTAACATCTGAGGTCATCAGTCCCCTAGAACTTAGACCTACTTAAACCTAACTAACCTAAGGACATCAGACACATCCATGACCGAGGCAGGATTCGAACCTGCGACCGTAGCAGTAGCGCGGTTCCGGACTGAAGCGCCTAGAACCGCTCGGCCACAAGGGCCGCCTTTAAATCCTTCCCAACACCATTTCTTTTCCGATCACTTCACATGTTTCCTGCAGTCATTTCGATATGGCTCCTCTTCCCCTCCTATTTACTTTATGCATGTGTGACTTATATTTCTCTATTCCCGAAATTGCCTGAACAATTTTGTATTTCCTGTTTCCGGTGGTCAATTGAAGACTTTCTTCTCTTACTCACGTTTTCTCTGCACTTACCTTCCTTGCACCTATGTTTGTCTGTCTTCAGTTATTCTCCTTCATACAGAAGTCCATTTTCCATCAAGTCGACTCCCTATCGTGGTGCTCACTATCGCAGTATCTATAGCCTACGAGAACTTCAGGCACATCTCAGCATTTCTCAGTACTTCAGTATCCCTGTCTCTGTCTTGGTACAATGATTGTTCTGCACGGTTCTCTTTAACCTCAGCCATTTCTTCATCGTTATTGAGCCGTGATCCGAGTCTACATCAGCTCCTGCGTAAGTTTTACTATCGAACATCTGCTTTTGGAATCTCTGTCTGACCATGATGAAATTCACCTGGAACCTTCTCATATCTTCATGCATTTTCTAAATATACCTCCTTCCCTTGCGATTTTTGAATACTGCACTCGCTATTACTAGCTGAAATTTACTGCGGAACTCAATTAGTCTTTCTCCTCTCTCACACGTACAAGAAGCCCCTACTCTCCCGTAACTCCTTCTTCTATTCCTTCCCCTACGACAGCGTTCCAGTTTCCCGTGATAATTTCCCTTTAAATACCGAATTTCCCGGTCTGTATCCTCATACACTTTATCTGTTCATCTTTTGCTTTTGAGTCGGCGTATGTATCAGAAATATTGCTGCGGGAGTTAGTTTGTTGTAGATTCTGTTGGTAACAACCGTATCTCTGAACTGTTCGCAGTAACTCGCTTTCTGGCCTGTCTTCCTTTTCGTGACTGAACCTTTGCATTTCCTTTCTATATTTTCCGACTTCCCTACCACGTTCCAAATTCTAACACTTCATGCTAGATTCATTGTATGTTACTTTTCTGTTGGTTACTCAATCTTTTTCTCCACTTTACCTTCCCCTTGGCAGTTCCATTCCGAAGATTTGAATGGGAGACTATTCTGAAATCTTCTGTCAATAGGCAATTATCAATTACAAGCCACTTTTCATGCAGATGAACATTAAATGCCTTTAATGCAGTGGTATGACAGAAATTAAACGAAAATTCAAGAGAGCGATTAAAATTCAGAAAGAAAAAAATATAAGTGATGAGATTCGCTGGTGATGTTGCTATCCCCAGTGAAAGTGAAGAAGAATTAGGGAACTTGGTTAGTGGAACGCACTAATGAGTACTGAATGTGAATTCGGAATAAACAGTAGACAGACTGAAGTAATGAGTAGGAAAAATAAAAAAGGAATTACTACGCAGTACAGTCTTATAGCGTTGTTGGTGAGGAACTCGCAATCGATCAGCGATTTAACTAATTAGTCATGCGCACTTTTAATTGCAATCCCGTCACATTTTAGATGTTGCGTGTATTCTAATGAGGTTTGGCCAATTTGCTTATTGGCCGTTAAATTCCGTGCTGGCGTTGGCTGATATGTCGCAGGGTCTGCTGTGTCACGTGCACAAAACACGTTTCACGTCCGTCTGTAATTGCTGTCGACTTCTGTTCATTCGTCACTATAGCAGCTGTCCGGATGAGCGTCCCAATTCAAACTACTGTAATACAAAACACGTTCTACGCCATATACACTAGTAATATGTCTCATCCTGACTGTAAACTCTGTCATGACAGAAATGGCCGTTCAATCGAGCACTGATAACTTGTATTTATTGGCCTCTGTATTTGCCGCTGTATGAGAATCGCTGTTATTTCATGGCCAGTTTTAAATGTTTATTGTATGCTTCACATCGAGTTTAAATGATCTGTTCGCTTAAAAGAACATAACAGCCATGGAACATACATCTACTATTTTACAACAGTCTACATAAATTTGAGTTTGTGTTGGCAAGTGCTCGTATGCTCGTAACGATCTGAAGAGGAAAGGCATCCTTACTGGGAGAGAAATATTATAAAGGTATTCAAGTTACTCAGAATTAGTTATACGGCACAAATTATTTCAATCAGTAAAAGTTTGTAATCCAATAACGATGGAAAACAGTAACTCGAATTTCCATATTTAAGCGCCCCTGAAGCTATACCATTTCCAGTTCGTATTTGCTGTTTTTCGATTGTGCAATAATGAATACTGAATAACTTTTATTGCCATAAAGTGTAGAGTGGTTATAGCTTTCTGAGCCTATCTAATATCCACCCCTTCCTCTCACAACACTGTTCACAAAATCATTTAAAAATTTTGTGGCATAATGCATTTCTCTTGCAGATGAATTTCACTTCGTCCTTTCTGATCCTAGTAGGCCCACAAACGTGCTTCTAGTTACTTGGAAATTATTTGGACAGAAATTAATATGGAAGAGCTGCGCAAAATTTTGCGACTGGTTCACAGTTAAGGAAAAGCACAACGTATATTAATTATTAAAAAATGTCACAAACCTTAAGCTTTAATGTTCGTGGTGAATGGAATTCAGCTGCTACCTTTTAAAACGACGGCTGGATTAAAGTTAGTTCTTAATGTGTCCTCTCGGTTTCAGAGATAAAAGTCATTGATGACAATGAATATGATGCACTAAGTTATGTTAATCTCTTTTGCTGGATACACGGTATAGTAACATCGTTTCAAAGCTACGAACAAGGTAATTCAAGTTCCCCTTTTCTTTACTAAGCGAGTTGTACTTTTAGACTCACCAGCGGCGTAACAGCTCAATTTTCAGTAATAAGCACATAAACCATGTACTCCCACTTTACCTTCTCAGTTACATAGGCAATTAACTAGTGGATGACGAAAAAGGTTGCAAGTATACTGAAAATTCTAGCACAGGAAAACATCTCCGTTTTACTACCACTGCGGTCAGGATCCATTGACAAAACACACACCATCAGTTTCTTCGGTGTTAGTCACCTACCTGAGCCTTTTTAAAAAGTTCATATTTGATACGATTTGCTGACGGCTTATGTTTCCACATTTATCTTATCCTCACCAGCAACTTTGTGAGATTACAAGGGATTCTGCATTGTGTAAGACACCTTTATGGGGGAAAGATTCGACGAACTCTCTGTGAATGACGATAAAAGTTAGTGATTATTGTGAGCACCCTTTGTAATAACAACATAACTGGAAAACCACAGCGAATCTGTCTCAGCGCATTGGTGCGAAAGGACGTTGTACCTATGTGAACTCGCATGTTGTGTACGACTATTGTGCGATCGTTAGGCCTACTGATGCTGCCACAGTGAAATGTCGAATACTGTTGCATCAATTAATATTTATTTCATTCAAATGTAGTGACATGTGGAAGCTGTAGCTTCCATGTCTTTACTGTACACCTGAAGTTACAGTGAAAACACTCAAGCTATTAATTTACAAGTACGTCTGGACTTCATAATTTTAGAATTTTGCAACCTGGACTCCATAGGATGAGTTAAAGCAGTCCCCATAAATAGCACTGTAACTTCTGAACTTCCTCCTCTTGCTGCTTCTTTCGGTTTCAGAGAACCATTTTACTCAGACAGCCCCTACCATCACATGTACACCATTCTTACAATAGTTTCTGTGCAGAATTTTCATGTTGTCTAATTTAGTCAGGTGAATCTTTCACAGCCTTCGACATTTAACGCACGATAATATAAAAATACATAAAAATAATTAAAACCAGAGTTTTTAACAGTTTTAAATTCATTTTCCTCTATAAAATCCCGTTTGAATAAAAATTTTTGTAAAACATGTGGTTGATTATATTGAACGTATGCGAAGAGAGTCAGCACGAATGGTTACAGGTTTATGCGACCCGTATTTTGTGGCGGTGGTGCAGTATTACAGAGATGCTGAAGGAGCTGAACTGATGGATGCAAGGAGATAGATGGAACTATCCCCAGAAAGTTTGCTTAAAAAAGTTTCAAGAATCGTCATTGATGGCTCTAGGAATGAACTACAACTCCCTACGTACCCCTCTTGTAGAGATCGTGAGGACAAGATCAGAATAATTAAACTTCGCGGGGAAGCGTTTAAACACCAGTTGTTCCCACGTTTCATACGTGAAAGGAACACGATGAAGCCGTAATAACTGGTACAATCGGAAGCACCCTCTGGTATGAGATTCACAATTGTTTGCAGAGTATTGATGTGTATGTAGGTGTAGGTAGACACAGGCGGTGAACAAGAGCGTCCTCATTCTATACTGTTGCAGAACTGTGCCAAGGAAACCTGTTCCTGGCTTTCGGCAATCAATATGTGGGCTTCTCGTGGCTACAGCTGGCTTTAGGGTTAGCAGCCACCCAGTCATCGGGGGGAAGATGGTTGAACAAAGAGCCTTAGAAGGCGTCTGACATAACTGAACAGGGGCTTATTTCTGTGGACTGCCCATAGAGGCAGTCAGTAGTCATTGCTGCGTCGGGTGAATGATTACAAAGCGCAGAACAGGACCACAGCCATAACCCGTTTAACAATGAAATTCACCAAACAGCCGTGCAATTGAGATGTTATTTTATTTTATTTTCGCTACCAGTTTCGGCAATCCATTATGCCATCTTCAGACCCCAAAGTGCATTTCTCAAAATAATCGATATTGGCATGCTGGGGCTATACGTTTCCTGCAAGTCGTGAATTCGTATCTCAAGTGCTTCCTTCGAAGAATTGAGTATTTATTTTTGAGAGGTGAAATGGGCGTGAAGATGGCATAATGAATTGTCAAACTGGTAGCGAAAACAAAATTAAATAACATCTCAGTTACACGGCTGCTTAGCGAATTTCATTGTCAAATATTTGACCAGCCACTGTCAAATATCCACAATGGACCAACAGAGCCCATAACGTATTCCAGACTGCTGACTGGAAGCTGGAAAACGGTGCAGTGACGATTGTCTTCTAGCTCCAGGATAGCAAGGTGTCTATTTTTTGAGGCCACATCTATTAATTTATGTCCATATAGGTGACTTTTGTGTTTCAGCTGTCAGTGATATCGTTAAATGGGGAGGAAAACAAATAGGGTCACCAAGGCGACTAGAGGATGGACGGGGGAACATTTTTTTAAACATTTATACGCCTTGTCGAAGGGGGCGGGTGTCTTTGTGTCTAGATTGTGGGTCTATGTATATAGGCTGCAATACAAATAATAATTCGAGGTAAAATTATTTCTCTCCCTACATTTTGATATACGTTGAATATCAAGCAATTTGTAACAAAGGCATTAAAGAAGAATCGGCGTGGAAAGAAACGTGTAGCGAACACTAACTAGAAGAAGAATGTACAGGAGTTCAAGATATGTTTTAAGACATCAGAGAAAAATTTCTATGGTACTAGAGAGTACTATAGAAGGCAAAGGTTGTAGAGGATTGTAGAGATTGGAACATAACCGAAAACATGGGTGAGGGTATTTGGTGTAAGGGCTACTCTGAGATGCTGACGTTGCAGGGAAACTAGTGCAAGGCCGCATCAAACAAATTACAAGAGTAATTTTATAAAAAAATCACAATTACAATTAAGAAAATTAGAACTGCAAGGTGTAGGCTATTTATGAGTAGAAGAGGTGATAGAAGCTGTGATGGCAGTGAAAAACAGAAAACCTTACAAACACAGCATCTACAATGAGTTCTTCTATTTGAGACCGCTAAAGCTATTCAGCATTTATTGGAAAGGAAGTGTCATACCAATAGCATGACAACAAGGAAAAGTTATACGGCTGTTTAAAAAACGAGACTGAAGTGATGTACAGATTTGCGGAGGGATTAGCCTGTTGGATGCACCATACAAGACTTACACTAAGAACCTGAACAACATATTAAAAGTAATAGGCAAGTATTTATTAAGTAAAGAAGAAATGGTTTACCGTAGAGGAAGGTCGACAGCAGGAGCAGTATTTGTGATGAAACAGGTCTTTGGAAAACATGAGGAATTTAAACGACCCACTTAGTACTTGTTGGTCTGAGAAACACATTGGATAAAGTTACTGGAAAGAAACTGTGGAGAATAATAAAGAAAAGAAGGTTCTATCTCCATTTAAGAAACACCTGTACGAAGCCTATACGAAAGCATACGATCACGTTGGATGTAAACAGAGACAGACTAGTTTGAATTGTGTTTCATCCGCAGGCAATGTTATAGTTTTAACAGAGAATAAGAGTTCTCTATAGAAGAAGTTTACCTTCTGAGAAAAATAGTTGGAGACTTCAATACGAATATAGTCACAATTAAACTTTTACAGAACGGGACCCCATAAGATCAAAAATTGAGGTGAATTATTCAGGGATAAAATAGACCAGTCATTCTAATTATCTGGGTTGTCACATCACATAGACTGAACGAAAATATAGACAAGAAAGTAACAAAATTAGGAAAATAGGTGGGACAATGAATAGATGCTTACGAAACAAGACACAAAGAACAGCTCAAATGAAACTTTCTACAATAACTGGCGTCTTCACACTACTCTACGGAAATGAGTAGTTTACCATTTACAAGCGAGAAGAAAGTAAGATTCAGACAGCTGAAATGAGATTTCTTAAGGCTGTGAAACGGTGCATCAGAATACACAGATTAAGAAACATTGACGTAAGAGAGGAATTAAAAAATATTTAGTGAAACAAAAAAAACTGAAGCCACAGAAGAAAATGGAAGGAAAAGAATGGCTCTGAGCACTATGGGACTTAACTTCTGAGGTCATCAGTCCCCTAGAACTTAGAACTACTTAAACCTAACTAACCTAAGGACATCACACACATCCATGCCCGAGGCAGGATTCGAACCTGCGACCGTAGCGGTCGCGCGGTTCCAGACTAAAGCGCCTTTAACCGCTTGGCCACACCGGCCGGCATGGAATGAAAATCTCGACAGAATGAACAATGTCACACTACATTAGAAGACCAAAAATTATAACGGGACGAAGAAGTCCTATGAGGCCAAGAACTGGACAACTCAACAAGCAATGGCAGAAGTAAAGGAGAAATGTAGTTTTATCTGACTGAACAATTTCGTAGAATTTTTGTGTTCACGTAGTATTTATTCCGCTCCGACTCAGGATATTATTGGAGAGGTTACTCATAGCCATATCCAACATATAACCGCTTAGAGTCGATCCTGGTAGCCATCCATCGCTGAAGTATTTGTTAAGTGACGTACAAAGGTTGCAGTCTTATGCACGGAATACCTCAACTTTGCAATTTGAAACATCATTGTAATTTTGATGTTGTGTTCTCCTTTCTAGGCAAGCTTTACTCCTGAAATAACTGTTAACACTACCGCACGATGATTCGTAACTATGTTCCATTTTAGATTATGCATTACACATGCAATCATTTCCAGTAACCTCAGTAACACGTTTGAAACATTAAGAGATCAGAGTTCCTTACGTTGCGTTGTCATAGTGTTCTCTATTACTGATGTATGGGTTTACAAGCTCCAAGAGAGAGTCAAACGATTCACCATATTTTACGAATCCTGCTTGATATACGATAGCGAAAAAAGTATGAGAGTTGTAAATCGCGACGTAGCCATCACAATAAATTTTGGAAGTAAACTGTGCATGTAATTCATTAATGATCAATGGAATGGATTAAAAATTTATTGACTCAGTGTATTTACTGATTCACTTTAAGAGCTTTGTAGAAATGATTTACAAGTCCCTCATGGTGAAACTGGGAAATATACAGCGACCAACATGACAAATCAAAATTGTGTTTCAGACACAAGTGATTAGGTAAGATTCACATTCTGTTAGCCTAAATGCTGGGAAATGAGGAGCATCAATTCAATAACGTGAATGAGTATGTAAAAAACCAGGTACTGTCTTTGCTAAATATATATACTATTTCGCTTGTGATATTGTGCTATCGGCTGGGGCCTAATAACACCGTAGTCAACATGAATAATAATAACAGTAATAATAATTACACTGCTGAAAACATTAGTGCACTCTTTAAGATGTTTCCAATTCACTCAAGATTTACTGTCGCAACAGTGTATATGGAGTCCATAATTGATTACATTTACAGATCAACAGCACCATTCGTTATGAGGTACAAAGTATCGACCCACGCTGGAACACCCATATTAGTTCGTGGGTAGCCTGACGGGCAGCGATGCAGGCACTAACTGTGGCATCCAGTCGATCGTACAGTTGGCGAATACTGTCGTGTGACACATTATTGCACGCCTGCTTGACCTGTTCACGTAGTTCCGTAAAAGTTGTTGGCCGACGGGTCGCACTAGTCACTCCTTATCCCATCGTATCCCACACGAGCTCGACTGCAGACAAGTCCGGAGATGGTACTGGTCAGGGAAGTTGCTACACGTCTTGCAGACCACATTTAGTTTCACGGAAGGTGTGGGGCTGAACAATATGGCCTTGGAACAACACATCACCGTCGAGTTGCAGGAACGGCAAAATAAAGGGTCTAACAGAAACAGTTTCGCAACAGTTCGCGTCGACACGTCTGGACTCATAATATCTCTTATCTTTGCTGTGGTCACTGCACGACCTGCAAGTGCTGCCCTTACAATACGACAATCCTGGAGGGCGACTATGCTGCTTGGATGTCCAGAATCTGTCTACGCATGTGAGAATGTTCACGTGACCACCGATACCAGCGTCGTATCACAGCTGACACAGCACGTCCATCTTGTGTGGAAGCCCTCTGAAAGGATCATCCCGCCACTTGGAAGGTCACAATTTGACCCGTTTGAAACTGGCTGTAGTAAACACGAGTGCGTCTCTGTGGCATGGTTGCCTGCCTGCTTCACACTGTGACTTCTCGCTGTGAGCATTCCCTATTCAAGGGGAGACACAAATGATGATGTAGTAGCTATACCGCTACGCTGTCTGTTGGCGCACGACGTTGAAACGTTAACAGTAGTACATCTAATATCCCCCGGGTGCCATATGCCGTCATAGGATCAAAATCAGCGTCGTCTTTTCAGGTCCACTATTTTTTCTTCCGGCAGTGGATTATTCTGGTAATGAAACATAACTAAGAGAAATTATAGGTAGGTTGATAGAATACATATTAAACAATCAACGAATAGTTAATTGCGTATGTGAGTGCGTTATGGGTGGATAAACAGTGTGATGGAGGCCAAGACCTGAATACAGTATGAAGGTTGAAATGAATGTAGGTAATGGCGAAGTTTAGAGTAACGTAGAGAGCTGCATCAAAATGGTCTTCTGACTGAAGGCTAGCACAACAACGAAAATACAAAACATGGACCGAGGTGAAACGTTAGAAAATGCCTAGGAAGAAGTCGTTAAACTGCACGGTTTTCGCCATTAACTTTTAATTCACAACAACCAGCGTAATATCGAAAGAAACTCTTAGAAGCATCTAAGCGGGTAGTAATTAACTCTTACAAGCATCTAAGAATCAGTAATTATAAGGCACTTATGATATGTGGTAACACGTGATTCAAGAAGAATGGGAAATCAGATTGATACAACCCTAGCATAAAAATGTCGACTGAGGACTGTAATTTTTATTAGTGCTGAAAATTCTCCAGGACAGAGTACAAAATCCCCTGAAAAACTATTTTTAAAATACTGAGGTTGTTTCAAGTATGAACAATCCTGCATTAAAGAGATTTTGAACGTAAATGGTTCAAATGGCTCTGAGCACTATGGGACTCAACTGCTGTGGTTATCAGTCCCCTAGAACTTAGAACTACTTAAACCTAACTAACCGAAGGACATCACACACATCCATGCCCGAGGCAGGATTCGAACTTGCGACCGTAGCAGTCCCACGGTTCCGGACTGCGCGCCTAGAACCGCGAGACCACCGCGGCCGGCCTTGAACGTAAATAATAGCGGTGAATACAATCAGTGAATCTATAAAGAATGCAGTTGTCATTACAATGAAATTAATGTGAGAAGTATCATGTCCATTCAAAACAAAAACTGAACTAAGATACTTGCAAAGGTTATCACATTTACTGTTTAAATATGCGCTAGAAAATAATATGAAAATAAAAGCAGTTGAGAAACAACCTTAACCAAACATTCTAGGAATACAGGGAATTTTAGCAAACGGACTTTTGGCGGTGTATTTTAGGTAATTTTAGAGAATATGCCACAAGGAAACAACTATTCCATTAGTGTTTTGGGAAGTAAAGCACCAATAGTTAAAAGAAAATTCGAAGAAATATCAGTAGAATCAAGAAAGAACACAATAGGAGATATATGTTGGCAAAGCAAGTGTAAACAATGAGAAAGCATGAAAAGCAATGAAAGATGAAATCTGTTGTTTGATCAATATGGAATTAAAAGTAAGGAAATAATACTTAAATAGAACAGCGACATTCAGGTTATCGCGAAATACGGTTTCATCACCGTAAGTGAAGATTCAGTGCTGTTTTATCATCTCTATATAAATGTGCGAAGTAGGTTTGAGTTATTGTATTACCATGAACCACAAATTTATTACATACCATAAATTTAACGCTGCGCAATAAGCTCTCCTCCGCTTACACAGTGAAGTATGGAAGCTACTGTAGAATAAATAACTTCAATCAAACTGTGAAGGGTACTGGCATGGTTACGTCAGTAGAGTGTTTACCAGACAAAGGCAAATGTTCTTTGTCTACTTCTGGCATGGAATACGTCTCTAATACGTCAGGAAAGTTGCTGTCTACCACATTTACTACTGTGCTGTAGACACTATATAAAACTTTACGTTTTCTTATTATCACATGATGCTTTATACTAAAGTAGGCTTTAACTCATCAGTCTTAGACATTTTCCTAAAAAATTAATAATTTTATTGTATCCTCATCTTTTTTGTTATTGCGACAAGTGATTGTTTCCTTTATAAATCAACATTTATCATTCATTTCCATCTACATTATTCTTTCAGTTTCTTTGTGTAGTGTGTAATAGAGCTCTGCATTCGCTTGGCAGATCTGCGTGAGTAGCGTTCGTTCACATCTTAGATTTCCCGTGATCTCGCTACATTGCCCTTTGAAAGGGCGTGGTTGACTCCTGCCCAGTCTTTGAAACATTCTTAGCTTGTGCTCCATCTCTAATGACCTCAATGACGACGGGACGTTACACGCTAACACTCGTCCTCTTCTTCTTCGTTCTCATCATTCGCTACGCATGCACACGCGGAAACACGCGGCAGGCACTTTCCTCAATCACTATCACTCCGCGTTCGCTCACTGAGCTAACAAAATATAGACTCTATAAAACTTCGTCGAAACTAAGCGGCGCAAATGGGCCCGGAGAACGTTGGAATGGTTTAGAACTAGAATTTATTTTTAGCTGCCGATTTCACAAGTTGTATAAGGAGAATGTGAATACTGTATATCTGAGGATGAACAACTGTTACCACAGTGAATGAGTATGACCATGTGAAACGAAAACTAAAGTGATAACTGCACACTGAATATTACTAAAGGTTATTAATATAGCTGTCGAACTGTAAATTTCTGTGAAGTAACAGATATAGAAATAACGCTCGCATTCAATCAGAAGCTAAAATCACATTCAGGTTTAAACATATTTTTGACAGGACAAACTAAAAGCATTTACGTGAGAGGCTGACAATTGTCTGTGATCGTCAACAATGTTTATAATTAACAACAAAAACTCTTCAATCCACGTACATTTAGGTTCTCGTCAGTAAATTCAGAAAATTTAACGAATGTTTGGGGTTCAATAACTCGTTGGCCGTATGATTTTCTCTGTTATTTAAAGCTTCTTTCACCTTTAACAACGAGGAAAATGCTAGATCAAGTTGCAAATGTAGGCCCACTCTAAATTGCTGCGTAGGTCGTCTCAGAGATGGGAGGAAGTCAAGGGCACACAACAACGCCGAGTAAAGCAGTGCAGTCCGCAAACCAACTTTCTGGTTGAGAACAGCTTTACTAGCTTTAAAGTGTAACAAAAGCATCAAGAAAATTCTTCGCATGGGGATGACCTTATCAGTTAATATTGTCGACGCGATCAAATTCAATCGGTTCTGCACTTGCCAATACTTCCTCCTCTCCCTACTAAAATGTGGTGGTACTCTACGTCAACAGAGAATACAGCTAATAGAAACTCTTAATCTATAACACCATTCTCCGTTCTACCGAGGTTAGTAACATTATCGGATGGTGGAGAGAAGACAAGGATTCCTGGTCAGACGAGTATAATGAGGTTAATATCAACAGCAGAAGAAAATGGTATAACGGGAGTAGAACTCGTTATGAGTGGGATGCTGGGCGGAGAGTGTGTTACTGTGAACAGTTCAGTGATAGAATGGTTTTTATCAGAATCGACAGTAGACCAACACAGACATCGATAGTTCAGGTATATATGCCAACGTTGCAACCTGAAGATGAAGGATTAGAGTAAGTATATGAGGATATGGAAACTGTACTACAGTATGTAAAGGGAGATGAAAATCTAACAGTCATGTGGGACTGGAACGCAATTGTAGGGGAAGTAGTAGCAGAAACGGTTACAGGAGAATATGGGCTTGGACCAAGAAATGAGAGAGGAGAAAGATTAATTGAGTTATCTAACAAATTTCAATTAGTAACAGCGAATACTCTGTTCAAGAATCACAAGAGGAGAAGGTATACTTGGAAGAGGCCAGGTGATGCGGGAAGATTTCTGTTAGATTACATCTTGGTCAGTCAGAGATTCCGAAAATAGATACTGGATTGTAAGGCGTATCCAGGAGCAGATACAGACTTCGATCACAATTCAGTAGTGGTGAACAGTACACTGAAGTTCAAGAGATTAGTCAGGAATAATCAATACGCTAAGAAGTGGCATACGGAAATACTAAGGAATGACGAAATACACTTGATGTTCTCAAAGGCTACAGATACAGCAATTAGGAATAGCTCAGTAAGCAGTACAGTTGAATAGGAATGGACATCTCTGATAAGCGCAGTCACAGAAATTGGAAGCAAAAACATACGTACAAAGAAAGTAAGTGGGAAAAAACCATGGGTAACAGAAGAAATACTCCAGCTGATCGAAGAAAGAAAGAAGTACATTAATGTTAAGGAAAATTCAGGAACACAGAAATTCAAGTCGCTGAGTAATGAAATAAATAGCAAGTGCAGGGAAGCTAAGACAAAATGGCTTCATGCAAAATGTGAAGTGATCGAAAAAGCAATGGATTGTCAGGAGGACTGACTAAGCATATACCTTCGGTGAAATTAAAAGTAAGGTTGGTAACATTAAGAGTGCAACGGGAATTTCACTGTTAAATGCAGGGGACAGAGCGGACTGACGGAAAGAGTACACCGAAGGTCTTTATGGGAGGGAAAATGTGATAGAAGAAGGCTTCTATAAGAGGGAAGATACGTATGATTTGATAGAAGAAGAAACAGGATTCGACTTACAAGACACAGGATATCGAGTATTAGAATCAGAATTTAAAAGAGCTTTCGAGTACTTAAGATCAAATAAGGCAGAAGGAATTCTTAAATTTCCATCAGAACTTCCAAAATTATTTGAGAAAGGGGCAATAAGACGATTGTCGACGTTGGTGTGTAAAATATATGATTCTGGCAACATACCAACTAATTTTCGGAAAAATATTGTCCGCACAGTTCCGAAGGCTGCAAGAGCTGGCAAATGCGAGAATTATCGCACACAATCAGCTTAAAACTTCATGCATCCTACTTGCTGAAGAGAATAATATACAGAAGAATGGAAAAGAAAAATGAGGATGCGTTAGGGGACAATCGGTTTGGCTTTAGGAAGGGTAAAGCCGCCAGAGAGGCAATTCTGATGCTGCCGTTGATAATGGATGCAAGACTAAAGAACAATTAAGACACGTTCATATAATTTATTGTGGCGGGCCGCATCGTACCCGTCAGAAGAATGATGACTCCAAAAAAGTCGGATGTCGACGTCACTTTGATTTAATTGTGGAATTTGTTATTGTTTGCACTGCTATGAAAATAATGAACAAATTGAGAGCCCAGTAGCTGAAAGTGATTAACATCAACAGACTTTAAATATACGTTTCTGGAATGCTGCTGCACGTCCAAAGTAATCCGAAAGTGTTTTAGGACTAACTCTGAGTAAGCTTTTCGTTAAACAATGGAGTGGATTTTCGACCAGACATGCATGTATGAAGTTCAATAGGGCTTTGGGATTGTAAAATATCGGGTCACTGGGTCTGAGTGGGCAAAAAGACCACTGGAAAAATTTTTTCGTCTTTCTACACCAACTTCAATTATTGCCCCAATGCCTTACCCAAACAATTTACCTGTATTGCTGTCCATGACCAAGGGAGGTTTGCAACGACCTATAGATAGATAATAGCCAAAGGAATCGGGTCCCCTACGGAGGGAATTTTTGCTCAGCAAGATTATGATTTGAATCTCTTATATCATTGTTCTGAAATAGAATGGTTTCAGAAGATATAGTATACTGGCATTTTGCATGAGTAGAATTTGTTCTCTGTAGTTTATGACAATGGCAAATCTTCAAAAATGAAATAATATTCTGATGAGAATTTTAAAAAGGAGTAGTTCTGAAAACTAATTTAAAAGTAACAATAAGTATATTTTCTTATTATTAGAAACGAGATTAATCACTGTGACAAATAAATATATTTCTTCTTGTAATTGAAATATTTAGAATAATTATTTTCATTTGTTATTCTTGAATAATTACTAAAATATTTTATCTGTGTTCGTCATTCGTCAGTTGAAAAAATTTTGTCCTGCTCTGGTGGTAAGTTAAGTGCATGTCGTATGAGCATATAGCGAGCGCTTGACATCCATCTGCACGCGGAGAAGCGCTCACTCGGCAGCTTCACGCTGTACGAGAAAATATGCATGTTCTTGTAAGCTAATCTAACTTTTACTGTCTGACAGATAATTGAACCAAATTTTGCACATTTTGTCTTTATGCTATTGAATGCAATGTGGATTGTTCAATTTTTTTGGCCAAGTAATTTGATCAGGACGTTGCTGGGTACTTTCGGAATATATTCTTTCTCTTGAAGAACATTTTTGCCGAGATTACTTTGCGTATCACTTTCAGAAAGTCGCAAGTTATTCTTAGTAATTACATAGATCTGTGTAACAGCTTTTAAATGTCAGTGTCCTCCCCCTTAGCTGAGTGGTCAGCGCGGCGGAATGCCAAGCCAAGAGGACCGGGTTCGACTACCGGCTGGGGCAGGAGATTTTCACCGCTCAAGGAGTGGGTATTCTGTTGTCCTCAGCACCACTTCATGCCCATCTGCTACGCACAAGTCGCCCAATGTGGCATGGCACTTGGGCGAACTTTCCAAAATGGGGGACTCCCGGCCTACAATTCCGTTCGCTCATTTTCATTTTAATACCAGTCTTAGAACTCTCACAATATTTTTAAAAATTTATGTGTATGATATATAATCATTTTTATTACACATAAATTTAAATAAATTTGTCAGTATTTAACTTTGAAAGCTTTTGTATCACAGGATGTTGAGCTATGTTATACTCAAATTCTGTAGCAAATTTCAACTTTTTATCTGCAGTCATTCAGCAAAAGACATTTCTTCTGTCTGTCTATCTATCTATCTATCTATATCCGGATCCCGCTCCAGCTACTGCCGGGTCTGGGTGCTGACGAGTCCTCTCCATTTGGCTCGGTCCTCCCACCACTGTTCTTCCTCCACTTGCTGCCAGGTCACACCTCTCCTTTCCACAGATATTTTCACTCCCGTTTTCCACCGTGTTCTTGGGCGCCATCTAGGTCTTTTTTCATCCATCTTTAGTTCTTCTATAATTTTGGGGAGTATTTGCCCACGTATCCTCTTAACATGCCTGTACCATCTTAATCTCTTTTTTTCAATTACTTCTCTCATATTTTCTTGTTTAAGGTCCTTTCTAATATCTACATTCCTTACTCTGTCCATACTGGTTTTTCCATTAACAGCTCTGAGAAATTTCATTTCCCCTGCTTGCAGTCTCTCCTCCATAAGTGAGAATAGGGAAGTAATAACTCCTATAATAACTCCTATACAGTGAAAAATGAAAGTTGTGGGAAATGTCGACAAAAGATTTCATTAGCATCTATGCCAGGGGCAGTACCTTGATGTTGGCCATAGCTATACATCTGGCCTGTTTGGTTTTAAAGCAGCTCTTTTCTTCTAGCCTGTTCCTTAAAGATAGTAGATGAGCCAAATGTTGTCTTTGGGCATCTCTTGTAAATGAGGATATCAAAACTTGTGTTCGACCATGTCTACATTTCTTTAACAAATCGTACTTAATTGCTTCGTAAACGGGCTCACAGCTTTCTATACTCTAAAGGTGTTTTCCCTGATGGCAGGAAATAATGAAATATCGCAAACAAGGATACAGTCGTATAGAAAGGGAGGGATGGCACTGCGCGATTTTTCAAACAACGTGGCATTTTCATAACTTGTACGCGAATTAAACTCTGAAGACTAGACACAATATTTTTATCATTTTAACTATTTTTACACACATTGCAGTTTAAGTGAGGAAGCATCAATCATCTTCGGCAACTTTGGCTAGAATATGGAAAGTGTATTCCTGATATCTCCCGCACGCAGCAGATGCGCGTGGACCACTTTGATGTGCCATGCACAGCAGGGCTCTGTTATATAGAGAGAAATAGTCTCATCGTAAACTGTTTCCGCAGTGTTAATGAACGAAGGTTTGTATAAACTGCGATTTTAGAGGCCACAGTCGACGGGTGTGGTACGATATTAGCATCAAGCGTATTGTTGACGGCAGTAGAAAACACTACACACAAATAGAGTCATCCTAAAATCTGCAGTCACTTTCGTGCACGAACTCTGCTGGATGAACTAGGGGTGCATGGGTGAATTAAGCTTAAGTAGGAAGCGTGTGGACATTTCTTACTCAATCGCTACTACAAACAATTCGTTGGCACCCACGGTCGCCATCAGCTCAGTTACTTTCTGCAGTCTTGCCATGCGTGAGTGAAAGCAGTGTTATGTACAGATGACGTGAACTGATCACAGAACATTTTCTTTGTCAGGTTTCAACCTCTCAACAAGTGTTCGTAATAATTCAAACAGCGGCAGCATTAAGTTCACATAATATAATTTTCACATGCACAATTAGTTTAAAATTATTCTGACACGCGGAACTCATGAGCAGGCTGTTACTGGCCTACGACTTTAGCATGTGTAGCTCAGGTCGTAATGCAATCATACAAAGCTCAGCCGAACATATATAACTTAGCGGGATCATGTTCGCCAAGGCCACATTTACACGGGCGTGTTGAAAAGTAATGCTTTCAAATCTTTATATGAAACCTCTTTTAAATAAAATAAACGTTATTAACATTCTACATTTTTATTCTTCATGTCTACGTATTTATTTCTGAACATAGTCACCCAGACGATGAACACATTTCTCCCAACGAGAGACATAGTTTGTTGACATAGTCACTGTAGAATGTTGGGCTTTTAACTACGGAGCCACAAGCTCATCTGCACTTGCGCCGTTTCATCATTATCAAGTCGAAGTCCTCAAGGAGTTCTTTAAGTTTTGGAAACATATTAAAATCGGTTGGGGACAAATAGGGGCTGTACAGAGGTTGATCGATGATGGTGAAACAAAGGCGTCAGCATTATTGCAGATGTCGCAGCGCTTGCGTGTGGATAGGACAGCCATGCTGTAGGGGAGGATGCTCCACGTGTGGACGACTTCTTCGAATTCGATACTCGATTAGAGACGCTGTTTCTCACACAAGAACAGTTATATTACCAAACACACTGTTACATGCCACTACACTGAATATCCAAAGAAAATATTACACCTGTCTAATATCGTGTAGGGCCCCGGCGAGCACCCAGAAGTGCCACAACACGACGTGGCATGGACTCGATTAATGTCTCAAGTAGTGCTGGAAAGAACTGACACGATTAATCCTACAGGGCTGTCCATAAATCCGTAAGAGTACGAGGGGGTGGAGATCTCTTCTGAACAGCACGTTGCATGGTAACCCAGATATGCCCAATAATGTTCACGTCTGGGGAGTTTGGTGCCCAGCGGAAGTGTTTTAACTCAGAAGAGTGTTCCTTGAGCTACTCTGTAGGAATTCTGGTCATGTGGGGTGTCGCATTGTCCTGCTGGAATTGCCCTAGCCCGTCGGAATGCACAATGGACATGAATGGATGCAGGTGAAGAGAAAGAATGCTTACGTACGTGTCATATGTCAAAGTTGTACCTTGATCTATCTGGGGTCCCATACCACTGCAACTGCACATGCCCCACACCATTACAGAGCCTCCACCAGCTTGAACAGTCCAGTGCCGACATGCAGAGTCCATGGATTCGCGAGGTTGTCTCCACACCCGTACACGTCCATCCGCTGGGTACCATTTGAAAGGAGACTCGTTCGACCAGGCAACATGTTTCCCGTCAGCAGTCCAATGTTGGGGTCGACGGGCCCAGGCAAGACGTAAAGATTTGCGTCGTGAAGTCAGCAAGGGTACACAAGCGGGGTTTCGGCTTCGAAAGCCCATATCGATGATGTTTCGTTGAATTGTTCGCACGCTGACACTTGTTGATGGTCCAGCATTGAAATCTGCAGCAATTTGCGGAACGGTTGGACTTCTGTCGCGTTGAATGATTCTCTTCAGTCGTCGTTGGTCACGTTGTTGCAGGATCTGTTTTCTGCAGAAGCGATGTCAGAGATCTGATTTTTACCGGATTCCTTATATTCACGGTACACTCGTGACATGGTCGTATGGGGAAATTCGCACTTCATCGCTACCTCGGAGATGCTGTGTCCCATCGCTCGTGCGCCAACTGTAATACGAGATGCACTCAAGTTCTAAGGACTCCGATTTTTTTTCTAATTAACTACTCACCCGAAATCGATGAAACTGGCGTTACTTCTCGGCGTAATCGCCCTGCAGACGTACACATTTTTTCACAACGCTGACGCCATGATTCCATGGCAGCGGTGAAGGCTTCTTTAGGAGTCTGTTTTGACCACTGGAAAATCGCAGAGGCAATAGCAGCACGGCTGGTGAATGTGCGGCCACGGAGAGTGTCTTTCATTGTTGGAAAAAGCCAAAACTCACTAGGAACCAGGTCAGGTGAGTAGGGAGCATGAGGAATCACTTCAAAGTTGTTATCACGAAGAAACTGTTGCGTAACGTTAGCTCGATGTGCGGGTGCGTTGTCTTGGTGAAACAGCACACGCGCAGCCCTTCCTAGACGTTTTTGTTGCAGTGCAGGAAGGAAATTGTTCTTTAAAACATTTTCGTAGGATGCACCTGTTACCGCCGTTGTGCCCTTTGGAACGCAATGGGTAAGTATCACGCCCTCGCTGTCCCAGAACATGGAAACCATCATTTTTTCAGCACTGGCGGTTACCCGAAATTTTTTTGGTGGCGGTGAATCTGTGTGCTCCCATTGAGCTGACTGGCGCTTTGTTTCTGGATTGAAAAATGGCATCCAAGTCTCATCCATTGTCACAACCGACGAAAAGAAAGTCCCATTCATGCTGTCGTTGCACGTCAACATTGCTTGGCAACATGCCACACGAGCAGCAACGTCCTCGTCCGTCAGCATTGGTGGCACCCACCTGGATGACACTTTTCGCATTTTCAGGTCGTCATGCAGGATTGTGTGCACAGAACCCACAGAAATGCCAACTCTGGAGGCGATGTGTTCAACAGTCATTCGGCGATCCCCCAAAACACTTCTCTCCACTTTCTCGATCATGTCGTCAGACCGGCTTGTGCGAGCCCGAGGTTGTTTCGGTTTGTTGTCACATGATGTTCTGCCTTCATTAAACTGTCGCACCCACGAACGCACTTTCGACACATCCATAACTCCATCACCACATGTCTCCTTCAACTGTCGATCAATTTCAATTGGTTTCACACCACGCAAATTCAGAAAACGAATGATTGCACGCTGTTCAAGTAAGGAAAACGTCGCCATTTTAAGTATTTAAAACAGTTCTCATTCTCGCCGCTGGCGGTAAAATTCCATCTGCCGTACGGTGCTGCCATCTAAAAGACGTATTGACAATGAACGCGGCCTCATTTTTGCATGTTTCTATCTCTTTCCAGTATGGAGAAAAAAAATCGGAGGCCTTAGAACTTGAATGCACCTCGTACCACGATCAACAACCGATCTAACAACTGCGCCACACTTGATGTCTTATATAGGCGTTGCCGACCGCAGTGCCATATTCTGCGTGTTTACATATCTCTGTATTTGAATACGCTTGTCTATACAAGTTTCTTTGACACTTCACAGCGTTTGAAGGCTTCTAGCAGCACAGGACTGGAGATATGTACACTTCAAGAATAAAGGTAGAGAATGTTAATAACTGTTGTTTTATTTAAATAGCATTGATAGTTTTCACACAAAAAGTTGAAACGCGTGTGTTTCAGCACGCCCTCATGTGTGAAAGCTATCTTGGCTGCTGGTAAGGGGAACGTACAACAAGAACTTGTGCCAGAGGAAGTCTTTCTTCTAATACTGTGATACTGTAAAAGACGAAGGTGCAGTTAGTTTGTATAGGCTTATTTGTCCGAATGTTTCAGTGTAAAGCTGATATGAATGAAATCGATACTGACTTTCAAATACATGCCCCCTCCGTTCAACTTCTCAACAGTGGCTGGTGAACGACGTGGTACTTCAGGTGGAAAATTCGACTGTAATTTTGAAAGAAAGTTAAAAGAAAATTTTTTTTTTAGTTACATAGCAGTTCGATGCTGTGGGAAGGCGGATTATTCCGTAAGTATTTTTGTCGAAACCACAGCCAGTAATATTTTCTCTTCCTGTCGCCATTATGGCTTCTTGAGTTCTTAATGCTGGGGAAATCTGTTTTCAGACAACTTCAGTATGTAACGAGATATTTCTGGGTTGGAACAAGACCTCTGAAGTGGACCCATGTGCTGCATACTACCAGCTCACCACAGCTGGACTGACCTGTCCCAGTTTGGCCCACTAGCCCGCCAACCCACCTTAGTTTGGAGAGCTCGTGATGAAATCAGGCTGGTCCAGACAGTCAGTGCAGCCCAGCCATCACGTAGTAAGTCAACCGCTGACCGACCCACGCCGCAACGCTCGCTCCACATGCCACGTCTGCAGCTCTCGTCTGATTTCGTATACGTCGTGAAAGGTCATCAAGTCTCATGTAAGCTACTGAAATCAGTAATTGATCTAAGGCTGCAACAAATGTTTTGTCATTGTATTAGCAGAATCACAACTTTTTTCGGTTTCAACATTTTGTTGCAGCGAATCAGCAACCATATTAAATTTCTTAACGCGTACATTAAAGATTCTGTCATCAGTTGCAGTACTTACATTAGGCGACTAGTTTGAAACCTTGCAGGTTCATTTTCAGCCTTGCCTACTGAGGCTGCGCTGACAGTGCCTGATCTTAATAATAAATATCAAAGTGGCCACACATGTCTTATAAATGTTTTGCAGAATGAATGTCGTGTTTCAGATATGCCTTTTACCAAGTAAATTTTTGTTTACTTGGTAAGAGGCAGGTGTGGATTGTGGCATTAATTCTACAGACGTTTATAAAGCGTGTGTTGCCACCCTGTTATGTATTATAAAGATCAGCCACTGTCAGTGCAGCCTCAGTAGGCAAGGCTTGAAAATGAACCTGTAAGGTTTGAAACTATCCGCCTAATGTAAGTACTGCAACTGTTGACAGAATCGTTAAAAACGCGTTAAGACATTTACTTCTACATTTTCATATAAGAAATTTAACGAATTATAATTAAAAAAGGACATCAATCATAGACGTAGCTCCCATAAAATATTTCGTCCGGGTAATACACCAAAAACCGAGAAGGAAGAAGCTAGCCGGCGGTGGTGGCCGAGCGGTTCTAGGCGCTTCAGTCCGGAACCGCGCGACTGCTACAGTCACAAGTTCGAATCCTGCCTAGCTTAGTTAGTTCTAGGCTACTGATGACCTCAGATGTTAAGTCTCATAGTGCTCAGAACCATTTGAACCATTTTTTGAGCAAGAAGCTTTGCTGTCTTGTAAGCTCTCAGTTTCAGATTCAGCCTGAAAAAACATTTCAGCCTCTACTTAATGAAAGGAACTGTGCAGTTGTACAGTAAAGTTTTGGTGAAAACCTTACCAAATAATTGTGTGTAAATAGAATGTCATTGCACGTTCCATCCTGGATTTTCCGTTGTTTAAATAGAATATCAATTGCATTTCTCCGTAACGACAAGAACGACAGGTCATTTGTCTGATATGGCAAGTCCTATGCGACGGAAATTATGTAGTGCAACTTGCAAGTAACAGGAATGGCTAAAATCATATATTCCAGCCTACGTAGATAGAGAAAGCAATGCCGTCCTAATTTTCCTCAGTACAGCAACAGATTTTCATTATTGCTGTCTTCCCTGCCTGTCGTTACGTACAGTGTTATTGAGATTCAACACACATACTGACATTCTCGGGTATTATATTCTCGGAAGGCCATTCTTTAACTCTGTTCTTCTTGGGCGACAGAATTTTAGCGACTGGCATAGATTAATTATGTACCTTATAACGAGTCCATGTCCTCTAACATTAACTTTTCTTTTACAGAAATAACCCATACCATGTATACTATCGATTCTTGCATAGGTTAAAATTATCTCAGCTCTTTCATTAAAAGTTAAGGCTCACCGGTCATTTGATGCACAAACAGTACCCGAACTCTTACAGCAATCGGCAAAAAGCCGCGAGTAATGAGTATAATGGGCAGGGGCACTATGAATATAGTCCTGGACATTAAGTTGAGAATGTGAGTCTCACGGGAGGCGTGCAGGGATGAGTCCCAGCAGTTGCATACCCTCTGTATCCTCGGTGGCTATGATGGATAGAGCGTCTTTAATGTCAGCAGAAGATTTCGCGTTCGTGTCCCGGTCGGGGCACACATTTTAATTTACTTATATCAACAGTTAAAATTACTCTTGTTTTAAGAATAATTGAAAGTAAAAAATTCATATTATTAATTGCGCAATCAGACGCTAATTATTAAATTTGTTTCTGGATTTATTTATGTAATAATGGTATAATTATGTGAATATTCTTCTCCTGTCAAGAAACTTTGTAAACTCTTTTGCTTCGTAAACTCTTTGGAAATTTTGAGTTCCGCAGAATGTAAGTTGTATTGGGCATGCCTCAGATGGAAGTAGATGTTTTAATAAGTTTGTCACCAACAACGTAGTTATTGGTTTTTTGAATGGATGCCTTAGAAGAATGAGATAAAATAAAAAGTTATTCACAGCAACAGGCAACCCTTCGTCAGTTATTTCAAGACCCCGCAACGTTAAATCAAAATTTTCAGCAGCAAGAATGTATTTCTAGAGACAACAAGATTTTCATCCAGCAACAGCAACGAGATAATCAATATAAGTGATATTCGAGATAAGTAAAAAAGTTCTTCTTTTGTAATCTAATCCCCCTCGAAGTTTTCAAAATTTTTGCAAACAATGAGTACTTTAATGGTGTTGTGTGTGTGTGTGTGGGGGGGGGGGGGAGGGGGGTAAGATTACAATATGTAAAAAAAGAATAGTCAACTATATTTGCAAGATGTCATGTGTCACATCAGTCACAAGAATTCTAATCTGTCGCAGAATGTTAACCAAGAAGTTTTTATCCAAAAATATCTCTTGTACCTGGTGTACTTCTTCCCAGTATGTTTTCTTTCCAGTGTCTAAAAGTTCAGTCACTTAGACATTAATGCAGACTCAGTAGCTTTGCATCATTTCATACGAGATAGAAGCGTGTGATCAGTGTTCATACGTTTCATCTCAACGATTTCATCAGTTCTCACTAAATGGCATTGAAATCAAATCACATCAACATAAACAACAGCAATCCGATACCGATAAAATTCTTTGGATGATGTATTTACTCTGGAGCTCAAATCACAGCATTTCCATCAACTTTCTCCGGAGACTATTGGAGGACTCCGCTATCATTTCATACTGGACTAAGTGGCTGTTACATCTCACAGGTCCGAGATATTCTTTTGTGCCGCTCTATATCGTACCATCCCTCAAACCATGCATAAAAGATTTAAAACAATCACTAATTTCCTTGCCGCGCTGGGTAGCGCGGTCTGGGGCGACTTATCACGATTAGCGCGGCTTCTCCCGTCGGAGGTTCGAGTCCCTCGGGCTTGGGTGTATGTGTTGTCTTTAGCGTAGGTTAGTTTAAGTTAGTGGGTAAGCTTTGGGCCCGATGACCTCAATAGTTTTGTCCCAGAGAACTTAACCACACATTTCCAAATATTAATTTCCTTTTCAAATAGTTAATTTAGATATCCCTAACAGTAGTTGCACAGTTGCATACTATGCTGGATAAAAATATTTCACTGAGAGAAAAGAAATAAAACGAAATACTCGTTGCATAGTCATAATTTTTTTCTCATAAGGAACTGAAAGAAAAAGAGTGATAAGAATGTATTACAATAAAATCAAAGAGAAGATAAATTTACGATTATCACTAGTTTCGTGTTTCCTCTAAATTTGTTCCAAGTCAGTGACAGTATGAAGCAGTCCAGACAATAGAAGTCAGTCCATCTCATTGTGATGAGTGATTGTGAGCCACTTTGCGTGTTCCCCTAGCTCCGCGACATGTGAGCCATTGTCTGTCTGGCAGCTTAGAGCGCCAGCTCATTAGATCGGAGCCAGCGAGCCAGACCAGGTAGAGCGGGGACCCGGCAACACCATGTGTACAGTGCCTACAGGCGTCACGTGAGATAGGCCGGGTCATGCGATCTAGCTGGACCTGCGTGCATAGATAATTTGAGTTTCAATTGAGTCAGAATCATAGCCCATGTGATTTTAATCATTTTTATCGGTTTGCTTGAATTTCATTTCTTCTTTTGCGTTATTTTGTATTCTAATCTATCAAAGGGAAAAATGAGTACCAATAAAATAGTTAATAAGATGTCTAAAATGAGATAATCAAATGACACTGCAAAATACTAGAAATGAAAACAATATTTACGGAATGAAAAGAATATCACAGTCATTTCGGAAAACAGTTTTTTAAAAAGAAGATGACAGATCACAAAACTCTAACGAATAATGTTCAGCATACCAGATACATACACTACTGGCCATTAAAACTGTTACACCAAGAAGAAATGCAGATGATAAACGGGCATTCATTGGACATATATACACTCCTGGAAATGGAAAAAAGAACACATTGACACCGGTGTGTCAGACCCACCATACTTGCTCCGGACACTGCGAGAGGGCTGTACAAGCAATGATCACACGCACGGCACAGCGGACACACCAGGAACCGCGGTGTTGGCCGTCGAACGGCGCTAGCTGCGCAGCATTTGTGCACCGCCGCCGTCAGTGTCAGCCAGTTTGCCGTGGCATACGGAGCTCCATCGCAGTCTTTAACACTGGTAGCATGCCGCGACAGCGTGGACGTGAACCGTATGTGCAGTTGACGGACTTTGAGCGAGGGCGTATAGTGGGCATGCGGGAGGCCGGGTGGACGTACCGCCGAATTGCTCAACACGTGGGGCGTGAGGTCTCCACAGTACATCGATGTTGTCACCAGTGGTCGGCGGAAGGTGCACGTGCCCGTCGACCTGGGACCGGACCGCAGCGACGCACGGATGCACGCCAAGACCGTAGGATCCTACGCAGTGCTGTAGGGGACCGCACCGCCACTTCCCAGCAAATTAGGGACACTGTTGCTCCTGGGGTATCGGCGAGGACCATTCGCAACCGTCTCCATGAAGCTGGGCTACGGTCCCGCACACCATTAGGCCATCTTCCGCTCACGCCCCAACATCGTGCAGCCCACCTCCAGTGGTGTCGCGACAGGCGTGAATGGAGGGACGAATGGAGACATGTCGTCTTCAGCGATGAGAGTCGCTTCTGCCTTGGTGCCAATGATGGTCGTATGCGTGTTTGGCGCCGTGCAGGTGAGCGCCACAATCAGGACTGCATACGACCGAGGCACACAGGGCCAACACCCGGCATCATGGTGTGGGGGGCGATCTCCTACACTGGCCGTACACTACTGGTGATCGTCGAGGGGACACTGAATAGTGCACGGTACATCCAAACCGTCATCGAACCCATCGTTCTACCATTCCTAGACCGGCAAGGGAACTTGCTGTTCCAACAGGACAATGCACGTCCGCATGTATCCCGTGCCACCCAACGTGCTCTAGAAGGTGTAAGTCAACTACCCTGGCAAGCAAGATCTCCGAATCTGTCCCCCATTGAGCATGTTTGGGACTGGATGAAGCGTCGTCTCATGCGGTCTGCACGTCCAGCACGAACGCTGGTCCAACTGAGGCGCCAGGTGGAAATGGCATGGCAAGCCGTTCCACAGGACTACATCCAGCATCTCTACCATCGTCTCCATGGGAGAATAGCAGCCTGCATTGCTGCGAAAGGTGGATATACACTGTACTAGTGCCGACATTGTGCATGCTCTGTTGCCTGTGTCTATGTGCCTGTGGTTCTGTCAGTGTAATCATGTGATGTATCTGACCCCAGGAATGTGTCAATAAAGTTTCCCCTTCCTGGGACAATGAATTCACGGTGTTCTTATTTCAATTTCCAGGAGTGTATTATACTAGAACTTACATGTGATTACATTTTCACGCAATTTGGGTGCATAAATCCTGAGAAATCAGTACCCAGAATAACCACCTCTGGCCGTAATAAAGGACGGCCTTGATACGCCCGGGCGTTGAGTCAAAAAGAGCTTGGATGGCGTGTACAGGTACAGCTGCCCATACAGCTTCAACACGATACCACAGTTCATCAAGAGTAGTGACTGGCGTATTGTGACGAGCCAGTTGCTCGGCCACCATTGACCAGACGTTTTCAGTTGGTGAGAGATCTGGAGGATGTGCTGACCAAGGCAGCAGTCGAAAGTTTTCTGTATCCAGAAAGGCCCGTACAGGACCAACAATATGCGGTCGTGCATTATCCTGCTGAAGTGTAGGGTTTCGCAGGGATCGAATGAAGGGTAGGGCCACGGGTCGTAACACATCTGAAATGTAACGTCCATTGTTCAAAGTGCCATCAATGCGAACAAGAGGTGACCTAGACGTGTAACCAATGGCACCCCATGCCATCACGCCGGGTGATATCGCCAAACACTGATACGACCATCATGATACTGTAAACAGAATTTGAATTCATCCGAAAAAATGACGTTTTACCAATCGTGCACCCAGGTTCGTCGTTGAGTACACCATCGCAGGCGCTCCTGTCTGAGATGCAGCGTCAAGGGTAACCGAAGCCATGGTCTCCGAGCTGATAGTCGATGCTGTTGCAAACGTCGTCGAACTGTTCGTGCATATGGTTGTTGTCTTGCAAACGTCCCCATCTGTTGACTCAGGGATCGAGACGTGGCTTCGCGATCCGTTACAGCCATGCGGATAAGATGCCTGTCATCTCGACTGCCAGTGATACGAGGCCGTTGGGATACAGCACGGCGTTCCGTATTACCCTCCTGAACCCACCCATTCCATATTCTGCTGACAGTCATTGGATCTCGAGCAACGCGAGCAGCAATGTCGCGATACGGTAAACCACAGTCGCCATAGGCTACAATCCGACCTTTATGAGAGTCGTAAACGTGATGGTACGCATTTCTCCTCCTTACACGAGGCATCACAACAAGGTTTCACCAGGCAGTATCTATCTTACCCCTAGTGAGATAAGTCTCTACATCCTTACATTTGTCCGCTAGCCATCCCTGCTTAGCCATTTTGCACTTCCTGACTTGAGTCACACGTCTAATTAAATTAAACAAAGACGATGACATACCTCTTAGCAGCCATTTCCTCTTCTTGCAGCACTGATGTCACGTGGACTACCTGCTCAGTAAAAGAGCGAATTGATACTGGAATTCTTCTTGTTGTGTGTCGATTTGGAATTAGCCCAACGTTTAATATGATCACACAGAAAATCTTTTATGTGACCGGTATCAGCGAGATCACTCGATGTTATTGATGACAGTCAGTCAGTTTCCTTGTGCAAGGAATGAATCAAAGCAGAGGTCGGCTCACTAGATAATGTTCCAAGTCTCCCAAATGTTGTATGCTATCTCCGTCGACTTGCATACAGCCCCATTTACAACTTACGTAATTAAGTTACTATCGAGCTTTCCCCACACGGTTTGTTGCCGTTTCTTTTGCGGTCGGTATTTAAGAGTGTTGTTGCTTGATGTTGATACGTATCAGGTGGATCACAGGTAATGAGATTATCAAAGTAATTGACCAGATAATGGCAAATTTTTGCATAATTGCGAGATGCCTTCCCGCATACTGCTCTGAAACGAAGACTTGATGGGCTATAGTGGCTGAGATTCTCTTTAACACTACTATAGAAATTACAGGTACTGTTGGTATTGAAGTCTTCATCAAACTGTGTTAATAGGTCCTTTGTGGACTGCCGTTTGACATGTCTCATGGTTTTGGCAATTAATTTCCGTTGCTTTACGAAATTAACCCTGTTGACGTGTGTTTTTGGGAGTTCCACTTCAGCCATGTGTCTGTCACCGCATCAGTGCTTCATCACAGGTTGTTGTTTGCAGAGAATGTCTCTTTTGTTTCAGCAATGGAGGTTCCTCTGTTGGAACTGTCACTACAATGTCTCTGATAATCAAAAATACGAGTCGATTTACGACAGCGTTAAAGCTAATTATTTACGAGCCAGGGGATGTATATTTTGATTGATCCCACATTGTTCGATACTGCTAATAAACTTACAAATGTGTATTGTATCACTTACACATCCAGGGTGGTTGGAATGTCTCAGGAAACCGAACGGACCAGTGTAAAAGAATGCTTATGTTGAAGCTAAACAAATTTTTCTGACCATGACTACAGATTGGTTGCAGTTCACGTCACCTCCAAGGCTTGAAGATTATTACGCGGATAAAACGGGCCTATTTTGTCACTGTGTACCCAATGACACTTTATCACTTAAGAGAAAATCGTGTTCAAGAACAAAAATGTCGAAGATTAACTTGTTGGTAGGATGCATTTTGCAAGGATCTGAAAGGCCACCCATATTTTTTAATGGGAAAAGTTTAAAAGCGCACTGTTTTAAAAACTTGAGTACGTTACCAACCAAATACCCGAACACGACTGACAAAATGCGTAGATGGCGACCGCCACGGTTAATCGACAGGGCTGTCAATTTAGATAATTCGTTTTATTAAAGTATCGTAAAGACTCAACTATTGTTGATTATTGTTCGGCACGCACCGATATTGAATGAAAACTACAGAACTGTTTTAAAACCATGTGACCAACGCATTGCGCAAAACTGAAAATTTACAGTAGATAACAGTTGTTCTGAAAGTATTTATCGCAAACGAAGTACATGAAGATTTCTTGACCGTCTTATATCCACTGTACATGCATTTTGCGTGGAACTTCGTGCTGCCACAGACGACTGAAAGTTGTTTTCGCCATGTGGTGCTCTCCAAAAGTACTTGATTCTTTTGCATCTCGAGAACTGCCTGCTATTTAAACTGAGCTGACATTTGCTGAATATTTCGAAAGGTTTCTACGTTACTAGATTTTTCCGAAGTATCACTACATGAATTTGTTGCAGTGGATACTGATGCTTGCAAGGCGCTAGTTAAGACAGACAAAGATATTATGAGAGTCCAGAGCTCAGAAGATCCTATGGGTGTAGTTAAAAATGTGCTCAGCTATTTAGAAGTGAATACCGAGATGAGTAAAATGATGGACGACATTGAACAGTTTGTCGAGAGTTCTATGCTGAGAAAAAAGGCAATAGTTTGCTGTATTTTCAGTCTACAGCGTACTCCTGTGTTGGTAAAATAAACAGGCAATCGAACACCTGTATTGCAACTACATTTGACGAAATGGGGAATACAGTTTTTCTTGCTTATATCGATTAGGAGCAGATTACGTTTCCGTAGCGTCAGTTTCATGTTAAAAATTTTTCACTTCTTTGTATGTAATTTACACATCATTTTCCTAATCATGGAGTTGATTTTCAGGAGGACATTTTAATTTCCAGTAATAAGTTACTTCTTAATTTGAAGTAATAAGTTGTTCCAATCTTTACCGAAATTTATCTACACTATAGAACAGACAAGGAATATGGTCTAATTATCAAAACGATAGAGGCTCATTTCCTTGCTATTAATACCTTACTCCGTCCTCGGTATCTCACAGTAAGAATCTGGAAACTTCTTGTAGACTGATGAGACTCATTTTGGTGACGCGGAAATTCCTTTACTGACTTGACTTCAGTTACCACTTCTGACGTGGTGTAATGGCAACTGCAGCTTTTACGCGTATATTCTTCAGTACAGTAAGATAAGTTCAATGAATGCCTTGTTTCTCTCTTCTCTCTCTCCCAAACACTCTGTCTGCCCCCCCCCCCCCCCCGCCCCCTCACACAATCCAACTTTCAACTACCACATCTGCCTACTTTCCTCTCTCTCTCTCTTTCTCTCTCTCTCTCCCTCACACACACACACACACACACACACACACACACACACACACACAAACACACCCACCCACCAGAAAAAGACTGCATAGCCGAAAGAAGCGTAACATTCTACGAATGTCAGAAGGTGTGGCGGCTCTCGTAATATTGGTTTCTTTCTGCTCTCAGGGCGTAGTAAATGCTAATTTTCTTTACAAGAAGACGCAACTATTTACTGCCCTTAAAATTCGCCGTAAAACATAGTTAGTAGTGGAATTGCATATTTCGTAGTATCTTTCCCTCTTTAACTTTGGCGGATTAATCAATGAATAAAGACGATAATCTTTAAGCATTTCCTGTCCAAGTTAATTTTACACTCTTGCTAGTAAGTTAATATCGCGCCAAAAATAATTTTTTCACCTATTACAATGTCTACGTTCATTAATTGTGGCAATCAAAGATCACCTATGTTAACTCTCGTTCGATTTGATGAAATGACAATCGCAGTCCTGTGCTACGGAATGAAGCGATCGAAAATAATTAAAGTTCTCACAGTTTCAACTTTGAATTAATTCCTATCCACAGAAACTCCCTATCTTACTTCCCCGAATTTACTTGAAAATTATATAACAGGAGTAGAATTTGTCATAAACAGAAAAGTCGTTCACAGAGTGAGTAACTAAGAACAGATCATTGGTAGAATTATCCTAACCGGCACAAAAAAAAAAAAAACAGAGAATTAACGTCGACCGCAGGAATTAAAGTACGGACACAGACGGAACAGCCAGAAGATGAAGAGACGGAGTATGTGAGACACCGGATGGGCAACGAAACATGTAAATGGAGAATAATCTAATAACCTTCGGGAATCAGAATGCACTTACATTTCTGCAGAAAACTACAGCTGGTAAAAGCGAATAAACTGTTCCGAAACCACAAGAGCTGGAAATATGCTTGGTTGGTTGATTTTTGGGGAAGGGACCAAACAGTGAGTTAATCAGCCCCATCGGTTTAGGCAAGGATGGAGAACGAAGTTGGCCGTGCCCCTTCAAAGTGACCATACCGGCATCTGCCTGAAGCGATTTTGGGAAATCACGGAAAACATAAATCAGGATGACCTGACGCGGGTTAGAACCGTCGTCTTCCTGAATGTGAGTCCATTGTCACCTCGCTTGACGAAAATATGCTTGGAAAAGACTTGCAGACACGGGAAGATACCAGCCAGATTGTGATGACACAGAGATTCCGAAATCAGATATTGAGCAGGAGCAGACAGGGACACAGGCCACAATTTAGTTATGATGAAGAGTAGGCTGAAGTTTAAGAGAATCTTCCGGAAGAATAAAACGTGGAAAGAAGTAGGATACTGAAGTACTGAGAAATGATTAAGCACATTTGAAGTTCTCTGAGCCTATAGATTCTGCAAAAATGAATACTGCAGTCGACAGTACCGTCATGGAAGAAGTGACATCTCTAACATTAGCAATTGTGTAATTTGGACAGGCAAATACAGTTACTAGGATCGCAATGCGAAGAAACATGGATGACAGATAAACTTCAATAGAGAGACGAAAGAAGCAAGTACACAAATATTCAGGGAAAGGTAAGAATACCGCAGTATTAATTACTTAGGAATTAAATAAATAGGAATGGCAGGGAAATAAACGCGAAATACCTCCAGGATGAACGTGAAGAAATCGGAAAAAAAATTGGAGACAGGAGGACTGTATCAGAATAAAGACTGCTCATTCGTTTCAGCAAACTGACTATTTACTGATATTTCAAATATCAACGCCAACAGAAATTTAATTCTCCAAATATATAATTATACAGGGTGGTCCATTGATAGTGAGCGGGCCAAATATCTCACGAAATAAGCATCAAACTTAAAAACTAAAAAGAACGAAACTCGTCCAGCTTGAAGGGGGAAACCAGATGGCGCTATGGTTGGGCCGCTAGATAGCGCTGCCATAGGTCAAACGGATATCAACTGCGTTTCTTAAAAATAGGAAACCCCATTTTTATTACATATTCCTGTAGTACGTAGAGAAATATGAATGTTTTAGTTGGACCACATTTTTCGCTTTGTGATAGGTGGCGCTGTAATAGTGACAAACGTTTAAGTATGTGGTATCACGTAACATTCCACCAGTGCGGACGCTATTTGCTTGGTGATACATTACCCGTGTTAAAATGAACCGTTTACCAAATGCGGAAGAGTTCGATATCGTGTTGATGTATGGCTATTGTGATCAAAATGCGCAACGGGAATGTGCTCTGTATGCTGCTTGGTATCCTGGACGACATCATCCAAGTGTTCGGACCGTTCGCCGGATAGTTACGTTATTTAAGGAAACAGGAAGTGTTCAGACACATGTGAAACGTCAACCACGACCTGCAACAAATGATGTTGCCCAAGTAGGTGTTTTAGCTGCTATCGCGGCTAATCCGCACATCAGTAGCAGACAAACTGCGCGGCAATCGGGAATCTCAAAAACGTCGGTGTTGAGAATGTTGCATCAACATCGATTGCACCCGTACCTTATTTACATGCACCAGGAATTTCATGGCGACGACTTTGAACGTCATATACAGTTCTGCCAACTGGGCACAAGAGAAATTACGGGACGATGACAGATTTTTTGCACGCTTTCTATTAAGCGGCGAAGCTTCACCAACAGCGGTCACGTAAACCGGCATAATATGCACTACTGGGCAACGGAAAATCCACGATGGCTGCGACATGTGGAACATCAGTGACCTTGGCGGGTTAATGTATGGTGCGGCATTATGGGAGGAAGGATACTTGGCCCACATTTTATCGATGGCAATCTAAATGGTGCAATGTATTCTGATTTCCTACCTAATGCTCTACAGGTGTTATTACAAGATGTTTCACTGCATGACAGAATGGCGATGTACTTCCATGATGGATGTCCGGCACATTGCTCGGGTGCGGTTGAAGCGGTATTGAATAGCATATTTCATGACAGGTGGATTGGTCGTCGAAGCACCATACCATGGCCCGTACTTTCAGCGGATCTGACGTCCCCGGATTTCTTTCTGTGGGGAAAGTTGAAGGATATTTGCTATCGTGATCCACCGACAACGCCTGACAACATGCGTCAGCGCATTCTCAATGCATGTGCGAACATTACGGAAGGCGAACTACTCGCTGTTCAGAGGAATGTCATTGCACGTATTTCCAAATGCGTTGAGGTTGACGGACATCATTTTGAGCATTTATTGCATTAATGTGGTATTTACAGGCAATCACGCTGCAACAGCATGCATTCTCAGAAATGATAAGTTCACAAAGATACATGTATCACATTGGAACAACCGAAGTAAAATGTTCAAACGTACCTACGTTCTGTATTTTAATTTAAAAAAAAAACCTACCTTTTACCAACTGTTCGTCTAAAATTGTGAGCCATATGTTTGTGACTATTACAGCGCCATCTATCACAAAGCGAAAAAAGAGGTCCAACTAAAACATTCATATTTCTTTGCGTACTACACGAATATGTAATAAAACGTGGGGGTTCCTTTTTTAAAAAACGCAGTTGGTACCCGTTTGACCTATGGCAGCGCCAACTAGTGGGTCAACCATAGCGCCATCTGGTTTTCCCCTTCAAGCTAGACAAGTTTCGTTCTTTGTAATTTTTTTTGTTTGACACTTAGTTCGTGAGATCTTTGGCCCGGTCACGATCAGTGGACCACCCTGCATATACACGTAAAGGTATATAATATAAGGGAGGATTAAAAAGTTTCCGTCCTAAGGCCGTACAGTCCAGATTCAGCATGCCAATCAGACAAAACCGTCGTGAGAACTGGGGCAATAATCTCACCGAAGCACGATTCTGAAGATTCCAATTTGGTAAACAGAGTGTCCTGCTGCGTGAAGCCCTTAACTGCCTGCTGCACATCCTCGTCCGATACGAATCGTCGACTCTTCGAGGCCTTTTTTAACGGACCGAAGGCGTGATAATAGCACGAGGAGAGGTCATGACAATAGGGCGGGTGGTCGAGCGTCTCCCACCTGAGTTGGCGTAGCATGTGCATTACGACGTTTGTGATGTGGTGACGTGCATTGTCATGAAGCAGTAGCACCTAGCACGGAACTTGGCGCGCTATTCCATAACGGTGGTTTTCGACACAAGTGTTCTCCATAAACTTTCTTCGCCGGCCGGAGTGGCCGTGCGGTTATAGGCGCTACAGTCTGGAACCGCGTGACCGCTACGGTCGCAGGTTCGAATCCTGCCTCGGGCATGGATGTGTGTGATGTCCTTAGGTTAGTTAGGTTTAAGTAGTTCTAAGTTCTAGGGGACTGATAAACACAGTAGTTAAGTCCCATAGTGCTCAGAGCCATTTGAACCATAAACTTTCTTCATTTTCCGACGTATGTCTACTGGTGTTTGTCCTTCGGCAACTAAGAAGACAATACCCGTATGTCGGTCCTAACCCATTTGGTAAAAATGTCGCCATTGTTCACACTTCAGCATTTACCGCATACATTTCGGAAGGACAGGAATGCCACACTAATCCATAGGCTGCATGTCGTTGCTTACAACTGTGTTGCCATGGGTTGCACACTCGCTGCAACAGCACAATTAACTAAAACCTATTGATCGCCCCATATACGAACAGAAGATTAAAATTTGGTTCCATCAAAGTATCCTCCCTTGGTTTTAATGACTGCCTCACAAACTCGAGGCATGCGATCAATAAGCTATTTTTGGTATCGGTAGTATGATCCCACACATTTTTAACTACATTCCAGAGATGGTCCTTGCCTGCTAGGTGAACTTCACGGGTATGTCTGTCCTTCCCAGACCATTTCAGTATTATTACTATCATGGCTTTGGGGTGGCCACACCATGTACTTCAGTACCTTCTGTTTTTCCTTTGATGCAATGTACTTTTTTCAGAATGCTGACCAATGTTTGGGTCATTATCGTGTTATAATTCAACCTTTCCCCTATTAACCGCATTCCACATGATATCATATAGTATTGAACTGTGCGTTGATAGTGCTTCTCATCCATATATTCCACAGTTCTTACAATGCGACCAATCCTATCTTCTGTAAAACACGCCCAAACGATAACATAACCAACACAGTGTTCAACTGTAGGTAGAATGCACCGCTCGGCCACTCTTTCTCCGTCACATTGACAAACATATGACCACCTTCTGGCAGAAAAAAAATCTCGCATTTAAATTCATCTGTGAATGATACTCTCTTCCACTCTGCAAATGTTCACTTTCTATGTTTCCTATCCATTCGTGTCTTTTCTTTTTATTTACGGGCTTCAGGACGGGTTTCATCTCACACAAAGGCCCTTTCAATCCGGTATCAGCCAGCCTCCTTTTAATGTTGCAACAGTTATCTGTTTCTTGTTCATCTCTACCAATTCTGTATAAATTTGTGCTGCTGTTTTGAACCTGTTGCTCTTACTAGTAATTATGATGAATTTGTCACCACTTTCAGTTGTTTTACGAGGTCGTCGTGGTCATAGTACGTCGTTATTGCTACCTATTGCTTCTAGCGGTGGAGGGTATATAGCAGTCTCCCTCGCTCTCCCTACAGGCACGCCACATTGTTTCACAATTTCGGCGTAGATAAACCTGCTTGTCTGAGTGCTACAATTACAACACGTGTATCTATGGATATATCCAGTCGGAGATCTTGGCGTCATAACAATGGAATAAGAATGGGGGCATACCATAAATCTTCCGAAAAAAATGTCATCCCCTTTATGTTGAAAAGAGCAGACAGATAAGTGCGATAATTGTTGTACAATCAGCTAACTGCTTGACAACAGTTATTTTCAGAAGAATAAAAAACTGAAGATCTATTAGATGACGATCAATTTTAGGTAAATGCACCAGAGAGGCAGTTCCAATGTGGCGCTTGCTAAGGGAAACAAAGCTTAGGGAAACTCTATATATCTTCAAAGGATTTGTCGATCTAGAAAAATAATCGGTCATTGTAAAACCTTGCAAGATGTTCGAAATCCTCAGAAAAATAGGTGTAAGGTATAGGGAAACACAAGTATTACGCCTTGTACAAGAAGCAGGAAGGAGCAGTATGAGTGGAAGATTAAGAACGATGAGATCAAATTACAGAGGATGTACAACGTGAATATAGTTTTTCTGTCCTTCTGTCCAAACTGTACATCGGAGGAGCAATGATAGAAATGAAAGAAAGATTCATAAGTGGGATTAAAATTGAGGATGGAGATACAATGATGACACTGTTGTCCGCAGTGAATCGGAGAAACAGTTGCATGGCATACTAAATGAAAAGAACAGTCAACTGAGTACAGTGAATGATTGAGAGTAAAGCGTTTGTGATGTGGTGCTGTAGAAGGATATTGAAATGTTGGTGAACTGATAAGTAATGGAATGAAGAAGTTTTCCACAGTATCGGCAAGGAAAGAAATACGTGAAAAACACTGACAAGAAGAAGGGACAGGATGAAGCGTCATGTGTTAAGACATTACGAGAATAACTTCGATGAAGTTATAGGGAGCTGTAGAGGGTGAAAACTCAAGGGGAAGACGAAGATTGGAATGTATCCAGCAAATAACTGAGGGCGTTGGTTTAGAGACTACTCTGAGAAGAAGACGATGGAGTAGGAGAGGAACTCATAGTTGGTTATTAAAAATAAAATAAAAAGTATAAATGTAATTAGCAAACAGAGCTGAAAAAGACTATTAGAATTTCAGCTGCACTTAATGTTAGGTGATCTTTTTTCTCTTTCATTTAGTGAAAAAAATTGTAGTTATTTCCACCACAAGTTAATTTTATTACGTAATTATTGTGCCAGCAATAACGCAGATGTTTTGTTATTACGTGGTCAAATAACGGCAAAATACAGTCCATGATTTTTCCTTTCAACTGTGAAAACAGCTAATGGAGCAGTTGAGTTTTAGAAATGGAATTATAGAATCAAGTTTCAGCCACAATTATTTCGTATTTCGAATGTCGAAGCTCGCGATGAACAGGGATGGTGCTGCGAGCGCAGCCACTGCGGCCCACGCTAATTACTGCGTATGACATACGGCCCCTGACCTCCTGTCAGAGATTCCCGTATTGACAGTTTTGCGATCGCAGACATGTGTCCGTCAGCAGATAACACTCTCTTTTATTTGTGGAATATAATTTTCAGGGTAAAATCTGAATGCATGTGCAGCTACTGGGGTGAACATCAACAGCAGTGACATCATACTAAGACAGATCAATACAGTTTGATTCAGTTGGTGCACACAAGCTTTGATCATGGCAGTTACAAAAGTATTTACTATATCTTCAGCATCATATTAAAAAAGTGCCTATCAGTGGACCGCAAAATTAAATTTATGCAAAATAGTCGGTTTTATTCTGTGATCATGAAATATGAAAAAGATTAGAGTGCTTTTCGCCTTTTCTATTGTTAGGTTTTTTCGTTGTCTCTTTGCTAATATATGAGATAAAATATGTTGCTACGAAAAGAGCCCTGAAATACTTTTTAGGGATGCTGTGCTGTGACTTTCTTTGAATCATTAATCTTCAACAAAACAAAATATATTATTTTCCTATTATTATGGATCTGGCTTCCTATTAAAAGAACATTGTTTGGTTACTGTAACTCGCTATGAAGTTCATCATATCTTCCTTACATTACAGTTATTAAAAAGGTTACTGAAAATTATTTCGTTATCAGTACTGAAGTTACACTACGCAATGTTTGTTCAACATCAAAATTTTACAGTGGATTTTTGTTAACAGTAAAATACCAATAGCCGACCGGTACGGTCGCAGGTTCGAACCCTGCCTCGGGGATGGATGTGTATGATGTCCTTAGGTTACTTAGGTTTAAGTAGTTCTAAGTTCTAGGGGACTGATGACCTCAGAAGTTAAGTCCCTTAGTGCTCAGAGCCATTTGAACCATTTGAAAACACCAATAAGTACCACGACTAACACGAGAACATGAGACTATTACCAGAGAACAAATGTTTTTGCTATAATGTTTGCCAGACCAGAACTACGCACGGCAAGATTTCTTTTATGTCATGAAGGTAAATTATCTTTTTGGACGTTTACTAATATATCACCCGCAGCCCGCGTCCACATGTAAAACACATCATAAAATCTGCTTCTCTGCCCTTCAATCCCGAAATCTGAAAGAAATAATTTTAGTTCGCTATTACCTGTCCGCTTCTTTGCGGTATGATTGGTTTCATTTAATGCAGTTTGAATGAGCCGCGGCAGCGGCTCTTTCGTTCGTAGCGCAGCTCAGCACCACGAATAATATTTAAATGTCTGAAAATGTCATAAAAGGATGGGATAAAATACCAGGCAAGCTTATTACAAATCATAATGCATGTTTTCACTAAGTAACTCTATTCAAATCATTTAGACGGATTAAATTCTTACACGCCTTTACAAATCAATACCTAATGGCGTCCATTTCTGTCTTGACAAAAGAATGCTACACAGACATACGTACAATATAGCGTCACAGGCTCTTTCTGCTCACGTAACTCCAAGAAGACGGCAGAGAAATTAATGCTCGGTCAGTATTATTTATACTCGTTGTGATATTGTTTGATATTTAATAAGTATCGCCTGTGGCGGTTTCCGTACTCAACGACATAGATATTATCTTAGAAAAATCGGTAAATAATTCAATTCAAGTAAAAAACATGACACATAATGGTTTCTCTTTATTACATAAAGATCACACAATCATTGTCCATGTAGAAATAAAATAACAATTATCCAGTTCTATTATTTTTTCTTTTTTACTACATATAATATGTGTTTTTCCTGGAGACGTTAAATTTTTGTTTTCTGATTATACAGATTTCTAGATTATAACTTTACTAATACATGTTTTGATATTCCCTATTCGATCTCTTAACTGCTGTTTTCTTTCATATATTTTTTAAATTCTTCATGGGTGACACACACTCCACAAACAGGCACAAAGATTAACTGATGATAGCATGGAATTGTCTACACATCAGTTCTATATATCAGATTGTGCCATTCCTAGAATCAATTCTGTTTTAGATCACTTATTCAAGAACAAACCGAGGAAAAAGAAGGTGGGTACAGACGTTTGCTGCGTTATTCGTCATTTTGAATTAACAAGTGTCTTGGCTAGTCAAGTATCTGTATTATACATTTACGCAAATTTCAGAAGTTTTATTGCATTGGGGACCTTACACAGATGAGTAAATTGACTGTATTGTATGTAAAGAGGTAGTAACAGGTGACGATTAAATGATGTCTGCTTGTTCACGGTAAAAACAGCCAGTTTCAGAATAAAGATTTATTGAAATCCTTGACCATGGTTTCGGTATACCTAAATATACCTTCATCAGAGTCAAAAATACACTAGAATCACATCCTGCAGTGGAGATGCATAAAACAATCGTGCCAAAGGCGTCGTCAGTAGTTAAAATTAAAATATCACCTCTATCCGTACACCATAATTATAAAGAGGTGGTCGATGTAAACACGGCATACTATCAGCACTTAGCCTGTGAACTAGAGTGAGGAGGGTATGGGAGCACTAGGGCAGACAATTTTACCAAGAGGGGGCACTTGTGGTCTGCGCGAGACACTCGCGCACATTAAAACACCGGGATACATACTAGTGCGCATTAGAATTTTAAAGGTTGAGCTAATTTAAACCCTATGTCTTAATAAATACCAGAACCATTTAAAACACCCGCATCGACCATCTCTTTATAATTATGCTGTACAGATGGAGGTGATATTTCAATTTTAACTACTGACGACGCCTTTGGCACGATTGTTTTATGCATCTCCACTGCAGAATGTGATTTTAGTGTATTTTTGCTTCTGATGAAGGTATATGTAGATATACCGAAACCGTCGTTAAGGATTTCAATAAATCTTTATTCTGCAACTGTTTCGCTGTTATCATTTACCGTGAAGATTTTAAACACTTGGTGCTTCAGCCATGTTTAAAAATTTGATATCTGCTTGTGACAGAGATGGCGTTTGTGATATTGATGTATGCCACTCAGTTACGTAAGAATAATTGTACTCACTTTAGATTTTAAAATAGTCATGTTATGCACGTTTAGTTCAAATTAGTCTTCTCCTTTATTTTCAATAGTTCAGAAGATGTTGGCTGAGCTCAAACGTCGAGATATTGCTGCTGAAGACAATCCATGTGAAAGACGTTTCTCATTTGTAAACCACAGCTGAAAACGTCGAAGAACTGTAAAAGATTTGTTTAGAAGATCATCAGCTAAAAGTCTTAAGATAACGCCATAGAAATGCAAGAATGATAGGAAAATATCTTTTTTTACTGGGGTTTACTTATAAGAAGAGTTGAACGTGATGTGTGGCACTTTTGTAGAATGATGACCAAAAGTAAACGTGAAAAATAATTTCTCAGGAATGTTGTAGTAGTTCTAAACAGAATCAAAATTTGTTTCTCGAAGTGGTGAATGGTTCTCAAAACTGAATATACAGTGTTTTACTTTGTCACATTCCTGCCAAATACTGCCAGGTGATATTGTTTCATTATTGTGCCATTATTTTACGGTTATTTTATTATGAGTACTGGACATATTTCCTAGGGAGAAAAGGTTTGTTCTTATCTCACTGCGAAGGTGTTATCCGGTGTGGTCTCAGGTTCATGTTTGTCGTCAGAAGGCAGTCAGTGTCATTAAGAGACTTGAGGCTCTCCAAGGGAAACTGACAGTTTTCGTGGAAAGGGGTCTGTGGCCTGCTTTGTGCTTTTGTGGGTGGAGTTATTGCCTCTACTTCTGAAGCTGCCACTACTACAGTCCCCATAGATTAATTGATCATGATATTTTTCTCCTTTCCGCATGAAGAACGAATTGCTGCCCCACCTCCCAGCCAGTGTGAGAAGTTCAGTTGCTTTCACTCTAATAATCTTTGTGTATCCAAACAAATGTGTCTCTTCCTCAACCATACTTGGTGCACAGAAGCTGATCAGTCGAGGAGACACTTACATCGTATTTGTTACTTACATCATATTTCTTAATGTGAGTTTTGTAGAACGAGGAAGGGAATTTTCTGGTATCTTCCTCCAATTTTTTGTGAAATAAATGATACTCTCGTATGTCATAAGGGGAACATCATTGAGACACCTCATATATATACAGATAATATAAGATTAACACAAAAAATCGCTTGGTTTACATTTTTCTGGATATTTGGCTCGTCGATCACAATTCATCGTAAGTGCCATCTACTGATTTGTATCTTAAAACATTAAAACGGCCATTAGAAATATTTTACTGAATGTGCAGTCTTTCCAGTTGTACATAATTTTTGATAGTCGTTTTAAGTTGTTTTCAGGCCTTTTAAGATTCTTTAGCCCATTTTTGTCCCTTGGGCCATTTATATGGGCGTGACGTGCTCATTGTATAGAGACAGTGCGTCATAAAGTTTTATTGGTGAGAAAATGCTGACTAAATATATAGCTTGATGATCTCAAAACCCTTACGATCACCCGAGAATCCAAGCCATACGTTCACTACGTCAGTTAAAACTACATTTACCCATCAGACAGGAAACTGTGTGCATATTTTACGTGCGTAAGTACGATAAATATAAATATCTGGGTCTCACAAACAGATAATGAAATCCAAAAAGTTTCAATGTTCCCAGAGAACATCACCTCAAGATCTAATAAAAAAAAATGGCTCTGAGCACAATGGGACTTAACATCTGAGGTCATCAGTCCCCTAGAACTTAGAACTACTTAAACCTAACTAATCTAAGGACATCACACACATCCATGCCCACGGCAGGATTCGAACCTGCGACCGTAGCGGTCGCGCGGTTCCAGACTGAAGCGCCTAGAACCGCTCGGCCACACCGGCCGGCGATCTAATAAAAGTTTCGACGATTTACGTGAGCGGAAATTACAGAACTTTCTCACAGTCGGTACTTTTGAAACACAAAAGTCATGGTCTTTCAAATGTATTTTAACAACGGATACAGATTTTTGAACACTGGAAAATAGTGCTTCTCGATGAATGTGTGAAGAATTAATGGTTAATATTTGAGCCATTTTCTATGGATAGTTGCTTGGATAATGGCGGCGACCCGTGTAAAAACGGCTACAAACGGTTTTTGCGGTTTTCTTCACAAGTACGGCAAGTTTGAATCCTGGATCTCGGCAAGGAATAATAATAAGTAATAACGAAAAAAGTTTCAGTTCTCCGAGAATATCATATTAAGAACACATGGTAAAACTTTCCCATTAGCAGAAATTACAGAAGTGGCAAACCCCATAACTATTACTTTCCATACCGAACAATCATGGGTTTTCGGGGTTTTCTCATGAACCGCCCATGAAGAAATGCTGCTTTTATAAGTGACATGTGGCCCACCCTAGACCTAGCCTAATCTAAAGAACAAACCGATTTGTTCAATTTTCTTGGGCTTCAGGAAGTGTGCAACATTTAAATTTTGACCCTGTACTGTAGGACAGCTACAGAATGCTCTTTCTTTTGATTGATACTCTAATGGTCACTAGACCATCCAAAGCACTTGACCCCCTTATCTCTGTGATCAAGAGGACCTGGGATGTGATACCATGATATATCGCATTTTCTCGAGCAGCGTTTTGGAACACATTGGTGCCGTGCAATGTCGCGAACAAACCGAGTAACAGTCACTGTCGCGTAGGGATCGATTAAAGTTTTCTCTCGTGGATAAGCCCGCTAAACCCGCTGGGCAGAACGGGTAATTAGGATTGTGGAAAGGGCCAAATAGGTTGGGGTCAGTTTCATCTTCTAATTGTAATTTATTGTAATTTAATAACACTTTTACAATCCAAGCAGCACAAAGCTGGATCTTTACCCAATGCAACTTTCACTGCTGAAGGCCTCCAAACAAGAAATCTAAACAAGACAATAAAATAAAAATCCGATTAAGATAGCAAGAAAACGATTAAAAAAACATCACTGCAAAGGAGATAGAACTTACATATGCAAGGTGCAATACCAATGGCTGAAGGCCACAATTAAGTTTCAAAATTTTAAAATATATTACCATAATTTTTTAAAGGCAGAATGCCGCAATGTTTAAGCTTGAAAGATAAATTTAAGAATTAATTTTGCAAAATTTTTAAGAAAAACGGAATATAACCATAATCCTTAAATTTTAAGCAGCTGAAAACATAATTAAGCACCGGTGGCACTCAGAAGCCTCCAGGGAGGTCGGTCTGCCCTCGTTCACTTAGGCGAGACAGGTGGTCAGCCCAGCTACACTCGATCCGTCGGAACCCAACCAGGGGACAGCCACGGACGGACCGACACAACCCTTCCCATCAATCAGTACATGGGAACTCAAAGAGAAAATGTTACGGACGTAATTATCCTCAATCATATATGTACAAACACTCTGTGTCGGTCACAGGAAAACCTCTCCAACAGGGAACCACCGAAACGAACCACAACATGAATGGACTTTGGTACTTAAAACCACACTCAACTTTGACGTCCTGGGTCGGCGAACCGCGAAGCTCGTAGCGATCGGAGAGCTCCACCCACGCTGCAACACTGCGCAAGGCCCGGCAGCGGACCGAGGCGACTGCACCGCACGGAGATGTCCTCCCTGGTCCGCAACAACCGACCGACTGCCTGCTGATCCGTGATCCGTCCGCGACTGCTGCTCCGTCGCGACTGCACTGCTGGTGCGTCTCCGATTCACTTCCAGGCACACGACGGCGGAAATACTGGCTCGGAGCAAGCCATGCAGAGTATGGTATTAAGAGCTGTGGGAGCCTATAGAACATCTCCAAGGGGGGGCCCTATTAGTCACAATGGGGCTCTGCCCTCTGGACATAAAGATAAGAGAACAGGCGGCTTGGTATTGGCTCAAGAAGGGAAATTATGAGAAGATTGCGGATATTATGGGTATTAGGGTGGGGGATAAAAGAGAGATAAGGAAAAGAGAGGAGGAGCTCTGGCAAGAGACTTGAGAGGTAGAAGAGGCTGGACGAAGAACCTTCCAGTTTGTACCCGATGTGAGGGAACGACTTGGACTGAAGTACTTTGAGCCTACAAGAGGTCTGATCCACTTTCTCACTGGCCATGGACCCTACCCGACTTATTTATGTCGATTTGGGAAGAGGGCAACACCAGCGTGCGACTGTGGCGATCCGGAGGGTACACCCGAGCATGTAGTTTACGAATGTCCCCTCTTCAATGATATCACAAACACACTACGAGACAGACTACCCAACCGAGACACATACCAACTACTCAGACGAGAGGAAAACTTTCAGACTTTAAACACCTTGGCAATCGAGGTATCTCGAAAAGTTCTATTTGACTACTTAGGCGAGATACACTAAATAATGACAATAACCACCGATTGCGTCCAAAAGCCCTATTCCCATGCCGCCTGTGCGTGGACTGGCTGACTACATCTAAGTTGGAATCCGCCACGTGCAGGACTAGGGGGAGTAGAGAACAACCACCGATTGTGACACACACCAAATATGACGTAGGTTAAGTTAGCTTGTAGGACTTAGTTATAGGAAATTAAGATAGGGACTGCAGCGAATTTAACATCGAGGCCTGCCCAGTGCCAGGGGCATGCTCTTCGGGGTTAGCTCGAAGAGCAAGGCATATGAAAGTAGGTTTATATCCTCACTGGCACACATGTGACGCTGCAGATTACATACATAAACTAAATTAGTTATAGGAATTAGGTATAAACAGTATATGTAGATAATAGATGCCTATTGTTATACTAATAAGTGTAGCTCACATACTAAAACTAAACTAGCTGCAAAATTTATATAAATGTATAACTGTTAGGACCCACTAATGAATTAAGGAAGTGGGTTGATTTGTATAATTATAATGGTTTAATAATAAAGAATTAAAAAAAAAAACTTGCAGAGGAAACACGTCCACTGGCTAAACGACATCCCTGCACCAGGAAAGGACCGACTCCAGTTCCACAAGATGGTAACTGAAGGGGCCCAGAAGCGCTCGGAGAACCAGTTACACGTCGGCCGATGAGACGGCCGACCTCTCAGAGCCAGTACACCGACACCATTTAAAATAACTTGTCAAAGGGAATCACGCCAGCTACGCACGCAACCTGACAAACACTGGCGCGAAGACCTGAACGATACCCAACAGTAACCGAACACACACGAACTAAAATCGGGTATTGACGCACCCACACACAGCCGATTCATGAACGATCGGCGAGACAAAACGCCTCGTCCGGCAGGACGACCGACCGACAATCCACCAAGATTGTGGCCCGGCTCATGTGATGCGCGGCGGCAATGGTCGGGCGAGCCATGTGGACGCAGACCTCACTGCTGCTCCAACCCGACTGCGCTAGTGCCACATTGCAACCCCCCGACTGGCAGGTCCGGACTGCGCTCCAGACTAACTGGCAGCCCGAACTCGCGACCCGAACTCGCGACGAACTTCCAAAGGCTACTCGCGATCCGAACTACGACCAACTAACTTACAACAGACAATGAGCGGGAAGTAATAGCAGTCGAGCAAAGATACTACGAGAGGGGATATATCAATACGTGCTGCTAACGCCGCTCACGGTCAGGCAAAGCAGCAGCTCAGTGACAGTAGTAATTTAAATTAACGTACTGAGATGGAAGTACGTTAAAAACAGGGTGTAAAATACATGATAGCGGGAACACGAGCCTAGCAGTCGGCTTGAGAATTTTAAAGTCAGGTGGATGCAAAACGGAAGTTGCGCGTTTTTCTCTTCTGTCGTAAATATTCATAAATTTTTACATAAATGTCTTGAGAACCCGTACAGTTATTTCTATTATTTCTAACAACAACGCTAAGGTATCATTACATTTTTGTAAGAGAGAACTGATGGATCTTGCCCACTCGACGCTTATAGGGAGTCTAAAGGATGCTGCGTTCTCGGAATGCTATACAACGATTCAGACAAATTACATTAGTAGTTTTATTTCTATAAAACAGAGAACTCTTGTGGCGGAGCGGTCTGATTTTTCATACATGCGTGACACTGTGACGTCATCTGTTCTTTTTGGTTGTCCATACCCCGCCAAGTACAGTGTCGAGGAGCTAACTGTTTCGTACGAACAATCCTCCCAGTGTCCATGGTGAAGTAACTGCAACACTTCGTTTTGCAAAGCTTTAGTGATCAACAGACGTGACAGTCCACAGTCATTCTGAACAAGAATTACACCTTTCTGGCAGCGAGGCTATGCCAACGTGCAAAGTATCGGCCCACAACGGAGTTCTTTAAGCAATGCAAGGAACGAGGCCAAGATGTGCGAATGTAGTTGAGCGAAATGTTCACAACTTGATCAGCTTCCGTGGCTTGTGCAATTCAGTGGAAAAGACTGAAGAAATTCAGAATCCTGACCATCGATGTGACAAAAAGATGCAGCAGAAGCGTCAGAGTCTGTATCAGGGCCTGTCGGAAGAAGTGAAAGCGCGCCCGCATTACCATGTTGAGTTGTCCGACGGTACACTATCTCGTACTGGTACTGAGGCAACAACAAAATGCACCCTTGCAATTTTTTGGGTAGTCCGTACAAAAACCGGCTTCGTCAGATGAAACAAGAACTGCAAATCTTGTGATCCGTTACTAAGTATAATTTTCTGACATACAGGTAATGGTGGAATTTGGTGGACACCATACACAATAACCAAAGCCTCTTTTTTAATTCGTGAATATTTACTCTGAGCTTTGGACAACACTTGTGATGCGAAAGCAATAGGTTTGTCTTTATCACTAATTATATGCGAAAGCACTGCACCGATTCCGTAAGAAGAAGCGTCAACTTGCAATACAACTGGCTTATCAGGATCAAAGTGAACTAAGCAATCAAACACTGAGCAATGCGTCTTCAAGTTTTTGAAAAGGTACTTGGTACTCATCTGTCCAAACGGAGGGGACATTCTTGCGCCGCAAGCGATGCAATAGAGCTGCGATCTGTGCAGCATTCGGTATGAACCGAATGTAATAGTTCATTTTCCCTTAAACTGACTACAATTCTGTGGCACTGCGAGGAACTGGCAAGTCGCGTATGGCTAACAAATGCGACTGAAGAGGATGTACGCCTTGACTGTTTATGATATGACCAATATACTGGAACTCAGGTTTCAAAAATCACATTTGTCCAGTCTACACTTTAGTCCTGCATCAGACAACACACGAAACAAAGCGCGTAAATTTGCAATATGTTCTCCAGGTGTACCACCTGCTACGACAATATCGTCCAAGTAGTTCAAACGATTTGGCACTTGAGCAGTCAGCTGTTCCAAATAACGTTGGAAAATGGCAGATGCGGAAGCACTGCCAAAAGGCAAATGCAAATATTTAAACAGGCCCAAATGAGTATTCACTACACAAGCTTTTGAGATTCTTCATAGAGTGGAAAGTAGGGACCAGCGCCTAATCGGTCCACGACATCCTCTGGGCGTGAAAGGGGTATCACTGACAGTTTGTGGGTTGACTATAGACTTAAAGTCAACACAGAGGCGAATGCGACTTGAAGGTTTGGGTAGCAAAAATAGTGGACTTGCCCATTGACTAGTTGATATGGGCAAAATAACTCCGTTACCTTGCAATTGCTTAAGTTCAGCAGCGTCTTTGTCCCGTAATGCAATGGGGACAGTTCCGTCCCGGCAAAATTTCAACTGAGCATTGTCTTTGAGCGTAATAAGTGCAACAAAATTGTTAGCTCTGCCTAAACCTTCAGAAAAGATTTCCGGAAATTCTTTTAGCAAGATAGCTGTACTGTCTTTGGCACTGAATGCAGGCACTGACATCACATTGTCCTGAATGTTAAACCCAAACAAATCAAAAGAATCAAGACGAAATATGTTCTCACACGCGCGTGACTGTAGCATTGTAAAGGTCATTGTTCGCGTATGCGAGCGATACATAACAGGCAAAGTACATGTTCCGAGAACGGCAATGTCTTGTCCATTATAAACCGTCAGTTGCGTGCTAGTTTTAGACAGGTGTGAGAAGCCCAACTGTTCATATGTGTGACGGTTTAGCAATGTGACAGAGGCACCAGCGTACAACTGAAATTTCACACGTTTACCACTAACTCGGACAAAAAGTTGGTTTGACTGACGTACCACTGACGAAACTGCACGGTTACTAGTTGCAGACTTGGAATATACTGCATTAATGACATAGGCCTTGTAACGAGAGTTTTGTGAGTGCGCTGAATTCTGCTGTTTGTTCAGCTGCTAACATACGGATTGCACAATAACTTTTAACACTGAGGTGACCGCATAACGTACAACAGAAAATCGACAATAGGTGTACAACAACAAGCTACAAACCACCCTTTGTTTCCTCATGTTTTTTTTTTCCAATCACATAAACAGGGAATTGTATCGGCCGTCGCAGAATTTGAATGCCCGCCAGGAGAGATGGACGTAGATCGCCATTAGAGGGCACCGTGGCCGCGCTGCACTGTGCTCGCTCGGTGAGAGCGCCACCTTCTCGGCACGAAAGTACGGCGGCCAATAGCGTCTCACGCGGTGGGTATACAGGTGGCCGCGCAGTGCACAGCCGGTGCTTTCCCCTCCTACTCCCCCTCCATCTCTTGTGCCTCCGTTCAGTGTCTCTACACTCCCTCCTGCACTGTCTTCCCTCTTCCCCTCCTGCCCCACGTGTCTCCTGCCTCTTCGTGAACCCACGGTTGCCCCTCCTCTCCTCATCCCGCCGCTTCCCCAGCTGCCCCATGCTCTCCCCTCCATTTCCATCATCTCTGACCTTTCCCTCGGCAGGTCCCACCTGGTAGTTTTATTCTTCGTCGTGTGTGCTCCAAGTGAGTTTTAAGTGTGTTGTTTCGGAATGTTTTTAATACTGTGGCCAACTTTTAACCTGTGCATGCGCATTCAGTGTCTTCTCTGTGTTTTAAGAATCGCCAACTGTGTTATTTAAAATGGTGACTTTTTTAACTGTCCCCCATGAACGTCTACATGTCAGTGTATTTTTACCTCCATTTTCTCCCCCTACTCTGTTTTATATTCCCCTTTTTTATCCCCTTATGAGTGTATCATTTTATTCTTGTTTTAGTTCTCATGCCACTCGGCTGAAGAGCGGCGGATTGTGCCGCTGACAGCCCTCCCCTGCCCATATGGGGCAGGGGAATGAAATAACAATAAAGAAAAAAAACACAGCCGGTAACTCCATTGCTCGCGGTTGGTACATTCTGATCTATCTTCGCTGTACTAGGACTCTTAGATCACTAAGTTGCTTGTTACACGATTACTCACTCTGGTCGCACCTTGGATTTATCCGTCCATTGCTCTTGGTCCTGTCATTAACATGTAGACGGACTTGCGTAGTGCCTTGTTGTCGTCTAGCTTGTTTGTCCTTGTCCTGGTCTGTTAGTCTTGTCCCCAGTGCCGCGCGGAGTGGCGGCGCGGTGTGAGGCGCCTTGTCACGAATTGCGCGGCTCCTTCCGCCAGAGGTTCGAGTCATCCCTCGGGCATGGGTGTGTGTGTTGTTCTTAGCATAAATTAGTTCAAGCAGTGTGTAGGCTAGGGGCCCATGACCTCAGCAGCTTGGTCCCTTAGGAATTCACACACATTCGAACATTTTTTTGTCTCCAGTCTGTCCGTCGGATTTTGTCGCCTGCCTTTAATTTGGGTTACTCTTCCGCAGGCTGCTTTGCTGCCTGGCGGCTTCCTCCGTTTCTCCATTCTTTCTGGAGCTGCGAAGTGTGCGCCGATATGGGGCTACCGACTTACATAGCACAAGAAAGGTGCGAAAATGTGGAATAACAGCGCTCGTAGTTGTTGCTGAGATGAGTGTCAGCAGGGGAACATTATAATAATAGTGTACAGATTACTAGGTTCCGCCTTACTTTCTGCTTTCAGCAGTTCTCTTATGAATAATATTTCACACGCAAGATCATCAACATTCACTGAAGCCATTGCTCTCTCAGTGGAATAATCACTCTCTACGTTTAGCTATGGGTGGCATTGGTCTGCTCGATTTACGATTGCGGTATGAATATTTGCTATTTTCTTGTTTGTTGTCCTCCTCATATTTTTCTTGTGGATTTTTATGTCATAAAAGTCACCTATTTTGGTTTTTCGTCTCCCATGTTAAAGAAATTAACGAAATAGGACATTTGTGAACTACTATCGATCTGGTGTAACGAAAAACGTGCCTTATACCACAAGGCGATACGTTTCCATCGGTCCATGGTCAAATCTAGATGGTGCCACGACCAATGCAATCACAATTGAAGATATCCATGGATCCACATGTAAAAACACGGAAGCCACATGATCAGCAGTGTGCAATGAACGCTGTGCTCCGAAACATTTGTGCCTACGCCAACAATACACTCTATCACATCTGCCACAAATCGCCGCCTACACCATTTTGTGGAGCTAAGAAGCCTCGACCTCGACTTCCTGTCATTAGACATCCAATAACATATCACCTCGGGGTTTCATCAACGTTCAAATGCTTTCTGTAGATGCCCAGAACAGAAGCACGCTAACAGTCGACAAGCTGAGCCGTTTCCGAGGTGCTCGTTCTCAGGTGTCGTACCATAACGATCTGAACCTTGCCCAAGCCGCTTATGTATTTCCTCATTTGCGCCCCATATCTGCACCAGAATGTTTCCCCTTCGTTCTTCTCAGCTTACATACTTGGTGCTAGGGCTACACGTGCATATATCTTACTGATGACTGAGGACAGTCCACTGAACAACATTAAAACAGTATTCACTTTATTTCCAGACTAATAATTGTAGCTGCTATGAGGAGTTTGTTTTTGTAATGGTCAGTATTGTCAAGTACACATGACACAAACAACTCCCATTAATTATCACGTATCCCTGTTTTGCAGGTCAGGTATTTCAGATATTAAAGTGTGGACTCATGGACGCAAATCGGAGAACTTATACTGACAGGTACTGTCCACTTCGTGGTGCAGTTACTACCATGCAGATAACATCAGGTAGTAATTGATGTATTGTGTTTGTAGGAAGACTGTTAAATACAGAGGAAAAACAACTGACACCCTGAATGTCATGGTACCTGTACCTAGGCCCCTAACACTCTGTATTTTCCTGGTTGTGTCACATGCCCACATCACCACCAGGCGACATTCAGTCCCTACTTGAGAGAGAGAGACAGAGTTTCGTTGTGGAAATTATTATAAGAATCTCACTTTGAAATATGCGCTATCTTTCGAACTTCTGCAAAACTTTGCCAATCTTGGGGATGTAGCGTTCTTTTAACTTTGGCATTCTTTTTTTGAAGCTTCTTCAACAGCGATCTGACCCGTTTCGTGTACCATGGGGGATCAGTACCACCACTTATTAATTTATGTGGTATATATCTCTCAATTGCTGTCGATACTATCTCTTTGAAAACATTCCACATCTTTTCTACTGTTACATGATCAGAATGGAAGGAGTGGAGACTGTCTCTTAAAAAGATATTAAGATCATTTTTATGAGCTTTTTTAAGTAGATGTTTCTTTTTTATGGTTGAGGGTGTTACGGTATTGAGCATAGCAGCAACTGAATTGTGGTCGCTAATCCCTGTAACCGTCATGATGATCCCTATTTGTCCAGGATTATTTTTGCTAAGAGGTCAAGTATGCTTTCGCAACCATTTACGCTTCGAGTGGGCTCATGTACTAATTGTTCAAAGTAATTTTCTGTGAAAGCATTCAGTACAATTTCTGATGACGTTTTATGCTTGCCGCCGGTTTTAGACGTATAATTTTTTCAACATATCGAGGGTAGATTGAAGTCACCACGGACTATAATTGTATGATTGGGGTACCTATTTGAAATGAGAATCAAGTTTCCTTTGAACCTTTCAGCAACTATATCTTCTGAGTCGTGGGGTCGGTAAAACGATCCAATTAATAGTTTTGTTAGATTGTCAGGTATAACCTCTACCCATTCTATTTCACATGAACTACCTACTTCAATTTCGCTAGAAGGTAAAGTACTTCTGACAGGAATAAATACTCGTTCACAAACTGTATTTAATCTATCCTTCCTCAACAATGTTCTGTCGTTTGAAAAAAATTCGTCTGAACTTACTTCCGGCTTTAACCATCTTTCCGTACCTATAACTAGTTGAGCTTCAGTGCTTGGAGCTCTGGTTCTTTCCCAACACAGCTACAACAATTTGCAATACCAATCGTTACTACAACTACCTTACTGTGTTTTACCTGTCCCCTTTTAGATGGACGCCTTTTCTGTTGGTTCCTGTGACCCTCTAGCATAAAAAACCGCCCAGCCACCACAACAGTTGGCTGCACCCTGTACTCTTCATGGCATCCGGAAACACCCTTTCCACATCCGGAATGACTTCCCCCAGTACACACACAGAGTGCACACTGGTTTCCTTCCCATCCTTGGCAGCCATGTTCCTAAGGGGCCTCATTACGCACCTAACGGTGGAGCTCCCAACTACCAGTAAACCCACCCTCCGTGAATGATCAGATCTTTTGGGCTGAGGAGCTTCGTCTGGAACAGGGTGGACGACTGCATCCGGCTCAGAGACTTCGTCATCCACAGATAAAGCCCTAAACCTGTTTGTCAGACGAACTGGGGAGGCCCTACAGTCGACCCCTCAGTATGTCTTTCACTGCCTGCCAAACTTTGGAATGATCTCCACTAGACCTCGGGTGAGGGGTCAACCTCAGTGCAGGCAGTAACTGGGGCAGTCCCAGCAGTGGACCAATCGGGGGACACGTGGGACATGCTCAACGTCCCTCGCATCCCCGCATCTGAACCCCCACAGTGATCCCCATTGGCAGCAGCCTCAAGCTGTGTGACGAAAGCCAGCACCACCTGGAGCTGTGAGTGGAGGGTCACCAGCTCAGCTCGTATCTGCACACAGAAATCACAGTTCCTGTCCATTACAGAAGTAGCTCCTGTTTGAAGCTCGTAAAAATATATATAACAAACGAACGGTGTACTCGCCTTATTAGCAGCGGCAGGTGCTCTCTGACTGACTGGTACAGGCAGAATTAAAGCCGTTAGGATGGCTCGCGACTAGTGCTAGGGTAGCTCAGTCAGTAGAGCAGTTGTCTGCGATATCGAGCCTCGGTTCGGTAAACAGTTTTAATCTTCCAGGAAGTTTCGTATCAGGGGTATAACCTGTTTCGCCATAATGAACCGCATCGTCAAATTAAATTGTCTGTATTACATTAAGTCATTAAACCAATACGATCTCCCAACGTTCTATGGGGCACATATCCTGGCCACATAAAATGCAATTAACCTGAAGACAGGATTCATTATCACAGATTACTTCTCGATTCCGCAACAAATGAGGATTAGCAGCTACAAGCCGACTCTGCAGACTTTTAGAAGAGTTTACAACAAAAATTTTATAAGATCTTTTAACCATTACAGGAATATTTTTCCTGCACTTACATTTTTATGTATTAAGAGAAGGCTGTCTTCGTCACACTGTATAGAACCTCTGTCCAAGTCATCCTGTATCCTCTTAGAGTCATTCAAAAAACGACAGTTTGCCGTACACTACAGTGCCATCAGCAGCCAGTCGTTTGTTGCTACACAATGTATCCGTCGGATCATTAACGTATGTAGAGAACAAGTGCGGCCCTGACGGTATTCTTGTCTGTGATAAACATTCAAATATAGGACTATGGGCTGGGTTCCATTACTTGCAGAGGGTAGGCGGCGACAAAGTTGCAAAGGTGGGCACATTTTTCTATTTTTCCCTTCTGCTTTTCCGGTTACATTGAAATGTCACTTGAAACCAAACTCGGCTTGTGTGCGTTTTGTCGTGTGGTAATGTTCTGTAAAGAGCTGTGGCAGATTTCTTGTTATGTGCTCTTGAGTCCTTTAAAAGTAGCTGTTTTTATTTGCAGGTTCGTCCGCGGATCACCCCTACACCTACGTCTACATAGTGTAGTTGAAACATTCTACAGTAATTACAATGACTGGAAAGAATAACATTTACGTTCTAGTCTCAGCTAATTGTTTATCAGTGGTGAGCACTCGTTTATTTCTTTTTTGAATATCACTTTTACTCTTACTACCGAATTGTAATACGTAATATTCAGAATTATAAGTTCCCTTCGTCTTTATCAGAGCAAGGACGAAATCGGAATCATTAAAATTACATTCAACAACAGAGACAATAAAAATCGGAGGTAATGCAATGAAAGTGTTCACTTTTATTATGCAAGGAATAACGTCTTAGGTTCCTACACACAGCCCAGAATCTGACACAGCTATTTCCGTAATAAATTATGATATTAAAACATGACATGAATATTGTACACAATACGTTTAGGACAATATTTTAAACTTTACCATAAGTTGGAGATTGCTTGGATAATGTACTGAAGTCACATTTCACAAAATGTTATAAATGAAGGAAATGGAGCCTTGACCTAGGCCTGGAGTAAAACTCCTATTATAATGAGGCAAAATTCCACACAAGAAATTATTATAATTATAACAAACTGAACAAGACTTACAGTATTTGTAGGGTACTGCCATAATTAACTTACATAATGTTTCATTATATCAAAATCATTACTATCATCGCAATGATCATCATCATCATCAACAGCATCATCATTGCCTCCATCATCTTGGTCGTATTATACATCAAAACAAGACAGTAACAAATCGATAACTGAGAGACAAAACATTTTAACGCAAAGAAACACATAATATTACTATTATTTGGCCTTTTATTGGCAAACTTTTCAGCAGTTTTCCCAGTACAATCCATGTATCTCTTTCGTCTTCATTATAGAATCGATGGTGCCAAAAATTATATTTAGACTGCTACTTTTCCAAGTTGTTGGAAAAACGTTCCATTTGTGTTTTATTGAACTTCATTATCCTCGCGATACTGATTTATTCCCTTTTGCTTCAAGCTTAAATTATGAAAAGTGATCAGTAACCGAGCCCAGACTTCCCCTGCCATCTGGGTGGTTTACGCAATTGCTTTCCGCAAACTGATACGCAAAATATCGGAAGCGCTTAAACTTAAGGCCAGGGATCTTAGAATGCAGTTTGATAGAGTGTTCCGCCAATTCATTTTCCTCTGTCTGAGAACATACTGTCTTGAAATGGCGCATTGATGCTACTCCATAGCCTGCTTTAAATCTTTTACGTGACTTGGTTCGTTTCGTCCAAGCCTTTTAGCTGCGTTACCTAATGCACGATCCATTTTTTATTAGCCTTCTCTAACGTTTCCGGAGACAACGGCGTGGAGGACTTTTTCTCTCGTGGTTTCTGTAACATGAAATTGAACTAGTCTTATTAACATTGAATCAGTAGATGTGAAATAGGAAACTATAAATTAAGTTCCATTAAATATCTTAAATATACCTACGTGTTCATTGTTGTAACCTTAAGGAAGAAAAGAAAAACATTATGGGGGGAAGGTACACATGGCGTGCGGACGTTTGCCCCAGCTAGTCGTAGGATCTTTGTCCCTTGGCGCTGATCTCCTAAACGTCTAGTATCAGCTGTCATATACGGCAACTAGTTAAAGTAACAACTAAACTTGAAGCGTGGGTTAGGTTATATACGAGGGTTGTTTTTTAAGTAAGGGCCGTTCGCGGGTATAGTCCCGTAGTTCGCGCGGACGCCGCAACAAGCCACCGCGCCACTTGCCGGCATCCTTTCCGTTCACACTGATGCAAGTTGCAGCTCTGTAGCTGACGTGTACGCATCGCTGTGCTACTTTATAATGTTTACGATTATTGAATCGCCCGCCGCGTGTGAGATACGGTCAGTGATACGTTTTTTGACCGCGAGAAGCCTATCAGCTGCAGAAATTCGTCGTCAGTTAACAGAAGTTCATGGCTTGAATGCAATGAGTGAAGGTAAAGTGCGTCAATGGGTTAGAGAGTTTAAAAATGGCCGTCAAAACGTCCATGACGAAGAACGCTCAGGCCGGCCCTCTGTGATCACTGGAGATTTGGTGGCTGCAGTCGAAACAAAGATTCGTGAGGACAGAAGATTCACAATTTCCACTCTATCTTAGGAATTTCCACAACTTTCGAGATGGGTTTTGTACAAAATTGTGTCTGAAAACCTAAACTTTAAGAAACTGTGTTCTCAGTGGGTACCCAGACTCCTCACAGAGGACCACAAAGGGAAGAGATTTGCCACTTCATTGGACTTTTTGATTCGTTACGAGGAAGAAGGGGATGACGTATTGAGTCAAATTGTCACTGGAGATGAAACATGGGTATCCCATATCACTCCCGAAAGCAAGCAACAATCGATGGAATGGCGACACACAACCTCACCTGTCAAGGTCAAAGCCAAACAGACGCTGTGAAAGCGCAAAATTATGGCAACTGCGTTCTGGGACCGGCGTGGTGTTTCGCTAGTGGACTTTATACCACAAGGAACGACAATCAACTCAGATGCCTACTGTGCAACTCTAAAGAAGCTCCACAGAGCAATTCAAAACAAAAGGCGCGGCATGCTGACAAAAGGAGTTTTGCTCCTGCACGATAACGCTAGGCCTCACACCTCTCAAAAGACTCGGGATTTGATTATTTCTATTGGCTGGGAAGTTTTGGACCATGCACCATACAGCCCCGACCTTGTTCCTAGCGATTTTCACCTTTTCCGGTACCTGAAACACCATCTTGGGGGGCAGCGCTTCAATGACGACGATGAAGTGAAAGCGGCCATGAACTCTTGGCTGTCGGAGCAGGCGGCCGAATTCTTTGAAGAGGGAATTAAAAACTTAGTTGTACGGTATGACAAGTGCTTAAATAAACAAGGCAACTATGTAGAAAATAGGTAAAAGTGTGTAGAATCAGAAAATAAAAGTTTTTTTACAAAAGTATTTGTATCTTTTTTTTAAAAATAAAAACGGCCCTTATTTAAAAAACAACCCTCGTACTTACAAACGAGGCATTGGTAATTTTTGGGATTTTGTTATAGCAGACATTGTCTTCAGTTACTCGGTAAATACTCAGAGCGAAATTTCCGAAAAACTAACTGACCATGTATCTCGAAAGCTTGACAGCTGGCACTTCCGCCATAAAATCTCTGAACTGAAGACGCAGGTCTGCCACACTACACCCACAAGTAGGAGTAACACTAGACTTGCTAGACTCGGATGTTTGCCCCGTGATCACCTTGGCTTCCCCGCCTCCCCCCTATCCTATAGGGGAAACTATTGCGGACGGTTGGACCTTTCTTAACAGTCCAGATTGTGGAACTGTTGTAAAACACTTTCCGGAAACCTAGAAATACGGAAGCTGTCTTGCGCTTCATCCGTCGCAAGCAGGATATTGTGCGTTGAAAGGGAAATCTGCGTTTGCACAAGGAATGCTTTCTAAATCCGTGTTGATTTGTGGGAAGAAGCTTTTATCGGTCTCAGAGAATTTCATTACATTCTTAACATATGCTCAAGAGTTCTGCAGCAAAGCGACGCTAGGAATATTCGTCTGCGAGATCGCGAGTCTATTTTTTTTCACCCATCTTATATACAGCAGTCATTTGAGCTTTCATTGCCTCTTCGAAATGTCATTGCGGTATTGTATAAAATGGGGAACATTCTCGCTTTTATACTGACTGTAGTACTTCTGTTCAATTCTACAAACAGTTAGTTTGGCCATTTATCTGATTCCATCACAACACACGCGATGGGCTATCGGTAAGGATATCAGCAGTGTTTGCAGATCAGTGTTGTCGGGCTGCCGACGGCCAACGTGCGATGCATGGAAATCCCTGTCCATCCGGCTGCCGTAATGTTTGTCGACCGCGACGTTCCTCCCGGTGAGCCCTGCGGAAATTGAACCCTGTGGGACAGGTAGCGAGCGGCCACGCAGCCGCCGACGACACAGCAACGCGTCAACCCTCATCCCGCCGTCATTGCAGGCCACGCTTTCTCTACCGCGGCATTTAACAAAGCTGACGTCTGCGTTTTCCAAACCTTACGCGACTTCTTATTTATTAACGGTGATGAAAACCTTGAGATTCAAATTTCTGAGTGTGTTTTGAAGAGCATGTGCATAATCAGAAGAGTCTTCAGAAGAAATTCACGGTTGATCTGTTTCAGCGTTATACCATTTTCAAATGGACGCTTGGATAAGAAAACGGAATTATAATAGCACAAATGAAAAAGGGGCAATGGAAGATGGAGTCTGCCGAAGTGCCTCATTTCTAACATTTCCATTCGGAACACAAATAAATATACACTGATGGAAAAAAATATAAACACCACCTAGTTGTGGAACGTAAGCGAAAGTTGGTAGGCGTGTTTCAACATTTGAAAGATGATGTCTATTCCAGTCCCGTGCCAGCCGCATAAGAGTGGCACTGGTAGCACCACTATGATGAAGCAAATCAGGATTGCTTTAAATACATGCTTACGTTTGTGATTGGACATGCTGACTTGGTGTAAGTCAAGAATGCCTATAAGGTGACAAAGACTCTATTACAAAGAAATGAATGCACCTAGCTGCAAACAGATGTTGATATAAGTCAACGGAGACAGTTGGAAATGTATACCCCGACCGGGACTCGAACCCGGGATCTCCTTCTTCCATGGTAGACGCTCTATCCATCTTTTTCATTTTTTTTCGGTATTGTTCGTTGCGTTTGGTCTGGGTGGGCGCCACAAGATATCCTTGGAAGTTGATCGTTGATTCCTTTACTCAGTTTTTTTTTATTACAGAGGGCGAGCAGCCCTCTGACCGAAAAGGCTGAGCTACCGTGACGGCTGAAGAACAGATATCATCGGTGATCCTGCAGCTCGTTAGAATCAAATTACAATGAATACACTTAGCTGCATACAGGTGTTGATATAAGTCAACGGGGACAGTTGAAAATGTGTACACCGACGGGGACTCGAGCACGGGATCTCCTGCTTACATGGCAGACGGTCTATTCATTTTATTTATTTTTTTTTCCTAGCAAAAGAAATAGAACAAAATCATAGCCATCCCTACGGGGCACCGCCACTTGTGTCCGTGCCAAACAAAAATAAACTCTTACCTCTTCAGGCGTTGCCTTCCTAACTATATGTAACCATCCCCCATATAAAATGAGAAGAAACTACACTATACGGGACTAACGTGTGTGCGAAAACCCACAAAAACACGATGAAAGGAAGGAGGCAGGGTATTTCTAGTAGGGTGCGGATGGTAGTTTTTTATTTTTTATTTTTTTCTACTTTTTTATTTTTTTATTTTTTTATTTATATCGATATCAACGTGCGAACATAGTTAATCAAGACTGGAAAACTAAAACGGAATGAAGACACCATCGAAGATAGTAAACATAACATGAAAATAAAGCTACCACTTCGTAGTTAGGCTTCCCAGCGACTGCACCTACTGATAAAGATAGTTCAATATATGGTCGTTTTCAGTTCGTTCTGATCTCATCTACCACTGAGTGGAACATTCCAGCTACACGGCGGGCTGTGAAAGGCACTCCATAGGTAGTTTTGCGAAGCATTGTCGATATCTGGTATGCCCGTAAATAACATGTTGTCTTTCTTGCAAATAGAGCCAGAAGTCAAGTAAATTCTTGTGGCAGTCACGATAGAGATAATGGACCGCATGTCCACGTATCCAAGTGACGGAGTTGGTCCGAGTCTTGGCGTAAAATGTCTCATCCGGAAACAATAACGCGCGTGGAGATATATGCTCCGGCCTAACTCGCAAGTGATAAGCCAGCATCTGCCGCACTAGGTGCCAAACCGGTTCCACCTCTCCACAACTGAGGCCGTGCTCGTCAGAATCTGCTGTATGACAACCCACACAATTCGAAGATTCTGCCATGTGGATACTGTAGAGACGTTCTTGTGTCACCAGCTTCCCATTAACGACTACGTACGGTTGGGAAACAACATCGGAATTAAGCATGGCATCGTGTACAGTCTTCCTCACCACGCGCCCCGAACGTCAGGCGTCGCAGCGTGTCGTGATACAGGCGTTGAGTTGTGGCCATTCGTGGTGTCGTGAGCGCTACACTGGAATAACTTTGTTCTAAATAGAAACGTCCTTTATAAAAGAGGGGCACTGGGATGTCCTGTAGCGGCACCGGCGCTCTTAGTGAAGCAGGTCGTAGCACCGTCAGAAGCAAACTCGTGAGGCTTGTAGGACAACGGCGCAGCAGTCATAAATGTGAGCTAAAATAGAGGGCAATGGCCCTATCATGGACATTAACTAGGCCGAGACCACCTTTTTCCTTGGAGAGGGTAAGAGATATGTATCTGATCTTCAGTAACATACCAGCGGTGACGAAGTATCCCAGCGCTGCCGTAATGGGTAGCGTTTGGGCGACATGCGGTATGCGGGACGCAAGGTATACATTGGCATAATACGCCCGCCGAACGATGTTGAGGGATCGCAAGCGCTGATTGGTAATTCCTACCCGAATTTGGTTAAGAAGGCGTCGATAATTGAGCGTCATCCCGCGTCGCATGTCGTTCATGAAATCTAAGCCCAAGAAGCGGACAGTATCACGGAAGCGTAAGGGGCCAATGTGTTCTTGCGGTAGCCCAATCCCGATGCTCAAGGCGACGGACTTGTCAACGTTGATTTGGCTACCAGAAGCTGTACCGTAGGTTGCAATCTAGTCCAAAGCCGCCGCCATATCGTCAGCTCCACGTATGACGATCAACAAATCATCCGCAAATGCGGTGCAGCGATAGATGGATCCGCCGAACTGTGTCCCAGTGAGCCTGTCTCGGAAACCGCACAACAAAGGTTCTAAGGCCAATGCAAATAACAATGTTCATAATGGACATCCCTGTCGTGCTGATCGGCGGATCGGCATGGGTGGCGTCAGTCTTCCATTAACAAGAACTCGAGAAGTAACACAATGCAGAAGACGTGTCAACACTGTGATAAAGGGGTCGGGGCACTCCATGCGCCGTAGAACGGCCGTGAGGAAAGTGTGGCCCACACGGTCAAAAGCCTGGCTAAAGTCGGTAGACGCCAGGGCTGCCGGCAAACATCTCACCCGTGCAAGGGAGATGAGATCTCTGTAACGACATAACGCAGTTCTGGTGTTGTTGGGTCCCCCCCAAGGACGTCTGATCGCTGGACAGGGCGTGCAATAGTGTGCCGCGAATGCGTTCTGATAGCAGCCTCGAAAAGATCTTGAAGTCGCTGTTCAATAATGTTAAGGGGCGATAATCGTGGACATGATTCTGTCCCTTCGGCTTATGGATGGGGACAATCAGTCCTTCCAAGAATGTTACAGGCAACGGTATACCAGGGGACATCGATTCCTAACAAATTTCAACCCAACACGGTACCAACAGTTGTTTAAAGGCTCGATAGAACTCCAATGGTAATCCGTCGATTCCTGGTGATTTATGGGGAGCACCTTTACCAATGGCGTCGAGCACTTCCTCTTCTGTCACTTCTCCCAGTAAGGTCGGTACCATGTCTGGTAGAACTGTACCGTGGACATGTGCTGGAACGGTGTCTACCGTCGCTATATCAGGGAGCACTGCTGAATAAAGGTGAGCGTAATGCCCATAGAAGGCTTCTGCTGTATCTGCTTGTTGTACCACGTGTCGACCGTCGCCCGTTATCATGTCAGTTACCAGTGCTCTACGGCGCCTCCTGCGCTCTAGGAGCACGTGGTGCATAGGTGGCCTATCATGTCTGGAGCACGCGACCGTATAACAGCGCCCCGTAAATGATGGCGTGCTACGGAGACGAGCTGCGCTTTCGCGCGATTGACCATGATCTGCCTGTCATGTGAGGGCTCCATTGCAAGACATTCCCGTAGGACGGTGTAATAAAAGTTTTCCGTGCTCCTCCTCCATGCCGCCGCTTCCCGGCCGTAAGCCATGAAGGTTTGCCTAAGAGCATGCTTCGCACATTCAATCCACCAACTGAGGGTCGATCGGTAACGACCACGACGCTGTAAGGACGCGTTCCACGACTCTTCGACAGCACCTTTACATGCCGGCTCGTCCAGATGGGCGACGTTCAGTTTCCAGGGGGGGCTACTGCGCCACACACGTGCAGGTTGGAGGGCAACGGTGCAAAAATGGGCTTTGTGGTCGGTGAGTGCAGTGGGCCAGAGCTCTGCTCCTCTCGTCGCCGTCGAAAGGGTGCTTGCGACGTAAATCCTATCTAGCCGACTTGATGAATGACTTGTATAATGGGTGTAACCAGGAGCTGGGCCATGGATGTGGCGCCACGTGTCGATCAGGTGGAGATCACGCACTGGCATTTCCAATGCCGCACACGGGATGTGATGTGGCTGCTGATCAGACGGAGATAATGTGCAGTTAAAATCTCCTCCGATCACCATATCGTCTATGCGGCCCACAAATAGACGCGTAATATCTTCCGAAAAAAAGCGGGCCCGATCTCTCCGTCTCCCCGATCCTGAAGGGGCATATACATTGATGAGTCGACAACCGTTGACGGTTACGGCCATGGCTCTTGCACTCGGTTGGTTCAGTACGTCCGTAGCCGCCAAGCCTTCCCGTAGCAGGACAGCCACACCACAATCGGTAGAAGAGGTGTGGGAGATGCGGGCGGTATATCCGTAGAAGTCAAGGAAACAAGCGACACATACTTCCTGTAAGAGGGCCACGTCGATGTCCGCCCCATCAAGCATGCGTTGTAGCATTGTCAGTTTGTGTGGTGCCCTTGTCGCGTTGATATTGATTGTGGCAAGGCAAAAGGTGTGCTGCCTAGCCTCTTCACCTAGGGCAGACGCCATGACAATCGAAGATAACCACAACAGAAGCCGCACCCACCGAACCCGTTACAAATTATGAGTCTTTCACGCTAGGAGTGGCATCCCCAGTGCCACCCCGTCCCCTGTCATCCGTGCCCTCTTCAGGAAGTTCTTCAACATCGTCCGACCACAGTGGGTGCAACACGGTGCTGTGTAGCTGATCGGCACCTAAATCTCCCTCACGCACGTCGTCTTTGGTAGAGGTAGACGGAGCGCCGTCCATCGACGAGAACTGCTGCATCTGTGGTGCAAGAAGTAACTGGGCACTCGTAGTATGGGCAAGTGAACCGTCTACAATACTTAGATCCTCAGAAGGCGTAGCATCCATGCCGTCTGGTGAGATGTCACCTTGTTGACCGG